>NW_023270464.1:19527370-19559933 GCF_011800145.1 Mirounga leonina
CTTCCTTCCTTCCTTCCTTTTTCCTTCCTTCCTTCCTTCCTTCCTTCTTTCCTTCCTTCCTTCCTTCCTTTCTTCCTTCCTTCCTTCCTTTTTAGAGAAAGAGCGTGCACACGAGTGGAGTGGGGAGGGGTAGAGGGAGAGGGAGAGAGAGAATCTAAAGCAGGCTCCATGCCCGGTGTGGAGTCTGATGCGGGGCTTGATCTCATGACCCCGAGACCATGACCTGAGCTGAAACCAAGAGTTGGATACTTAACTGACTGAGCCACTCAGGCGCCCCTCTTTCTTTTTTTAATTAGAACATTTTCCAGGTTTATTGAGATATAATTGACATACAACACTGTGTGAATTTGTGTTGACTCAATACACTTACATATTGCAATATGATTACTACCACAGCATTACTTAACACCTCCATCATGTCACATAATTACCATTTTTGTGTGTGGTGAGAACATTTAAGATCAACTCTCTCAGCAACCTTCAAGTAAATGATATAGTATTATTCACCATAATTGCCATGCCATACATTAGATCCCCAGAACTTATTCATCTTCTGACTGAAAGTTTGTTGCCCTTTGACCAACATCTCCGCATTCCCCCATCCCCCAGGCTCCTGTAACCACCATCCCGCTTCCTGTTTCTGTGAGTTCAGCTTTTTTAGATTCCACTTAAAAGTGAGATCATACAGTATTTGTTTTTCTCTGACTGATTTCACTTAGCCTAATGCCCACAAGTTCTCTCCAAGATGTGGCGAATGACAGGATTTCCCTCTTTCTCATGGTTGAATAATATTCCATTGCGTGTATCTATATCTAGATATGTATGTCCTATCATACCTTGTTCATCCGTTCATCCGTTGTCTGATACTTAGGTGGTTTCCATACCTCGACTATTGTGAATAATGCTGCAAAGAGCTTGGGAATACAGATATCTCTTTGAGATCCTGATTTCATTTCCTTTGGATAAATACCCAGAAGTGGGATTGCTGGATCATAGGGTAGTTCTATTTCTAATTTTTTGAATGTTTAATTCTTCACAAGACTGTTCTAAGGACTCTGTGAATTAGTGTGTGCTGCGTTCCTAGACAGGTGTTGGGAGAGTGCTCAAAACATCATGGCTGTGGCAGGCCAACTTCTAAGATGGTCCCCAATGATCCCCACTCATTGGCATTCATACCCATGCAAAATCACCTCCCCTAGAGTATGGCCTAGGCTAGTGACTTTATTTATTTATATTTTATTTTATTTTAATTTTATTTTTCTTCTCTCTGAAACCATCTTTATTTAAAAAAAATTTTTTTTTTGCTAGTGACTTAATTAAAAAAATCTTTTAAAGACTTTTTTTAGAGCAATTTTAAGTTCATAGCAAACTGAGGGGAAGCTACAGAGATTTTCATAGATACCCTGTCCTTACACATGCACAGAACTCCCCACTGTCAACATCCCCCACCAAAGTAGTACATTTGTTACAACTGATGAATTTACATTGATACATCCTGATCACCGGAGTCTCTAGTTTACATTAGGGTTCACTCCTGGTGTTGGACATTCTGTGGATTTGAACAAATGTGTGATGATATTTATCAACCATTATAGTATCATACAGGGTGTTTTCACTGTCCTAAAAATCCCCTGTGCTCCACCTATTCATCCCCCGCTCTCCAGTGATCCTTTTACTGTCTCCATAGTTTTGCCTTTTTCTAGAATGTCATGTAATTAGAATCTACAGTATGTAGCCTTTCAGATTGTCTGCTTTCACTTAGTAAAAGGCATTTGAGTTTCCTCCATGTCTTTGCGTGGCTTGATAGCCCATTCCTTTCTTTCTTTTTTTAAAAGATTTTATTTATTTATTCGAGAGAGAGAGAGAGAGCACAAGCAGGGGGAGCAGCAGAGGGAGAGGGAGAAGCAGACTTCCCGCTGAGTAGGGAGCCGGACGCGGGACTCGATCCCAGGACCCCGAGGTCATGACCTGAGCTGAAGGCAGATGCTTAACTGACTGAACCGCCCAGGTACCCCACCTGATAGCCCATTTCTTTTTAGTGCCGAATAATATTCCCATTGTTCGGATGTATCACAGTTTTTTTTTTTTTTTTAACCTACTTCACCTACTGAAGGACATCTTGGTTGCTTCCAAATTTTGGCAATCATGACTAAAGCTGCTGTAAACATCCATGTGCAGGCTTTCATGTAGACATACATTTTCAACTCCTTTGGGTCAATACCAAAAAGCAGGATTGCTGGATCATAGGGTAAGAGGATGTGTAGTTTTGTAAGAAACCATCAAGCTGTCTTCCATTGTGGATGCACCATTTTACATTCCCACTGAGTGAATGAGAACTCTGGTTGCCCCACATCCTGGCCAGCGCTGGTGTTTTCAGCGTCTTGGATGTTGGCTGTGTTAATAGATGTGTAGTGGTACCTCTCGTTTTAGTGACTCGCTTTTCGTAAACAGAATACCACAGAAGGGATGGGATGCCCCTTCTGTGACTAGGTCACGAAAGACTGTGACTTCCATCTTGTTAGCATTTTCCCTTAGGCTCACCCTGAGGAAGCCAGCTGCCAAGCCGTGAGCTGCCCTACACAGAGGTCCACATGGCAAGGAACAGAAGCGGGTCTCCAGGTGACCGCCAGTGAGAAACCGAGGACCTCAGCCCGACAATGGGAGAGCAATGAATCCTGCCAACGATCACTTGAGTGAGCTTGGACCCAGGTCCACCCCATGGCCAAGCCCAGACACCTTCACTGCTGCCTGGGAGAGACCCAGACTCCGAGGATCCATCTAAGCCACACTTGGATTCCTGACCCACAGAAACTGAGATCACTTTTTTTTTTTAAAAGACTGGAATCATTTGTTATGCAGCAGTGAATAACTAATACAGTAGCCATTGAAATATGTTTATGGTTTTAATTGTTCTTCCCCAGGTTAGTGATAGAGGCTGGGTACACAACAGAATCACAGGGAAGGGAAACTTCTAAAATACTGATTCTCAGCCCCATACTAGTTTTGTACACCCGGGTTGAATCCCAGATGAGGCTGATATTTATCCCTAACAGGAAAATGTTATTGTAGGTCCCTGGCTGATTATTGAAATTAAGCAGGTGGGGCACCTGGGATGGCTCAGTTGGTTAAGCATCCGACTCTTGGTTTCGGCTCAGATCATGATCTCAGGGTCCTGGGATCGAGCAGCGTGTCCGGCTCAGAAGTCAGTGTAGAGTCTGCTTGAGTTTCTCTCTCTTCCTCTCCCTCTGCCCCACCTGCTTGTGCTCTCTCTTTCTCTAAAAGAAATAGATAAATAAATCTTTAAAAAAAAAAAAGAAATTAAGCAGGCAACTTTGAAAAAATGCTGGGTTCTGGGCTTCAGTGAAGAAGATTCTGATTCAGTTGATTAAGGGTCAGGTCACAGACCTGAATTAAAAAAAAACACACACACAAAAAACTGTCTCACATGTTTCTGACTGTCCTCCTGGAGTGGGGACTACTGGTTTAGGTGATGTTTGTACTATTTATTGAACATGCACATTTCCTGAAGTGTTTGCCTCATATTAAACCCATGGTTTTTATTCCTGGCTGCACATTATGATCACCAAGGGAGCTTTTAAAAAAATACTGTTACCTGAACCTGCCCCCCCTTCCCCAGACCAATTAAGTCAGAATCTCGGGGAGGGGGGTTTGGGCTCTGACACTAATATTTTTAAAAGCTCCCCAGTTGAATCTAACATGCAGCTAAGGTTGAGAACCTTTATGTTAAATCTTTAAAGAACGAATAGAATTTTCTCATGAACTGCATTTGGAGGCTGCATTTGATTATTGTTTGTTTTTTAGTCTTTCATAGAGCGAATTTGTTAAAAATGTAAGTTTTCCAATGTGGTCTGACCAATGCAAACCTATTGGATCTGTAGCTTCCTTCAATCTGAGTGCTAGACTTCTATAAACGTGGTTGAGGGCAGCTCTAGCTTAAAAATTTGTTTGTTTGTTTGTTTGTTTTGCAGCTTCATTAGTCTGTTGTTCCATTGGGCTTTGAAAGAACTCAGTCTCCAGGTCTTCTTTACATTCACTGCTACTGAAATGGTCTCCTCCGTCAGGTATTTTTGCTGGTGATCATTTTGGTGCCTCTGGCCAGAGATAGAGCAGGCCTGGTCCCTGGAGAGGTGGTGGGGTGACCTTTCAGGGCCGGTGAATAACAAGGGGCCTGATCCATTGGCCTGAAGCTGCACATGCTTGGCCCAGCTGGATTTCAGCCCCACTCATCCCTTAGCCACACGCCCCTGTGTAGGGCATGAACTGTACAGCCCCAAGTGGCAAGCGTGAGACCCATGGGAACCACATGGACTGGAAGAGTGGACAGTGGGTCCCCAAAGGAAAATTGAGGTGCTGTTCCCCAAAGATGGGACACGGATGTTGGGCAGGCAAAACCAGTGATGCCCTTAGACCTGTCCTCTAGGTCCCGTGCTTTAGAAGACCCTTCTCAGGTCCTGCTGCAGGGTGGGGCCCCACAGGGTTGGGGCTAAGGAACTGTGTCCATCCACAGTTGTGCCACACCACTCTGTGCCTGATATCACCTATCTGGTGGCCTGAGGCCACTTTCAGAGCCGATGTGTGTCTCTTCCCTTGGCCCAACTCCCAAGGGCAGACTGTGCTTCCAGTGTGCATACCCTAAGCCCGTGGGGTGATCTAGGGGTGACAGGTGGTAGATGGTGCAGATGGAACCTTGGACATGTGGGCTAGGGTATCCACATGCGTTGCATGTGTGTAGGGCCCTTGGAGGTGTGGGGCAGAGCTGGGCTGTGAAAAGCAGGGGTGGGTTGGTTGCTGAGGGCCGAGGGACTGAGGTGCAGGGGCCCTCCCCAGGCTGCCATGGTCCAGGAAAGAATACTAGTGAGTCCAGGAATTTGAGTCATATCTCGTCTTGCAGGTCAAAGTGAAGGGGTATTTGTCAAGGCAGGAGGCTAGAACATGTCATTTGATGGTTTGATGGGTTGATTTCTAGCTTTTAGATATAGATATGTGGTAGGTAGGCCCTCATTTGGACCCTTGATCCAGATGCCACGCACATGAGGGATGAGCTTATGCAAATGGTTCCAAAATATGTCCGTGCAGAAGGAACCCAAGGGAAGGAGATCTTGAACTGGAGGTCAAGGTGAAGAAAAGGAATCATGTAGATGATGGGTAAGTTCTTGGATAATTCGAGGCCTTCTCTCTGTCTATTAAAAAAAAAAAGAGGGCGCCTGGGTGGCTCAGTTGGTTAAGCAACTGCCTTCGGCTCAGGTCATGATCCTGGAGTCCCGGGATCGAGTCCCGCATCGGGCTCCCTGCTCAGCGAGGAGCCTGCTTCTCCCTCTGACCCTCCCCCCTTTCAGGTACTCTCTCTCATTCTCGCTCTCTCAAATAAATAAATAAATCTTTAAAAAAAATGAAATCTTGCCATTTGCAATGATGTGGATGGAACTAGAGGGTATTATGCTAAATGAAATAAGTAAATCAGAGAAAGGCAAGTATCATATGATCTCACTGATATGAGGAATTTTTAATCTCAGGAAATAAACCGAGGGTTGCAGGAGTGGTGGGGGTGGGAGGGTTGGGGTGGCTGGGTAATAGACACTGGGGAGAGTATGTGTTACGGTGAGCAGGGGGTGTGTAGGATGGACTGCGGGGGAGACCTCAGGTAGACATTTTATTGACTGTCAGCGACCTGCTAGGTGCTTACCAGACATTTGTGGTGTTTAATTCTTAAAACAATGGTTCTCAAAGTATGACCAAGACCAGCAGCATCAGCATTACCTGGAAACTTGTTAGAAATTAGAAATGCACATTCCCAGGCCACTGAGACTCAGTGAATCAGAAATTATAGGGGTGGGGCCCAGCAATCTGTGTTTTAACCCCCAGGTCTTCTGCTCCTGAAGCACTGCCCGAAAACATCCTTAATCTTTAAAACAACCCTATGTGTTACCATTACCATGTTGATGAAGAACCCTCGGGAAGGGGACATGTCCAAGCTGCCCCAAGCAAGAAGTAGTCCTGCAAAGCCAAAAATGCTCACCCAAGTAAGCCCATCCTCGAAGATTTCAGAGCTTGTACCCCAGCTATCTTGCATGCAAAGAAAATCCAGAATCTATTTTTATTTCCAGCTGCTTCTAACATTCTTTTTATTGTGGCAAGGCAGTCTACCCCCTTCTGATAGCCTCCCAATCAAGGGGAACCTTCTCAGACCCGCTTTTAAGTTTTGTCTGTGAATAGATAGAGTTTTTTTTTTTTTTAAAGATTTTATTTTATTTATTTGAGAGAGAGAGTGAGAGAGAGAGCACAAGAAGCGTTAGGGTCAGAGGGAGAAGCAGACTCCCCGCTGAGCAGGGAGCCCATTGCGGGACTTGATCCTGGGACTCCGGGATCATGACCAGAGCCGAAGGCAGACGCTTAACCAACTGAGCCACCCAGGCGCCCTAGATAGGAGTTTTGAAAGGGCAGTATCAAAAGTGTCCAATCTCATTTTTAGTAGTCTTTGTGAATAAGAAAACAATGCCAGCAAGTCAATATTGTTTGCAAATGGCAGTAAAATTCCCCTAAATGGCTCCCCAGCTCCAGTTTTGTAGAATAAAATCAATCGAAAGTTCTGTTAGGCTTGGTCATTTTAAAGACAAAAGATGCTGTGCATCCAGGGTGCCCCCCAGCTGGAGGATGGAGGCTGTGCTTCTCCATTACTCACTGTGGAGGGAAGTTAACAAAAGCGCTTAAACGTTTAACCTCCGGCGTGTTAACCGTCAGGCTGGTGGAGGGCAGCTCATTAGCATCCAGTGACCCTGAATGTGTGGCTTCCACCCTCACTGAGACTCAGAGATCCACGAGATGGCAGTAGGCACAAGAGCATCAGATATATGGTCCGTGCTGCTTCTGGAATTTCCAAATTAAAAAAAAATCTGCAATCTGGAGGAGACCATGAAGGATCATTCATCCTAGTCCTGCCCACATCCTTCCAGAACCGTGCATGTCAGAATCAACGGGAGCCAACTACTCATGAAGCGCTCAGGGAAAGGGGCTCCCCAAATCCCGTGTGTTTAATCAATGGATTATTATGTTACTTACCTCTTTCCCATCCTCCCAACTTTTTATTCTGAAAAATTCAGGCCTATCGGCAAGCTGGAAGATGAATGCACCTGCTTGTCCTTCCCTTGGACCCATTGGTTGGTAACATTTCGCCATGTTTACTTTCTCTCTCTCTTTCTCCCTTTATTTGGGGAGGAAATGCTTGAAAGTGAGTTACAGACATCCTGACACTTCACCCCTCAGTCATTCAACATTACTGAGAATGATGACCTTTTTCTACATAAATGCAACATCATTATCACACTCCCAAGGTTTAACGTCGATGCATTATTATGTGACTCGCAATCCATATTGAGATTTCCGCAGTAGTCCCAGTATGTTCTTTATAGGGATTTCCAATCCCTCCTCCGGAATCCATTTGAGAACCATACACACTGAATCTAATGGTTATCTCTCTTCAGCCACTTTTTTTCCTCTTCCTCTTCTTTTCCTTCCCCTCTCCCTCCCTCCTCCTCCTCTTCTTCTTCTTCCCTTCTTCTTCTTCTTTCTTCTTCTTCTTCTTCTTCTTCTTCTTCTTCTTCTTCTTCTTCTTCTTCTTCTTCTTCTTCTTCTTCTTCTTCTTCTTCTTCCTCCCCCTCCTCCCCCTCCTCCTCCTCCTCCTCCTCCTCCTTCTTCTTCTTCTTCTTCTTCTTCCTTCTTCTTCCCCTTCTCCTCCTTCTCCTCCTTTTCCTCCTCCTCCTCCTTCTTCTTCTAGAGCTGCCCTTTTTTTGGGGAGGATTTTCTTTCAGGACATGACATTTCTTACCAGCCCAGTTGACTTGTTGCATAGAATGCTCAGCACTCTGGATTTGTCTTATTGTTTCTGTACCATTTGACTGAAGTTAAGTATCTGGGCAAGATTCCTACCTGGGGGGTCTGGTGTCCTTCCTGCTGCACCAGCTCAGGTGGTACACGGTGTCATGTAGTCATGATGCTGGTGGTGCTAAGTTGGAACACTTGGCTAGGGTACCGAATCTCTTTCTGAACTGTGGACTGACTTTCCCGAGGCCCTTCTCTCTCCACCGTGGTCAGGGGGTGTTCTGACAGGACCTTCCTGTGCCTGAACTCCACCTGTTGCTTCCCGTCATGCCCAAGCAAATTCCAGACGCCCTGCCATGGCTTTCGTATCGTGCACCATCTGGCCTCTGCCTCTGACCTTGTTCGGAACCACTCTCCCTTGCTCACTGTGCTCTGGAGACCTGGCCCTCTTTCTGTGTTTCCCAGACACCACACTATGCACTTCCGGGTCCCTCTGTCCTCCATGCTCTGTAATGGCTGGCTCCTTCGAATCACTCAGCTTTTCGTTCAGATGCCACGTGTCCACCCCCGTCTTACTTTTCTTGTTCTTTTTGTCTGTGAAGCTGTGGACACCAGCTGAAATGATCTGTTTACCTATTCTTTCACTTCTAGCTTGTTGTTTGCCCCATCCCATGGGCCTCAAGCTCCGTGAAGGCCAACACCTGGGTTGTTTTGTTCACCGTTGCGTTGGCACCCAGAATAAAACCTGGCACATAATGCTCAGTAAATGTTTGCGAATGAATGAGCGAATGCATGGCGTCAACTTGATGCCATATTGGGCGTTGTTTTAGTTTCTGAGATGGAAAAATAAGGAAGCTACGGCTCCTCTTTGGTGGGGACGACTTACATACACAAAGACAGCTGGGGTCTAATATGGATGCTTTGGGCATATAGAGGAGAGGGTGACTGACGACCCTCTAAGGAAGGGGAGGTTTCCCACCAGGGATGACTATAGAACTCTCTCCTTCATCCGCTGTGGCATAGATTTTCCCTTAAAATGCTGTGGTGGCGGTGATGGAGCATGTCCTGGGAGGCAGAAGGCCCAAGTTCCTGGTCTGAGCTGTGTGACCTCAGAGCAGACACTTAACCCCTCTGGGCCTCATTTCTCTCATTTGTAAATGAGGCTTAGTTCTACTCTTTGTGAGCAGGTGACCCTGGACCAACCTCTTCCCTTTAGGCCTCACTCACCTCATCTGTAAAATGGGACTAATGACACTCATCTCACACAGTTGCTGTGAGGAACCATGTGATGGCAAAGTGACCGAACCCAGCCAGTAAGGAGTGGTTCTACTTTAGGGACAGTTCTCAGGAAACACAGACATCTCACATCGTCTGTGTCTTCAGAACTTTCTTTCTGAAGCTGCCCCAGCAAGAAAAACTAGCCTTTGTGTCCAAAATCCTTCCCTGGAAGTCTTAGCACTTTGAGCTGAAGGGTCATTAAGAGACCAGATGGCAAAGAAACATTTCAGGTTACTGTTTCCAGAATCTCTGTGGTTCAGTTAGAAGCCCCGGTGCCCCGGGAGTGCCCCACAGAAATGAAGATCAATAATGCCGCTGGTAATCAATACATCTGGTGCTCTTCACCTCTGCAGCCCCTGCGGGCTCCTGGTACCGCTGCCCACCTGATGCTCGGGAGATGGAGGAGCAGAAGCAAGGCTTGGCCCTGTCACACGTCACCACGACAACTGTTGTGCATGCATCCCCTTGCTACCCACCAACCAGCTGTGGGGCAGGGGCGTGCAAGGGGCCCACGGAGGGGCCAAGGGGGCTGGTGGGGTGGGGGTGGGGTCTGTGCATGGGTGGGAGGATCTGGGTGGGGAACAGAGTGGCAGCTTTTCCTTCCTTCCTTCCTCCCTCCCTCCTTCCTTCCTTCCTCCCCTCCTCTCTTTTTATGGAGCCATAACTTACATTGCATAAAATCCACCCTTCAAAGGTGTACAATTCAGTGGTTTTTAGCAATTCACAGGTGGCTCAACCATCACCACTATCTAACGCTGCAGATGGAGGCCCTGTGGCCATTAGCAGCCCCTCTCCATCCCCAGCCACCCCTCCCTGGGTTTGCCTATCCTGGACGTTTCATCTCAGTGGAATTGTGCGACGTTTGCCCCTTTGTGCCTGGCTTCTTTCACTCAGCATAATGCTCTCGAGACTCATCTACATGGTAGCATGTGCTAGAGTTGCCTTCCTTTTTCAGGCTGGATAACGTTCTCTGCTATGGGTACACCACCTCCTATTTGTCCGTTCATCGCCTGATGGACGTCTGCATTGTTTCCCCTCTCGGCTGCTGTGAATAGTACCACTACGACCATTCATGGGTGAGTTTTAGGGAGAACCCCGGCCTTCATTTCTCTTGCGTGTATACCCAGGAGTGCAGTCCACTGGCTTCTTTATCCTTCTGCCCGCCCCACCACAGGATTCTTGTGTGGTCGCTGTGTAAAGGGCGTGTGGGATAAGGGAGCATTTGGACTGTCTGACTCAGGAGTTCTGCAGACGCAGGTGAGCTAGATATTCGACAAACAGCCTATTTCCTGTTCTGCTTTGGCACACAGCTGTGTTTTCGTGCCTGGCTGACATTAGATCCAGGCCTGTGACTTTGTTCCAGCTGGTCCTGAACCCCATCTCCAGGTACTCTTTGCCTCTCTCTTCCTGGGTCTGATCGCACACAGAGGACCCGGGGGGGATCCTGCCCTAAGGGATGTCAGGGAACTCCACCGAAGGGCCCCCATGCCTGAATGTGGAGCAGGGCACTTCTGCCAGCCCACATTAATGTGTCATCATCTAAGCAACAAATGAACATTACTACCTTAAGACACTGAGCTTTGGGGGCCCAGGTCTGTCCTGCCTAGGATGGGTTCTTTATGTAAGAGGGACCGTTCAGTTTTTAGAACTGTCTGCAGAGCTTCTGGCCCGGCCTCCAGCTTCCTACCACCTCTGCCCTCTGCTTGGTCTATAGGGGATAGTTTTTGCCTGGGCCTCCCCTTGGATTTGATGTCATCTACTCAGGTCACCAGCTGTCCTGGTGTACCTGGTATTGAGGGGTTTCCTGGGATTGGGGACTTGGGGTTTTGGAACTGGGACACTCCCAGGCAAACTGACGCTCTTACCCATCCGTAATCTGGGATGTAGGCTGAACTCCTCTGCCTTTGGCACAGCAGGAAGGAATGCCATGTCTGGCACAGGGAAAGTTTGGGGGAGCTGAGGCATACCCACTGGACAAGAGTTGGGATCCTGCCTGCACTCCTCTGGGGGTGGAATCAGCCCTTCTCAGGCTGTACTGGGAAGAAGGGGTGGCGCCTGTTTGGAACCTCAACCAGGCTGCTCACGGGGGCATTGCTGCCCAATGCTGACCCCTTCGATGCTCCAAGTGAGGTTTGCTGTGAGGAGGGAGGGGGCCAATCGACATTGGGCAAATGGATTAGGAAATACAGGATGGGGAAGACTAGAGCGGCCAGCATGTCAGGCTGGAGGGATCCGGGGAAGGAGAGAAGGCAGACATGGATGGAGGAGGACGGGAAACAGGGTAGCCAGGAAGACAGTGAGTTCAGATCTCTGTCTGCGAACATGTCCCATCTGCCTGGGGGTTGCTCTTGTGTGCTGCCTGGCATTCCTGTGGGCAGGGGGTTGTGCTCTCATTCATGCTGTGCATGCAGTTAGAGAATTTGCTGTGTCCCTGGGGTCGCTTTTGGTTCCCGTGCTTGAGGTCTTCCAACAACCACTTGCCTGCAGGACTCAGAGGACACCCATACTGGTTCTTTGAGCAAGTGGACTCCTACCTGTCATCACGTGGTTAGAGCCACCACGACGGCAGGCATGATTCCTATTTTATTTTATTTTTTTTAAAGATTTTATTTATTTATTTGAGAGAGAGAGAATGAGAGAGAGCACATGAGAGTGGGGAGGGTCAGAGGGAGAAGCAGACTCCCCGCCGAGCAGGGATCCTGATGTGGGACTCGATCCCGGGACTCCAGGATCATGACCTGAGCCGAAGGCAGTCGTTTAACCAACTGAGCCACCCAGGCGCCCTATTTTATTTTATTTTATTTTATTTTATTTTATTTTATTTTATTTTATTTTATTTTAGAGAGAGAGAGACAGAGTATGAGCAAGGGTAGGGTAGAGGGAGAGGGAGAAGCAGACTCCCCACTGAGCAAGGAGCCCTATGTGGGACTCGATCCCGGGACTCTGGGATCATGACCTGAGCTGAAGGCAGCCGCTTAACCGACTGAGCCACCCAGGCACCCTGCAGGCATGATTCCTGTATGCGTGGTGTGCAGTGCTGCATCCCAGACCTCAGCTTCCATCCCAAACTTAGGCTCCTTCTCATCAGTCCCTACCTCTGGTCACGGGGAAAGCCTGCAGAGCGGGGTGGACCCACAGCATCCAGCAGCACCATCGGAAAACAACCTCAGGCTTCTCTGTTCCCGAGCCGTTGGCACTGTCTTCGGGAATGAAAGATAGCTTCTCATTTGGCTCTACTGTAAGTGAGAAAATGAGCGAATTAAAGCACTCATTAAGGTCCTCCAGTGATAGAGACAGGCTCTCCCCCTGGTCATTCACCATTACAAGTGAATAAGTCTATCAATAGAGTCGGATATTAGGCTTGAGTTCCTTTCTCTAAGTGCAAAAGGGTTTTTTTTTTTTTTCCTGGATCATGAAAAATAAATGCCCATTTCTCTCCAATCCAGTCAGCATAAGGGACCTACAGGGGAGAGACTCAATGTTCTCATGATGGAGGATTTTCTGCAGCTGAATCTTTCCAAGATTGTTTCCACTCCGCCGGCAGGAAGACGGACTGCAGCCTGTGACACGGAGCCGGGGCTGTGCTGGGAGGCAGGTCTTCTTCTCAGTGCTTCGGGCTGGTGGGGACAGGGAGCTGCCCTGCGCGGGGTCTGGCCTGGAGGAGCCACGGTAGTGCTGATTACGCCCGGCTATGTCCCAGCAGCCGTGCCAAAGACTTCAGATGCCTCATTTCCTTTGAGTCCTCCTGGCAGCCCCGTGGGGGGCAGTTTATAAACGGAGAAACGGAGACTCAGAAAATTAAGTATCTTGCCCCAAAATACACACGTGGGATTCAAACCCAGTTCTGTCTGGTCCCAAATCCCAGCTTTGGAATTCTCAACTGCTTATCCCAGTCTGCCTCCCAGCTGTGGGGTGTTGGGTGGCTGGAAGGGATACTTTCTAGAAGCAGACCAGAGGGGAAGCCTAAAGTGGGGATTGGTTTGGGAAGGGGATAAAGATAAGAGGAACATCCCAGAGTGTGGGTCCAGTCACAGGGATAGACACAGGGAGCAGGGTTCTGTTCTGAGCACTCATTGTTTGGGAGACTTGGCCGATGACAGGGTGCAGGAAACAGTGGGGAACAGTGCTGTGGGTGAGGCAGGGTGTCCAAGTACCAGCTGACAGTGGGGGCTGGGAACACTAGCCAGGAAACCAGGGCAGAAGCTTGCTTGAATGGACTTCTCAACAGGACAGGGTGTATTAAAGCTGAGAACCAAGGCTCCGTGAGATGCCAGGACTCCACCTTGGCTCCCCCAGACACGGGGTTTGTGACAGTATGATTTGTTTCAGGCAATATCCAGTTAGCCTCCCTTCCGCAATAAGGCAAGGCAGGGCTAAGTGACTGAAGACAGCATTGGTTTTCTTCCCAAGGTATCAAGATCCAGAATTTCTGACCTTTGGCAAGCTCTGCAGGACCTGCCTTAGCTCTTTGCCATAATGATGTTCTCCTTTATTCTATTGTGTGGGGCCCATTGCCACATCATGAACTTGGATCCATAAACACAATTGGAGACTGAGCTCATAACGCACAGCAGTTGTGTGACCTTGGGTAAGTCATTCTCTCATCAGGCGTAGTTATAGAAATTGATGAGCTGATCCTAAAATGTATACGGAAAAGCAAGGGACTAGAATAGCCAAAACAATTTTGGAAAAAAACAACAACAGCAACCTGAAAACACAGTTGGAGGACTCCCACTAGCTAATTTTGAGACATACTATAAAGCTACAGTCATCAAGACCATATGGTATCGGAAAAAGGATAGACACATAGATCAATGGGTTAAAATAGAGTCCAGAAATAGACTGCACATTTTTGGTCAATTGGTTTTGACAAAGGTGTCAATGCAGTTCGATGGAGAAAGGATGATCTTTTCAACAAATGATACTGGACTGATTGGATATCCCTATGCAAAAAAATAAAACAAAAATAAAAACCTTGAACCATACTTTGCATCCTATGCAAGACTTAACTCAAAATGGATCATAGCCTAATATTATAAAACTTCTAGAAGAAAACATAAGATGTTTGTGACCTTGGGTTAGGCAAAGATTTCTTCTAGAGGACACAAAAAGCATGAGCTATGAAAGGAGAAAAATGATAAATTGGACTACATCAAAATTAAAAGCTTACGGTCTTCAAAAGACACTGTATAAGGAAATGAAAATGCAAGATGGTCTTGGAGAAAATATTTGTAAAAACATATCTGATAAAGGACTGGGATCCTGAGATTAGATATTAACTTTCTGAACAAAGAACTGGAATAAAGAACTTTCACAATTCAATAATAAGGAAGCAGATAACTCAATTAAAAAAATGGGCAAAAGACTTGAGCAGACACTTCATCAAAGAGGATATATGGGTAGAAAGTAAGCCCATGAAGAGATACTCAGCATTAACAGTTATCAGGGAGAGGTACATCATATACCACTCCACACCTCTTAGAGGGGCTACCCACCCATGGTCCCTGCCCAGCTGGTAATACCCATGTGGGCAGCAATGTGGAGCTGGACTTTTCAAATGCTGCCATTGGGAATGCAAAGTGCAACAATCACTCTGGAAAACAGTTTGGCAGTATTTTAATAAAGTTAAATACATTTATTTTACAACCCAGCGATCCCACCTGGAGGCATTTACCCAAGGGAAATGAAAGTATTCGCCCACACAAAAACCTGTACGCAAGTGTTTAGAGTGGCTTTATTAATTGTCATCCCCAAATGGGAACAACCTAATTGTCTATCCACTGGAATGGGTAAAAAAAAAAAAAAAAAAGTAGTGAATCCATACTGTGGAATTCTGCTCATCAATAAATAGGAACAAACCACTAACACATACAACCACACGGATGAATCTCAAGGGTATGATGCTAGATGAAAGAAGTCAGACTCGAAAGGCTACCTACTGTATGACTCCATCCCTATGGCATCCTAGAGACGGCAAATCCGTAGGGATGGTTGCCTGGGGCTGGGTGTGGGGGATGGGAACTGATGACAAAACGAGCATGAGGGCACTTTGGGGGATCACGACAATGTTGTGTAATCTTGACTGGTGGCGGTCACATGACAGACCATTCACCAAAACTTATAGAGCTATATAGGTATATATAAAAAAGTCTGAATTTTACCGTGTCTCATAAACCTGACTCAGAAAAATTAGTACTTTTCTTGAAATTACAGTTTCTGTAGGCGGAAACCCAGTCAATTTCATGTGGTCTAATGTATAACGTGATGAGTCCCGCTAGGGTGATGGTCCCGCTAGAGGTAAGGCTCACGTGAGCTCATGTAGATGAGAGTGCTTGGTAGCCCGTGGTCTAAGGAAGGCTCTGGAACCATCCAGCTTCTGGGAAGGGAAGGAGGTCCCTGTTTACCAGAGTCAGAGGGAAATGCTGCTCAGAGCTCTGACTTCCCCGGAACTGGGTCTGCTCATGCAAACACATCTTCCAGTCCTTCTCCTAAACCAGGTCCCTCTGCTGGAGGAGACCAGCCCTTGCTGGACCTGAGGCATGACTGAATCCTGGAATAAAACCATTCCCTCTGGATGCCCAGCTTCACATCGTGGTGCCCTTTTGTCTGTGGGCTGCCTTGGCTGACAGTGGCATCATGTAGACGTTTTCTCTGAGCTGACAAGTAAAAAGCCAATAATTCTCTGTCAGGCTGAGGCTCCTCTCATAGCAAATCATTGGACGGTCATTTCAAAAGGGTAAAGAATAGAAACCATCCCTGAAGCCCCCCTGACAGGAGAGATTTAAGAGCACGGAAGGGTATTATTGGGCCGTACCATTCCTGGATGAACATTCAGTGACAGGCATTACATGGCTGGTGATAAAATCGCTAATATCTTCACACTTTACCTCCTAGTGGATTTGATTCTTCCATTGCAGACAAAGTCCCCATCAAGAACTGTTTCCTTTCATGAGGGAAGGCAGCTGCAGAGGGTACACTTCTGTCTTCACAAAAGTAGGTCCACTTTTGCACTACTTTCTTCAACACAGAGAAGTCCTTTTATCTCCCTTGAAGGCCTTCTGCTTCGAGCTCAAGTTAGCTAGATTCGCGGCATTCTCTGACCCCACGGAAACCAGGCTGGTTGCTGATGTCTCTAACAGAAACCTGAAAGAAGGAAAGAACAAGCATAGCCCTCAAAACTCCCCGTCTTTAAGGAGTCCTTCTTTCCAGACTCATGAGAGTGTCTGAGGGATGTGGTCTCAGGAAATAGAAAGGACATCTCTGTTTGAGGAGAGCGTCTGTTTAATCATATTTTGGTGAAAAATCGAGGAAAAGAAGGCCTTTGCTCATTGCTTTTCCTTTCTACAGCTTCCATTAATTTTCTGTGAGGGATCCAGGACGTGAACAGATATATTATGGTTCTTACTCCACCGACCTGAAAATTTCTCGAGGGTCTTATTTATCTCTGTATTTCCAGCATGTGCCACGGTATGTGGACTGTAGTAGGGAGAGGGGAGGAAATTAGTAATTAGTCTTTATTGGGCCCCTACTCCAGATTCGGTCCTGCGGGAGATACTTTATTCGCGTGGGCATGTAATATAGGTGTATCGGTTGGCTATTCCAATAGTGACGCTGTATAACAAACCATTCCAAAATTCCGTCGCTCAAAGAGCCTCAGTCATTTCATATTGCTCGTATTGTGTGGAGTTTGACTGATCTAAGCTGAGCTGGAATCGGTTGGGTGGTTCTTCTTATCGCAGGTCTGCAAGTCTGCCAGCATGGGTCTGTTTTGGAGTGGTTCTGCTTCATGGGTCCCACCCTCCTGGGACCAGCTGTGGTAACCAAGGCATGTTCTTCTCTTGTCTATGGCAGAGGCACAAGAGAACAAGTGGAAAAACACAAGGCCTCTCATGGCTCACGCTAGGAACTGGTGCACTGTCACGTCTACCTTGGTCAATCCATCAAGGCAAATGACATGGCCAAACCCAAAGTCAAGGGGTGGGAAAGAGGCGGTGGGCAGGGAGGGGACAACGCCAAAGCCACAGGGCAAAGCCCGAGGGAGAAATGCTGACCAGTAATGCAATCTCTACAATACATTTAATCCTGACAGCAACCCCATGTGCTAGATCATGGTGTTACTCCCATTTTCCTGATGAGAAGACCAAGGTGGAGGGAGATCAGATCCGGGTTCCAAAGCTTGTTTTTTTCCTGGCATACCATGTTCTCTCTGCCTGGTGTTTCCTGGTCCTCAATGAACACATGGGTTAATGAATGAATAAAAAAAACAAAAACAAAAACAAAACACAAGCCTGGTTGGAAGTTAACACAACCAAGGATCTCTTTTATGGAAGTAAATTCTAGTCTGCGGTTTTCTTCATGCAGTTATCCTGGTTCTTTGTCATTCCCACATCCTGGTGTTGTTCAGACTTTAACCAGCTGGCAGCTCTTTTTTTTTTTTAAAGATTTTATTTATTTATTTGAGAGAAAGAATGAGAGAGAGCATGAGAGGGGGAGGGTCAGAGGGAGAAGCAGACTCCCTGCCGAGGAGGGAGCCCGATGCGGGACTCGATCCCGGGACTCCAGGATCATGACCTGAGCTGAAGGCAGTCGCTTAACCAACTGAGCCACCCAGGCGCCCCCAGCTGGCAGCTCTTAACCCTCCTGTGGGATAGAAGCATCTGGAAGGCAGGGGTTAGAGGTAACTCATTGAGGGCCCTGTTTGTCTGGCGACTCCTAGCATGTCCCACGACGGCTGTTGCCAAATTTTTAAACAACCTTCTGACATCCTGACTAGATCCCAAGCAAATCATCATGTCCTCTCTTCTGTGCCTGTGTGAATTCCTGTGAACTTAGTGGCCTGCCGTGTTTCTGAGGCCATTAAGTGGATGCCATGTTTCTTATGAGGGGGTGGTGGTGGCACCCTCATTTCAGAGATGAGCAAGATGCTTGTTTTGGGGTGAGAGATGAAATGTGGTATTGGAAAAATTTCTGAGCATCTTTGAAAATGTTGGGGGCGCCTTGGTGGCTCTGTTGGTTAAGCATCTGCCTTTGGCTCAAGTAATTATCTCAGGGTCCTGGGATCGAGCCCTGCATCGGGCTCCCTGCTCAGCGCAGAGTCTGCTTCTCCCTCTGTCTCTACCCTGTCCTTGCTCGTGCTCTCTCTCTCAAATAAATAAAAATAAAATCTTCAAAAAAATGTTGTTGGATGAACATCAGGCATCTTTATATATTTATTCCCCACTGTTGCTTGTAATAATTCCTCCAAAGCTGGGGGTGACATTGGCCTTCTGGTGATCTCTTTCACCCCAGATATAGTTTCTATAGGATTATTTGTAAGTACTCACATCTTTGTTGGAGTTCGTGGGTGACATTTTTTTTGGGGAGGACAAACGTGGTTTTATTCCATTTCTAGAGCTGGTTTACTGGAATGAAGGAAGGAAATGAGGAAGGCAGGAGGGAAAGGTGAAAGGAAACAGGGCTTCCTGAGCATGGATCAGATGTTTGACACCTTTATGTCTATTATCTCATTTTATTCTTCCAATAAATCTTTGGGGTGGGGTGCTGTGATCCCCATTTTGCAGATGTGGACTCTGAGCTGTAAATTGAGCTAGCCAATCGTCTGGCAAGTAACAAGAGTGAGGATTCGAATCCTAGTCTTTCTGAACCCAGACCGGATCCATGCTTGCCCCCGCCCCCCGGTGGAGCACCTTTGCTCCTCACCAGCCTCCCTGGACAATGTTCCTCTCCATCTCATCACAGAAACAACCACAGCACTGCCACCTCTCCTTCGGGCCAAATGGCTGCAACTTTCTGTCCACCTCATCCATGCTTTTCATTATTCCACTCCTCATCTGCACGTTTCCCCTGGAGTTAACTTTGGTCTTTAAATACAGGAAAATCATGATTTCTCACTGCAGGTGGCCAGGGGATGTTCTTTTTTTTTTTTTTTTAATTTTTTTATTCTTATGTTAATCCCCATACATTACATCATTAGTTTTAGATGCAGTGTTCCACGATTCATTGTTTGTGCACAACACCCAGTGCTCCATGCAGAATGTGCCCTCCTCAGTACCCACCACCACGCTAACCCATCCTCCCACCTAGAACCCTCAGTTTGTTTTTCAGAGTCCATCGTCTTTTATGGTTCGTCTACCCCTCCGATTTCCCCTGCTTCATTCTTCCCCTCCCGCTACCTTCTTCTTCTTTTTTTTTTTCTTAACATATATTGCATTATTTGTTTCAGAGGTACAGATCTGTGATTCAACAGTCTCACACAATTCACAGCGCTCACCATAGCACATACCCTCCCCAGTGTCTATCACCCAGTCACCCCATCCCTCCCACCCCACCCCCCACTCCAGCAACCCTCAGTTTGTTTCCTGCAATTAAGAATTCCTCATATCAGTGAGATCATATGATACATGTCTTTCTCTGTTTGACTTATTTCACTCAACATAATACCCTCCAGTTCCATCCACGTCGTTGCAAAGGGCAAGATCTCATTCCTTTTGATGGCTGCATAATATTCCATTGTATATATATATACCACCTCTTCTTTATCCATTCATCTGTCGATGGACATCTTGGCTCTTTCCACAGTTTGGCTATTGTGGACATTGCTGCTATAAACATTGGGGTGCACGTACCCCTTCGGATCCCTACTTTTGTATCTTTGGGGTAAATACCCAGTAGTGCAATTGCTCGATCATATGGTAGCTCTATTTTCAACTTTTTGAGGAACCTCCATACTGTTTTCCAGAGTGGCTGCACCATCTTGCATTCCCACCAACAGGGAATGTTCTTAACTAGCATCTTCCCAGCCTCTAAGATGGTTCCCTTGGCTGCTCCCAGCCCTCTATTAGCAAAATTAAAATGATACTCTATAGCTCATGGGCCGTCACGGGGCCATACACAGCGATTTAATTCATAAGGCGGAGCACCTGACCTTCCAGAGCTTTCTATCCGAGGCAGCATGGATCCTGAAGCACAGGACACAGGTGTAAGGCTGCACAAAAACACTCGATCAATAAACCTTTCTGCCACATTCAGGAGAAGGGAACCGGATGGCGCTTATTCTGGAAATAAGATCCTGATGCTGGCATTCACACAGCCCTTTATCTCGGGGGAGGATAACATGACAAGACAAACATTTCTTTTTCTTTTTCTTTTTTTTAAGATTTTATTTATTTATTTGACAGAGAGAGAGAGAGAGACAGCGAGAGAGGGAACACAAGCAGGGGGAGTGGGAGAGGGAGAAGCAGGCTTCCTGCTGAGCAGGGAGCCCGACATGGGGCTCGATCCCAGGACCCTGGGAGCATGACCTGAGCTGAAGGCAGATGCTTAACGACTGAGCCACCCAGGCGCCCCAACAAAAACATTTCTTAGAGAGCACATATTTAATTCCCTTTGCAAACTGGCTTTCAACCTGGATTATTTTTCCACATGCCCCATGTCCAGTGTCTACTCCTACTTGTTCTCTTATTCCCGATTTTTCTATAATAATTGCGTCCAGATTTGTAAGCCCCAAGCCAGCTTTCAGTGAGTGACACGGTGGCCTCTGATATGTCTTACCCTTCTCCCGTGGGTCAGCTTTATGGTTTGCACTGCATGTCCTCCTGTCTTGCATGGACACCACCTCTGTCCCTCCCTCCTTCCCTCCCTCCCTCCATCTTCCTTGCACTATGCCTTTTCTGACCTTAGTGGGAAAAGGAGCTGGGGGGAGGTTGGTGTTGTTCTGTAAGTAAGTGGGAGCCATCGAAGATGTGAGGGCATGAGGCTCTCTATCAGTGGGGAACCAGAGCACCCGGGGGTGGTGGGATGGGGTGGCGGACAGTGAGGGACCGAGTGGGGGGACATCATTCACAGCACTGTTGTGACACTCGAGGAAAGGAGAGTGAGCGCCCAATGCTGGGGCTGGGGGTGGAAAGCAGAGCAAAGTTACAGAGCTCCTCTCCTTCTGGGATCCCTACATCCCCAGATATTAGAGGGGACACCTGGCTTTACAGGAAGGACAGCTAGATTTCAGCTTTTGTATATAGCTGTCAGCTGCCTTGGAAACGTCCCACAGATGAGAGGTGCTTCATGCCGGGCTGTGCTGTGGGGAATGGTTAACCTTGTACCACACAAAAGTCTCAGGAAGGAGATTTCGGTCTCAGATGCAGGAAGGAGAGAAAATAACCTGAATTATTATAAATGAAAAAAGAGATCTCAGAGATAGATTAAGAAAATGGGACAAGGAGGCATGATCAAGACTCTTCAAAGGATGGCGTGGACAGGGGGAGCATGCTGCATGCTCCAGTGGAGCAGAACTCTACCCGATTTCTCTGAGTTGACACTGGAGTTCCCATGAGGAAAGAAAATATATATATATTTAAAAGATTTTATTTATTTGACAGAGAGAGAGAGACAGCTAGAGAGGGAACACAAGCAGGGGGAGTGGGAGAGGGAGAAGCAGGCTTCCCACGAAGCAGGGAGCCTGATGCGGGGCTTGATCCCAGGACCCTGGGATCATGACCTGAGCCAAAGGCAGACGCTTAACGACTGAGCCACCCAGGCGCCCCAAGAAAATATTTTACTTGGAAAAATATCCTGCTTGGTATAGAAGATGAGATGTGGAGGGCAGTGAGTGAGAGTCAAGAAAACAAGCTTCTCTGCATTATAAAGAAGCAGCAGGTGGGTGAGAAGGAGGGTGGGGGGGTGGGGCCAGAAAGGAAGATGGGAGGGAGGTGAGAAGGGGAGGAGAGTGTCAGAGCAGGGTAGGTTCTGGGGCTTTTAAGAAGTGGGTGATGTTACTCAATTAGAAATGATTTACATTTCTGTGACGTAGTCCCTTTCCCCAGTACCTCTGGAAAGCCTGCTACCTCCAAAATCCAATGGCAGGTTTTCTTTTCTTTTCTTTTCTTTTTCTCTCCCCTCCCCTCCCTTCTTCTTTTCCTTTCTTTTCTTTTCTTTTTAACATGAAACCACCACTGTGCTGGATCCCTCACCCACATTGATGTTATGGGCAGCAGGACTGCATGCAACGGTGAGTGAGGTTATCCATCTGCTGACCTGATTGACCTACAGGAACCTGAACCTGGAAGAAATCCTAAGATGGTAAACTTTGTAGGAACACCCAGAAATCTTGGGGGAGGATCCTGGGATTTTCACAGGTCAGGGAATGAAGTTCTAGCTGGTTAGGACTGCTCCTTAAGGGCGGAGAGACCCCAGCTGCAGGATGGATTCTATATCTTCGCTTTTCTGTTTTCATCTGGCGTCTAGCTTACTTGATAGGGTACACTAATTTGAGATGATCATTACTAAACGCACTGACCCCTGATCAGCTCAGATCTGAAGCTTGGGAATCCCAGGGCCGGGATTCTGGAATGGGTCGCTGTGGATAACTGTGCCGGGTAAGTATGCCGGGAGGCTGGAACGGAGACAGATACTGCTGGCTAGAGCCAACCTTCTGGGTCCTCCTTCCAAGCTGTAATCAGAACGCCTTTTCTGAGATCCCTCCAAACTACCTCCTTCCAAAATGCACAAGCTGTATCCTAAATCAGTGCAGCTCAAACTTCACTGTGCCTCAGAACCACCTGGATGCCTCCTTAAAACAGTTTGCCAAGGCCCATCCCCAGAGGTCCGGAAAGGGGCCCGCCAATGTGCATGTCTAACAAATTCTCAGGGGCTGCTGCTGGTGTGGGACCCACACTTCGAGAACTGTTACTCTTGACCAGTGTTTCTCAAACTTTAATGTGCACGGAGTCATCTGCCAATCTTGTTAAAATGCAGCTTCTGATTCAGGGGGCCTGGGGTGGGGCCCGAGAATTTGCATATTGGATGACGCTGAAGCTTCGTATGAGGACCACCCTGTGGCTGGGGTTGCCCTACACCATGTTGCCTTTAGCCTTTGATGGGCTGAAGGTCCAGTGTTTCTGACCTGCTGGGAATAAGCACTGTAAGCGCCACCATCCCAGGCTGCTAGCCTCGACGCTTTGCATGGGTCTGGTTGTCTCCTCTTCCTTGCACTTCTGCAGTCCCCAGCTCCGTGTGCCCCACCCCATGTCCCCGCTAGGAACTGAGCTGCCTAGTCAGCTGTGGGAACACCTGTCGGTCCCAACCACAGCGCTGTGGGGACAGTTAAGCCTTGTCAGGCTCCGGCTCTCGCTGGAGATCAGGGCCTGCTTTGCCCTCACCCGGCTGGCAGTGGCCTTGTGAAGGGTCAGCTGTTCCTTTGCCCTTGAGACCAGCTCCGCTCAGCTCTCCCCTGGCCTCCCCGCTGTCCCTGGCTGCTCCTGAATGACTCCATCCTCCAATACGGACCTGCTGCAACCTGCTCAGGCCGTGGCTCTGGGCAAAAGGGCAGGAGGATCTGGGAGGTGGTTCAAGATGAGGAGGCATTGAAAAGATGGGCATCTGGGGAGAAGGAACGAGGGATGGCAGTTAATATTTGCAGGATTGCAATAAAAAAAAAGCACGCCGACTTAATCTGCAACATGATGGATTTAGGGAGGGTTTCTTGTAGGGTGGGAGAGTGGGAAGAGAAAAATGGTCTGGGATTCAGGATACCCGGAGATCTAGTCCTTATTCTGACACTAGTCAAGAACTATCCCCCTGCCCCGGACCTCAGTGTTCTCATTTATAAAAAGAGAGTGTTGGATTAAACTCCCTTTGTGGTACCGCATGTCTCAAAGAGTTACTTATTACTAGATTGATTATAAGGGAGGCCGGGAAAAACCTTAGGCTTTGCAACAGGAAAGACCTGACTTTAACTCCTCGCTTCTCCTCCTCCTCCTCCACAACTGGGAGGCATTGGACACATGTCAGCCACCCTGAGTTATTTCTTCACCAGTGAGGATTACTTGATACAACAAATTAAAATAACCTGAAATAGCTGCAGGTTCATAGTGAGCAGACACTCCGGAAACAGATGCTAATATTATGACAATCATTAAAAACCAGGACCTTGGGCGCCTGGGTGGCTCAGTTGGTTAAGCGACTGCCTTCGGCTCAGGTCATGATCCTGGGGTCCCGGGATCGAGTCCCGCATCGGGCTCCCTGCTCGGCAGGGAGTCTGCTTCGTCCTCTGACCCTCCCCCCTCTCATGTGCTCTCTCTCTCTCATTCTCTCTGTCTCAAATAAATAAATAAAATCTTAAAAAAAAATAAAATAAAAACCAGGACCTTTTCACCGTACTCCATTTATTTGGGCTAGACACAAATGCTCAAAAGCGTATTATTATCATTATTTTTTTTAACTAGAAATCACTTCGATTCTGTGCCTCCCACATCAGCCCCTGAGTTAGTCTGTGTCCGCTCCACTCAGCCTCCAAGAAAACATGTTCCAAAACCCTGGAACAACAAGGTAACAACAATCAAGACAGCACGTTGCCATACTTAGTTTTAGGGAATTATTTAATACTAAATTGCAACAAAACGGACTGAAACATAACCTGTGCCAACAACCCCCATGGGCGCTATAAGCCCAAGGAAATGTTTGCGAGCAGGATAGACAGCACGGGACGAAATGATTTTCTGTTCTCTTTCTTTGAAAATGGATGTCTTGGGATGCTGTACTGATGGGTGCTCACTATATGGTCCTTGATGGAAAGAAGGCTGTTCTAGACGCTTCACTGTGCCACCCCCTTGAAGACGGTAGTACATCTGGAATGTGACCGGCATGTCTCTTGATAGCCTGGGGGTTGGCTCACGTGGTTCCTCTTCGGGGCCTCTAGGAGGCAGGGTGTCTGGTTGCAAGCAACAGCAACAGAGCCCAGTTCATTTGCACCTGGAGCTTACAGGTGCAAGCGGAAGGCTGAAGGGTCGGAGCTAGCAGGCAGTGGCAATCCAGGCGCTTCTGCCTGGGTGAATCAGTTCGGAGGAACCCACGTGCTTCGGATTTCCTATCTCTTAAGGAAACAGGCCTGGCACTTCCAATGTCCTGCTCTCAGGCCCAGCCCCCAAATACCACATCATCCCCCTCCCCTTCCCACCTCTCCCACCCAGGGACTCTGAGGTCAGCAGCTGGAAAGAGGCGTAGTGGCGCATCCGAGGGCCAGCCCCTAGGTGACTCCCATGCCCAACAGTTACTTTAAGCAGTTGTCACTGATAGAAGGACATCCGTGTGAGTCCTTTGTTTAATATTCAGCTCGGTGGACGATGTTGCCTTCAGTATCAATCTTTGGCGATTGGGTAGTTAATTTCCTATTACACCTGGTGTTACTGTTCAGTCATTCCACGCTCAGTATGTTTGGTTTGTACGGATACGTGGTTATTAGCACAGTGTGTCTACAAATAATCCCCTCGATGCTGTATGATTAGCCGGGGGTCTGCATTAGCCAAACAATTACGTCTACTTGCGAATCACTTCCACGGTGGGCTACACATTTCCGAATGCAACTAGGGAAAGAGAGCACCGCTGTGTCCTGTGCCTTCCTTCCCAATTATACGCTGAAATGGGCATAATAGCAGCTACACGGTGAGTTTGCTGCATTCAGTCGTATAATACATACATGGTGCCTGACATATAGGAAAGTCTAAAAGGCAAGGATTATAACTAGTTTTTCTTCATGTCTTTCCCCACTCCCACATGCTAATCAGCGACTAAGCCTTTGTTGGTTCATATCAAAAGTTTATTTTTTTTTTAAAGATTTTGTTTGACAGAGAGAGACACAGCAAGAGAGGGAACACAAGCAGGGGGAGTGGGAGTGGGAGAAGCAGGCTTCCCGCTGAGCAGGGAGCCCGATGTGGGACTCAATCCTAGGACCCTGGGATCATGACCTGAGCCGAAGGCAGACGCTTAACGACTGAGCCACCCAGGCACCCCTCATATCAAAAGTTTAAAGGCAGGAAGAGGGTGGAAGAAGGGACGGGGCAGCCGTGGGCGTCCCTTAGCCCTTTCCATGGTGAGGAACTGAGTTACAGTAAGCACCCCCCATCTCCTCCCTCCACAGCGTGGCTGTCCTCATGCTCCTAATTCTGATTCAGGACTGATATGGGATTATTATTTTTTTGTGATTATGCATTATTTTGTGTGAAAATAATAAAGTAGATGTTATTTATAACACAGCTCTAATAATTTATTTCTTTCCATGTATCACTGCTCAAGACACAGAGTCCCAGAAGAGAGTGGGAGGGAGAGAGAGAGAGAGAGTTTAATTTGTCTGGCTTTGATGATGTGCCTCACCCTTCAGCTGGGGGAGAGGCTGTCGCTCTGGTTTACAGTTCTACTAAGCAAATTAGGACAAGTTGATTTTCATAAAAGGAAATTGGGTCACAGTTGCCAGAAGTACAGAGTAGATGCAGTGGGGTGGTGCAAAGCCCTGGTCTCCATTGCAGGGTTCCGAGCAACTACTCCTATAAAAAATGTAAAGTCCAATAAACAAACCACTTTATAGTAGCAGCTATTCAATTTGAACAAAAAAGGTAAGAAATGGTATAATTTAATCATTTTGTCATATATACACACACACACACACACACACGGACATATAACTAGGTATAGAGTATTTTATATGGACGCGGTTCCTTAAAGTTGCCCATTATTGATGGACATCCATCTATGCACATGCTTTGTTTGAGACTCTCACACTCCTGCCCCCTCCCACCTGCTCGCTGTCTGAGTCACCCAAGTCTGTCTTCTACTGTATTAGGAAAGAGGTCTTGTGCTACATTCTGACACCAAAAGACACAAAGGGATAAGTCTGAGTGACCCTTGTCCTCAGGGAATCCCAAATCAAGGAAGAGGGACCGATACGTGAGTGGGTCAATTCCAGATGGCCCGTGGCCTGGAAGCCACCAGACTTGGATTTGCAGGTGCAGCCTGAGCCAGAACACCAGGGGCTCTGGCTCCAGGGTTTGTGCCTGGGGCACTGACCGC
This sequence comes from Mirounga leonina, assembly GCF_011800145.1. Lineage (NCBI taxonomy): Eukaryota > Metazoa > Chordata > Mammalia > Carnivora > Phocidae > Mirounga > Mirounga leonina. The sequence continues at coordinate 19,554,320 of NW_023270464.1, forward strand.
GCTCAGCTCTACAGGATTCCTGGGGCTTTTCTCATGCCCCCTACTCATGTCTTCCCTTAGGAATCCTGTGTCTCACTTGCATGAACCTGGTGTCAATGGGCTGGGACCCATTCAGTGTCCTGAAGCTGCTGTGGGCGGTGGCGAAGTGGGCACCTGGGCACCTGTCCGCTGGTCAGCTCCTTCCCACCATGGAGCTGGGTTTGCCAGAAGCAAGGCAATGCATTCCTCAGTCCCATTCCCTCTCTCCTCCTCCAAGTCCCTCTTGCAAGAGGACTCCAGAAGGCCAGCTTCCTGCCCCAGCTTCCCCAGAAAGCTCAGGGATGGTCACTGAGCACTCCTTGATGTGCTCATCAGTTGATCCGAGACCCACATAGGAAGTTCCAAAGGGGCAGCTTGATCACCGTTCAGTGTCAAAGGGCAAGCATTAACAATGCCCACCTCTTTCCATCTGCCCTTTTTGGAGAGAGGCCAGCCAGGGAATGTGGAAGGGATTTTATTTAATTTCATTTTTATTCATTTTCAAGTGTCCCAGGAAGTGGAATTGACTTTTCTGCTCTTGGATTAGGTGCAGCAAGATGATTTAAATCTGAAAATATTGGGGAAGTATCTTCTAGAACTCTGCCTTGATCTTGTCACCCTCCTAGTCAATAACACTTGCTCTTGCCCTCTGCCCTAGGGGACAATCCAAACCCTTTCTCCAGCATTCCAGGCCCTAGGCGGGAAGTGGGCCACCTCGCCAGTCACACCTCCTGCTGTCCCATCCCCTGCTGCCTTCTGTTTTCACCACACTGCGTTACCCTCCGTTTTCCCAGACACTCCTCTGCTTTGCCCATGTTGGGCGCTCGCTCAGAATGCCTGCCTCCCCTGTTTTCATCTCTTCAAATTGTCCTCAGTTCCGACATCACTTCTGTCAGGAAGCCTTCCCTGTTTCTCCAGGTGGGAGTTAACCGCTCCTCCCGTCCCACTCTCAGAGTGCTTGTGTGTGGCTGTCTCTTTCTCTTTCCGTTCTAACGTGCATTCTGGATAACTTGCATGTTTCCTCACCACATCCCAGTTTTTATTTCAGTTCCCAGTCACTTAAGACAAAAAAAAAAAAAAATCTAGGGGACATTGAGAATTCCCCTCTGCATTACTGCATGCATCTTACCCAACAGCAATGCTGCTCATTTTCCCTGCTAAATATTTCTTGAACCCATCTCTCCTTCTCTCCAGCAGTTATCAGCTCAGTGGTTGGGCCCCTGTCACTGGTCTCAGAGGTCACTGCAACAGCCTTCCCACTGGGTTCCTTGCTGGGGTCTGCTGGGCAAAAATCCATCCTCCTCATGGGGCTGGCAGATTTGTCTCTCTCCCCATTAGTCTGGCAACTTCTCAGTAGCAATCACATCATGATTACTAGGGCCTGGTGCAAATTGAGGCTTAATAAACATGGAGTGAATGAGGGATGAATAAGTGATGTCATGGGGGGGGGCACCAAATCACCTTGGTTGGGAGGACGTTACATAATCACGGGTCCTTGACTCACATAAAATTCTGTCTTGCCTCTCCAAACCCACTTTACTCATCTTAAAATGACAGTGATGAGTTTATTTCTAAGGTCCAATCCATCCAACTTCCCTGCCAATTCACTTACATTTGTCTCATAATTGAGCAAACACCTTAAATTGTAGTGATTGGGCTGGGCACTTTGCAAGAGATAACTCTTCCCTTATTAAAAAATGTTTTTCTGTTTATTTCAGCTTGCTCCCCAGGCCAGCCAAACATTCATTTTCTTTTGAAATAGACACGGGCTTTTGCCAACTGGGCAGAATGCAACCAGAAAGCTTTCTAATCTGGTGTGTGACTCTCTCCTTCAGCACCTGCTTGGGTCTCTCAGGCTCCTTGATTCAGAATCAAGTTAAAGATTGTCTGGAAAATCTGCTCTGACATAAAAATCAATAAAAGAAAAGGAAGCAGGAATGATTTCAAGCTACAAATTACACGATTCAGGAGGTGAGCACACATGGCTTCCTCCTTTAAAGATGATGGAAGGTGGGGTTTGAAGTGTTAATTCAATGAAATCACAATAATGATTGTGCCAGGAAATTTCTGCTTTGGGAAAATGTGCTCAGACAACAGATGAAGTAGCCATAAACTTCTCCCCCTCCCAAACTATTCCTAAATTAAAATATTCTCTTCTCTTGCTTCCAGAATTATATTCAGGCCGGTGAGTTCAATTAAGATAATGTGGTCAGTGCCTCATCAACAGGTCTTGGAAAACTTTGGTAAATATATACCAGGTTTCTCTTGTCTATTGGAATAAAGTAAATATAACATTAATAATAGTGGGGACTTCTCAAATGCCTCCTGCTTGTGTAGTCCCAATTTCCTTATGGAAAATCTCTACTCGAAGGCCATCAAATTCCAAGTCACAAAGTCACAATTTTCCTGGAGAACTGAACCTCATACATGGGATCCCATTTCATTCCGTGGCGCTTCTCAATGAGACAGTACCCGGGTCAGGGGTAAGAAGCACTGTGGTGAGCAGAATGGTCTGTTGGTTAGGGTAAAAGCCTTAGGAAAGTAGTTTAGGGGTGTTTGGACAAAAGGAGTTGGCTATGTGAGCTGTGTGAGCACAGCTGTGTGGAAGAGAATAACATGGCGGACCAGGGGTCAGATGGTAAGTTGTTCCTAGGAAACGCATGAGTGTGATATGTGGGGATGTCCCTCAAGAAGGTGAAATGTCGAGGTGTGTATCCTTTTGTAAGCACTAGTATTTACCTTCTGTCACCTTTGGTCGCCTTAACCCTAGCTTCTCTCTTCCTGTGTCTTTCACCACTTTAGGAATGACTATGTCATGGTGGATATTGGGAAATCAGTATGACCCATCCAATCCCTGTCCCAGGTGGAATGTGTGGAGTGGTGGAGGACCAATTAGGTCAAATGAGTTGATTGGAGAAAGCCAGTGATTTTGGCCAGGGAGGTGGATCCATGGAGCCAGACTGTTGGGGGTGGGCGGGGAGGACAGTGTCAGGGATCTGTTTTTCAAAAGGGGGGAAATCAGAAATTGATTGAGGTCAAGGTGGTGTCCAGGTCTGGAAAGTGCCTGAGCATCTGGCCCCTAGTGGTCAGGAGGTCAGAGTGTGCCCAGGGAATTAAGGATCCCCACAGAAACAAGTGGGGTTGCCTATCCAGAGACAACGGTGTCTGAGTGGGGTTCTCACCAGCATATCATTAAAACAATAGCAAAAGAATTAAGCCAGTGGCTCCATCTGCCACTCAACCCATCTTCCTCAACTGTCCCTGGCATCCCAGTGCCTGCTGTGCTGGAAAACTTGAGCAGAACACAGGAAGGGAGATCACGCACCAGGCACATACCTGGTTTCTCACCCCCTCTGTTTCTGAAGCTAACTAGTTTGATGTCTCCGTTTCCTCCTCGGTAACAGGAAATGACTCCATTAGCAGCCGTTAGCAGAGGGTGAGGAACTCTGCTTCCTCTGCCTCAAACTCCCCAGCTATGCCCCACCCACAATTCTAATACAATACTGATTGCTATTTATGACACACATTTATGTGTTCATGGGAGAAATTTTGGAAATGCAGATAGCACAGGGCAAAAAATGGAAAGCCACTGCAGGTAGGAAGGAAACCTGCTTTTGAAAGAGGATGGGAGGGCGCCTGGGTGGCTCAGTTGGTTAAACGACTGCCTTCCTTCTCCCTCTGACCCTCCTCCCTCTCATGCTCTCTGTCTCTCATTCTCTCTCTCTCAAATAAATAAAATAAAATCTTAAAAAAAAAAAAAAAGAGGATGGGATAGCACCTGTTTGTGCGTCTGTCCCTGCTTCTACCTTTAACTTTTGAGTTAGCTCAGCCTCTGTCCCCTTTGGCCTGCCTCTTTCTGTGCCCCATGGAGGCTGGTGGCACAGCGGGAGGCTGAGTAATATGCTGGGGTTGGAAAAACTGGCTTTGGAATCAGACCAGCTGACGCATAATTTCAGGGTGGCCTACCTGAACCTTGACAATGGTATTTCTTTCCCTTTCTTTCTCCTTTCTTTCTTTCTTTCTTTCTTTCTTTCTTTCTTTCTTTCTTTTCTTTCTTTCTTTCTTTCTTTCTTTCTTTCTTTCTTTCTTTCTTTCTTTCTTTCTTTCTTTCCTTCTTTCTTTCTCTTTCTTTCTTTCTTTCTTTTCTCTTCTTTCTTTTCTTTCTTTCTTTCTTTCTTTTCTTTCTTTCTTTCTTTCTTTCTTTCTTTCTTTCTTCTTCCTTTTTCTTTTTTTTAAGATTTTATTTATTTATTTGAGAGAAAGAGAGAGAGCATGCGGAGGGAGAGAGAGAAGCAGACTCCCGCTGAGCGGGGAGCCTGATGTGGGGCTCAATCCCAGGACGCTGGGATCATGACCTGAGCCAAAGGCAGATGCTTAACTGACAGCCATCTAGGCGCCCCAACCATGATGTTTCTAAGTGTCTTTTACTCATTTGTAGAATGGAGATGAGAGGACCTTCCTCGAAGCCTGGTGGGGAATTCATTATATGCCCTGGCACACAGTAATAACCAAATAGATGTTTGCTCTGCATAAGGTCCAGCTCAAGCCTTCTCTTCTTGTGGGTGGGGGATGGGGTAACTGGGTGATGGGCAGAAGGAGGGCACGTGATGTGATGAGCACTGGGTGTTATATGCAACTGATGAGTCACTGAACTCTACCTCTGAAACTAATGATGTACTACTATATGTTGGGTAATTGTATTTAAAAAAAAAAGCCTTCTTTTCTTTAGGTAGCTTTTTCTAATCTGGTCCACACTGACCTCCCAATGACCTCACGGAATTGTTACATGATTTATATTTGGCTTTTTACCTAATCCTGCCTCCTTTCTCCTGGCCAGCCCAAGGGGAATGAACTCCCTCAGCTGTGGACCCTGCTTCCGTTTCTTCTGTTTTCTCCAGGGCAACCACACAAAATGCTTGCCAACAACATTTTTGGAACAATACAACATTAACACTGATTAGATGTTATGGAATTTGTCCTAGAGCTAATCAGAACTTGGTGAAATCGCCCTTCGCAGGCGATACCCTTGTGCTGGCCACGATGCGGACACTTTGGGGACACCCAGGGACTCCTGAGGTCTGGGATTTGGTGACCACTCAGATCCGCTGCCTGTACGGCTCAGGCGCCCAGGGCTCTCTCGCTCCCAGCCAGGTGATGTCTGCTTCCTTCCGACGCATGGGGAGTTTGGGAATGGCCGTCTGGGCGCTCAGGAGTGGAGATGTTGAGCTCGGAGAGGCCCCGGGGGGGGGAAGGGACTTCGGAGTGAAGTCTGTGTGTTTGTTTGCTCCCCATGGCCGTGGAGGGAATGACGGTGGGTGCTTTCCTCCACTATCCCCAGCCTTCCAATAATAGTGGTACACAGGCTGGGGGCATCTTTCCCCATGAGCTTTTGTCTTTGGAGCATTACCTCAAGAACACACGTCAGGGGAGAAAGTTCCATTTATTATCCTTGCCATGATAAAAATTCTGCCATTTGTACGGGGAGGGTCTCTTCTGAGACTGATGCAGGAAGACAGCACCCTCTTGCCCCTCCTGGAGCGTGAGGGGAGCAGGGAAGAAGACAGCACCCTCTTGCCCCTCCTGGAGCGTGGGGGGA
>NW_023270464.1:19559943-19573188 GCF_011800145.1 Mirounga leonina
TGGGGGGAACAGGGAAGAAGACAGCACCCTCTTGCCCCTACTGGAGCATGGGGAGAGCAGGAAGAGGCCACGGCAGGAGCAACCACAGAGCTCCTTTGTCATGGACTCTACCAGCCATCGCTTCCGTCCCGAAGTGAGGTTGGCAAGGTGAGTGGTCAGGTGTCGGGGCTGCAGGTGAGGGGAGGCTCTGCACCTGCATTCTGCAGCCCTGGTCTGTGCCCCGTGTTCACTCTGTATCCGATAAGCCTCCCATTAGCCACCTGCTTAAGGATCAAAATCTCACTGTGGACTTCCTCCATGTGGTGTGTATTTGGGTGTCTGGGCAGAAGTTGACCCCAAGCTTGTCCAAGCAGAAGGTTGCCTCCCTCTCTGATCTTGTTCTCTGACAGCTTGGTTGTGTCCCTCTCCCCCACCCCCCCAGGAGGCCAGGGTGTGCCATATGATTGTTGGCATCTCATTCCTGCTCATGAGATGGGCTCTGTCTGCAGGGTCCATCCATCACCCCCTGTTGCTGTGTTGAACCTGGAGTTCTCCAAATGCCTGCCATGCGGCTGTCACCAAAGTATTTTCAACCCTGCTCAGTGTGTACCCAAAATCCAGGGAGGGAATCTACACAGAAACATTTGGAGGAACCGAATGCAAGTGGAATTATTAACATTTGAGGTGGGGGTGGCGATATCTTGGCTCGGGATCTGAGCTTCACAGAACCCCGGGACACGAATGGATTATTTGGTCTCTTAGAGACCCCTCCAGTTTTGTGATGTTCTAAGTTGGATTCAGAATGAGAATGGGAAGGGGCAGGCCAAGCGGGTAGAAATTTGCTCCTGTTTATTATAAGGAAATTCAGAGTTACGGGAGTAAAAGGAGTGTTCTCGGATCACAGTGGCCTGGCTCCCTCAGGCATGCCTGGGAAGGGGGATGATGAAGCCGGAAGGCTGTATAGGGCCAGGGGTTATAGGCGCAGAGGGTGGCCTGTGGGTGGGCAGACCAGAGCAGACTAACAGAGGCGGGCTCTAAGGCCCTGACACTAATTCTAGACCTGTCCTCTGGCAGGTCTGAGACCACCTACCTACATATGTACTGTTAGGGCTTGGCTCGGAAGGCTGAATTTTCCAGGGACCTTATTAGCGGTGGCTCCTGGTCACTGTATTCGCTCAAGGCTGTGGGACAGGTGCCATTCATCTTCATACAACGTTCTATTCATACTTTACAACCCTTCAGTTCTCCTAGGTGCCACTTCCAAGGTTTTAATGATCCCATTAGATAAGACAGTCGTTTCTTTCTCCCTTCACTTTTATCTGGATCACTGGGTTTCCTTGTCCATGGAGAATGGTCATGGTGTGAATCTTTGTGCCTGTTGCTGGAAGGCACTGCTTGGTGAGGGATGTGAGGGGTGGATTTTGTTCCTTCGATCTTTTGCAGGAGCTATGTTAGTGTTCCAGAGCAAAGGAAATCCTGGAGAAGTGCTCTCAAGAGGAGCTTAGGAAAAGACACCCGCGAGGATTCTGACATGTCCTGCTGAGCAAGGCGGTCTCCTCACTGAGTTACAGAGCTGCGGTGAGCCACTGTCCCTGGAGGATGAGCTAAAGAAGACAGCTGGGAAATATTGTTTAGCCACCTCTGGGGTTAGTGGGGGCTAAGGTCATCTATGCATCACTCCAGGTGCCTCGAGGATATCTTGTCACTGTGTCCACACCTCACTATGTTTTTAGAGGTTCGAGAGTGAATGGGCTCTAGCACCCAGTTGAACATGAAAGCCCAGGAGAGGATTTCTGTCAGGATATACTTTTGCTCCAAGAAGAGTAGCAAGTCTTGAACCCAGGTCACAGGTGTCTTGAGGTGTCAGTTTCTGCCTCTCAAGTTATTAAACATTTTCCACCACTTGTCTTGTACATTTCTTTGCATAATCCCTATAATATAGGGGCAGGTATAATTTTGTATATTCTCTATAAAATGTGTGAAGATACAATTAGCCTTACTTCCTATATGGGGAGACAGACTCAGAGCAGAAAAGTTACTCTTTCAAGTCACACATTTCATCGCTGGTGGAGTGTGGGGCATGAGTTCCTATCTCCTGATTCCCAGGTACATGCTGTTTTTGTTAGACTCAAAGTATTAAAGAACCCAGACTCTTTGGAAGTAATGAGGGATTCCAGAAATAGCCTTAGCAGTGCTTAACAATTTGAAAGACCAAAGGAACTGAGGCCAAAGAAGATTGAGATAGGTGAGCTATTTCATTGTATAAATTTCCATTAACTTGGTTAATAATAATTGATGCCCCATTTGTACATTTCTATATATTAATTAAAAACACTTGAGATTTGATACAGGGTCAAAAATGACAGATTGAATTGTCTCTCAAATTGTGCTAATCCCCAAATGGGAATCCCATTGTGACCATGATTTTGTAGAATTGATTAGATGAAGAGAAATGTACTCAAGTGTCAAAGGCTACATTAGGAATGGTTGCTAATGAGCTAGACCTCTCAGAGCTGCCTGGCTGGGTGCATAGTAGGTGCTCAATGAGTGATGATGGTTGGCTGGATTGATCAAGTTTTCAGTTAGCCTTCCATCCCACAGAGCATGGTGCTTTCATGTGTCAGCTAAAATGATATTCCAAACATATACCAGCCTATAAACTTTAAGACATGTTTGGAAAATTTTCAAACCTACAAAAGGAAATGAGAATAGTATAATAAACTCTAAAGTACTGTTTTCCAGATTCAGTGCTTATCGATATTCTATTTTTGTTTATTGATTCCCCTTACACACACACACACACGCATGCACACGGAGGTTGGGGGGAGACAGAGAAAGAGAGAGAGAGAGAGAGTTTCTTTTTGGCTGGGATACTCTAGAAGAAATTCCAAACACCGTATCATTCACCAGTGAATACACCTGTATGTATCTCCAAGAGACAACAATTTAAAAAAATATATAACCATAATATCATCATCACAACAAAGTCACATTCATTCCTTCATATCATAGAATACCTCTTTCATGTTTAATGTTCCATGATTGTCTCAAAATGTTGTTCTTTTTGTTACATTCTTCAAATTAGATTTCACACGACATGCACACTGCATTGAGTCGATCCAGCTTTTTTGGTATTTCCTTCCATCTATGATAGTGTCCCCTCCCCTCTAAAGAAAAAAGTTAGGTCAAGAGACTTAACCAGATTCAGGTGCTTTCTTTTTCATTTTTGAAAAATACTTCATAGATAAAATCGTGCACTTTCTTTAACCTACAACATTTGGAAAGAATTCTATGTTTCTTGGGTATGCATTTATTCCAGGTCCTGATCCTTGGACAAAACCGATCATGTGAGCAATGTTTGGGGTAAATGACATGGAGCCATGGTCCTTCACCACGCATCAGAAGTTGGACTCCTACAAATCACAGCCACCCAAGACACTGCCACTGGGTAATGATATAGGTTTCCGGATGCCGGACATAACTGTCACAAACTCCCTCAGGAAGGATTTTAGGGCAGAGCAAACCTCCAATTCAGGACCTATTCTCTCTTGCTTTACACAACTCTAAGAAGCTTCATTTTATTTTGGCAACTCACAGGAAGTAGGAAATAAAATTAGGAGGAACAGGTGGTCTGGAAACACAGTAAGAGATGGACGACAATTGGCATGAAGGAGGGCACGTGATATGATGAGCACTGGGTGTTATACACAACTGATGAGTCATTGAATACTGCATCTGAAACTAATGATATACTCTAGGTTGGCTAATTGAATTTACATTAAAAAAAGAGAGAGATGGATGACAACCATGTGATCCAGAAGAAAACAGAAGAAACGTGAAAAGCAAAAACAAGAACAAGAGAAGGGACAGAGTCCAGTATAAACTGATAGAGAGCCCAAGAAACTTCCTCTTCCTCTTAGAGATACATCATGCTAGCCTATTTACTTGCACTATCTAATTTATTATCACATCAACCTTAGGACAGAGGTACTGTTATATCCTTTTTTTAAAAAAGATTTATTTATTTATTTTAGAGAGAGAGAGCGTGCGTGCGCACACATGAGCGGAGGAGGGGCAGAGGGACAGAGAGACAGAAAGAATCCTAAAGTCAACTCCCCATTGGGCTCAGACCCCCAACGCAGGGCTTGATCCCGGGACCCTGAGATCATGACCTGAGTCAAAACCAAGAGTCAGACACTCAACTGACTGAGCCACCCAGGTGTGCTGGTACTATTATATTCTTCTGTATTTTACAGATAAAAAGCAACATTAAGAAATGTTGCTAACATCACCCAGTTGGGAAGGTAATCCCCAGGAACATTGTCCCATTGTCCCAAGATCTAGTACTGGCTGTGTGCCTAGGTGTGCATGTGACCCAGGGAGAGGGATAAGCAAGACCCTGCACCTCTTGGTTAAATAGCCAAGAAAGCACACAGTGCATTTTGGAAATTTACCAGCTTCCGCACAAGATGGGAAAAATAAAAAGTTTGTAATCACATTAAACAGCTTCAAGTTTCTAGAAAATTTATATGCATTGAAGTACAGGTATAAATGTTTGGAACTCCAAGAAACTTTACAAACCAGAAACACAGAGATGTTACAGCAGTAGTTAAATTAATGGATTGATTTATCTTGAAGCATTATGTGGTAACTTTGCGATGATATTGATGTTGCCTATTCTCTCCACTCAGCCTGGATTTTTTTTTTCTGTAGTTTTCTAGAATATTCAGTGAGGCAGTGGACTGCCAGAGCCAGCAAGCTCTACTCAAGAATCTAATTCTCTGTCCTTTTTCCCCCATAACTCAAGATTGGATCAGCTAGGGCTGGGTTTCCCCATCACATCCTATTGATGACAGTGACTAGTAAAGAAATGATGTGTGCATTTGTCTCTTCCTGCAAAAAAAGAACCTGATGGGACCCCTTAAAGTGGATAAATTCTCCATGATGAATGTCTCCTCTAATTCTTTCTGAGGCTTAGGGATTTGGGGAAGGTAAATGCTTCATCATCAGAAATGACACTTTGGAAGTCACCCGAGGAGCATGTTACCTGTCTGAGACTCTGTCTTCTAAGCCCATCTGAGAGTCAGAAAATAGAGAATCCAAGTTAGGAGTCACCGTCAGGCACATCCAGTACAATCTGGGGCAATTTATGGAGGGACAAATAACCCTGCACAATTCATCAAGTCCTTAGGCCTTTGGTAAATAACTTTTTTTTGAGAGAGAGAGAGGGGGAGAGAGAGCGAGCAGGTGGGCAGGGACAGAGTGAAAGAGAGAATCTTAAGTGGGCTCCACGATCCCTGAGATCACGACCTGAGCCAAAACCAAGAGTCAGATGCTTAACCGAGCCACCCAGGTGCCCCAGTAAATAACTTTTGGTGCTCATAGTCCTCACTCTGAATGACAAGCAATGTTCAATATGGAAACGGTTAAGATAAAGAAAAACTTTTGCTACTCAAAGAACTTACCTTCAGCTCTCCAGAAAACTTAGCTATCCAGCAAAGATTCGTATCCTGATCATTCCAATGAACCACAGTTTTATTCTATTGTGCTTTTGGAAGAAAGCATCTTTTGTTGTGCTGGTGGAGAGAATCTGGACCACATGAACTAGTCTCACCTGGCATGACGTTTCTTCTGTGCCTTCAACAATTTCACAGCATATTGATTCTTCATTTCAGCCTCAGACACATCAGTTAATTAGCTAATCTGGGTTTTGATTCACATGTATTAAACACCATCTTCTTTGAGCATCCAGAAACCTCCCTTATGTGAAATAAATGGCATTATGTCCAAAAGAATGGTGTGAGATTGTCTTTTACTTTGGAAGAAAAGGAGGTAATTAGTTTGATATATATTTTTTCATTGGTGAATGTTAATGCCATATTCACTGCTGAATGAAAGGTGAATGGCTGTGCCCAGTCACTGATCCTGGTTTTTGTGGCTCTGACATTATATGAAAGGAGTTTGGGGAAATGAAATGGAATAGAAGGGCCTCTGTTGAATATGTGGATAAGTAGCGTTCTTAATACTTCAACAAAACCTAAAAGACTTTGCAATTCATATAGCTTTTCTGAAAAGCTGCCAAGAGGGATATTTTCAATAGATTGGTGGAATGAGGAATTAAATGTAGATTATTCTGGAAAAGATTGGAATTTAATATAACATTTGAACAGGTTAAATTTATATCAATAAAATACCAGGAAGAGAATGGGACTGTTTAATTTCCAGGACACAGAAGACACATAATGTTTCTAGAAAGGATGAACACAGCGGAGGTTGCTGCTTAAGCCTTCTGTGTTCATTTTCAAAAGCAGCCTGGGAAATTTCTGCCATTCTTTGGGATTCAAGGCACTGGCAATGCCATGGTCAGATGTGATGGATTACGCAGCCAATTTGCTTGAAGTTTGTGGTTCATTAATCCAGCTCTTTGAAATTCAAAGAACTGAAGTGATGTCATTTGGAATGTACATCACAGAAAATTAATGGGGTTCTTTGGTCAGAAGTGAGAATGCAGACAATGTGATGGGGGGGAGGTGGGGGAAGGGACTGGTGTTACTAATGGCTGAGGAGTGGGAAACCTGGTTTCCAAAGGGAAAGCCCGCCTAGCCATTCAGTGCCCCTCCCAGCCCCACCATGTAGGCTCTGAGGGGACCCCTCTTTGTGGGGTTACCCCAGAATTCAGCAGCAGTAGAAGCAGTTAAAAGTCTTAGTCTATCTAATTCAAATCAGCAGATCTGACTTGTCCACCACCCCCACCCCCAACCCGTCTCCAATCCCCCAGGGTCGCCATTCCTTCTGGGTCTTGCTGGCAGGGCTGGCCTGGGCTGGGCTGAGACTGGTGGGAGCCCTGCCCATCAGGGTGGCATGTTGACACTGGATGCTTCCCCGATGGACTGGGCTTCGAGGCCTGAGACTGAATCACTGCCGAAGAGGCGGGCTGGGAAAGTGGGCTAAGAGGAGGTCTCTGAAAAGATCCAGTGAAATAAGTGAATGGGAAAGGAATGGCCATTTAAGGAGCTTGCACTCTGCCAAGCTGGGTGGAAGGTGCTCTCACAGTTCATTGGATCATTATAGCCGCTCTCTGTGCTGTCAACAGAAATACAACCCTGGTGCAAAGTGGTTGCTTGACAAATGTTTTTTTGAATAAAAGCAAAAAAATAGGGGCACCTGGGTGGCTCAGTCGTTAAGCGTCTGCCTTCGGCTCAGGTCATGATCCCAGGGTCCTGGAATCGAGCTCCGCGTCAGGCTCCCTGCTCTGCGGGAAGCCTGCTTCTCCCTCTCCTACTCCCCCTGCTTGTGTTCCCTCTCTCGCTGTGTCTGTCAAATAAATAAATAAAATCTTAAAAAAAAAAACCACCAAAAGACAACCCCCCCCAACAAACCCTAAAACCCACAACCCCAAAAACAAAAACAAAAAACCCCAAACCTAAACTCAAACCAAAAACACCCCCAAAACTGTTCAGCTGGATAATATTACTATCCTTCCTTTTCAAAGGAGGATACAGATTCAGAGACTTACTTGGATAGCAAGAGAGTTCTGTTCTTTGTACTTCATAAACTGCAAAAATGCTCTTCAAATGTTAGCTTTCATTACTGTGTAATGGAATAAGCCCTTTTCCTTAAAGCCTTCGCTTCTGGAAGTGCCTGGAACATTGTAGCAATTCAATACCTATTTGTTGATTGAATGACTCGTTGACCATTGGGCAAGAGGGGCTGATGGTACCTTAATGGGACTCTTAGCTCACAGGAAGGGAGATGAAGATTTACACACATAGACACAATCCACTGTGCAGGGTGAGTTTCCAAAACTGTGTAAGAAAGTTGAAGTTAGTTATTTGTTAAAAGAGGCAACATGAAATTTTTCAGAATTATTTTCCCCTTGGAAATCTTAACTTTGGCTTAGACCCCTTGAAAATTCCATTAGGACTCAAAATGTACTAGTATTTTTATTGGGTAACAATATAATCTGAAAAAGTGAAAAATTTTCTGTTTGACAGTGCAGATGGTGGTTCTATTTCATATTAATATCCAAATCTAATGTGGATAGTAGTTTTTGTTGCTACATGTTTAACGTTTGAGTGCGATTTGAACTTGACAGCATGTTTTATTGCTTCCTCGACCAGTAACTACTCTTTCACTTTAAATACATTTACGATATTACACATATATTTCAAGACATAATAAAAGTAAATTTATTAAAAAAAAAAATCCCAAACAGCTTTATGCATTCTTATTTCTAGCCTTTACTTCCACTTAGAGTCTGAGAGTCTTCTAAGTAACCACTAAATGTTGGTCAATGAATTGCAGCTTTTAGAATCCAGGGAGACTGAGATTTAAAAGAGAATCTCAGGACTCTGGGATGTTCATTCTCTCCTGGTGCCATCTTTCTCCAGGTGGAGAAAACCCAAGATTTTCTCAGTCCATGTTGGTCTTCCATTTACTGACTGGAGCTGGGATAAGGTAGAATTTACCTGTAGGTAAAAAGTCTCTGTATGTTTTTCACATGTTAAAGCCAACCAGCAAACCAACCAACCCTTTATCATGGAAAATTTTGCTCAATATCAAATGTAGAGAGAATAGATTTATGGACCTCCCCCTTCACCCCAGATTTGACAATTATCATCATTTTGCTCATCTCATTTTACCTCTTTCTCCCATTTATTTATTTTGCATTATTTTAAGACAAATCTGATATCATTTCACCTGTAAATAGTTCAGTATAAATCTCCCTTAAGGACTTTTTAAAAACCACCTTGCAATTATCACACCCAAAACAATTAATAGCGGTTCCCATCTACTGTGCTGTTCATATTAAAATGTCCCCGATTGTTTTAAAGGTGTCCTTTGTTTTGTGGTTGGTTTGTTGGAATTGGGATCCAATTACTGAATGTTTTTCCTAAAGCATAGCTACCTCCCTGGGGCTCCCTCAGGTGTCTTTAGAACTAAGGTATTAAGGCAAACTTGGCCTCCATTTGTTAGTCAGGGCCGAGGGGAGGGAGAGGTAGCAAGGGAGGATTAACCTGGCCTCTTAGGCTGGATTGGGTAGGAGGACACCCACATGGACCAGCTACAATTCTAAAGGGGCAGAGAAGTCTCATTCCTAATTCTAGAAGTGGTCCATTCCAGGTCATTTTATCCTGTGGCCACAAAGACAGCAGTGGAATTCTTTGGAGCCTGGTGGGAAATATCAGTCATTCCAGGAGATTCGGTTTAAGAAGGCAGCAAAACATCAGGTCTTGTGGGTTGGGGAGGGTGATCCCAGCACCCCAGCCCATTAGTATTTGTAGGGAGTAGGATAGAAGGCAGAGAATGAAGCAGAAGGAACTGGAACAGAGACAGTGGATTTATTACACATGTTGGAGAGAAGAAAGAGTGAATATGATTGGTTCTATAGCTCTTCTAGGGTCCTAGGTATCAAGTCTGTTTGGAAAACAAGATTATTTAGCTCATATGGTAGGAGACCAACAGTGGGATCTGGCCATCAGATCCCAGTTCTGGGAATATAACTTCCTTTCAAGTCCCATTGGGTGGGAGAAGTAGGAAGTAGGTAATCCACGCATTCCCCTGAGATTGGCTTGGGACCACATGCAAGCCTGAAGGGATTGGCGTTCTGATTGACCAGCATAGGCAGAGGAGAGCACTCAGGTGGGGTTGACGTAAGGTGTTATTTGGTACAGAAATATGTATCTCAAACAGTATATTCCTAATATGAAAGACTTAGATCTTGTCTCCTCAGATTCATCGACATTCTTTGCCCATATTTCTGACCGTATAAATAATATCACTGAGTATTCAAAGAGTGAAAACCACATTTGGGTAGTATTTCATAGATTGTGACACATTTGAAAAAACAAACATTCTTCCATTATTTCTTTCATCTTCACAAAAGCTTTGTCCTTTCAAAATTGGCCGATGTTTACTGAGCTCTCACTATATGCCATAATCTGTGCCGGGTGTTTTTTTTTAAGATTTTATTATTTTTTTCATTATATGTATTTTTATTTTTAAATTTACATTCAGTACAATTCACTTTTTTTGGGGGGGGGGTATACAGTACTAAGAGCCTTGACAAATGCTTAGGGTTATGTAATCGCCAACATAATCAAGATAGGGTTCTACCAGACAAACAAGCTTCTTCATGCGGCCACTTTGGAGTCACAACCCCCTTCCTTCCCTTAGGCCCTGATGAGCACTGATTTGTTCTATGTCCCTATGGTCTTTTCTTTTCCAGAATGTCAAATAAATGGAATTAAGATTTTATTTTTAAGTCATCTCTACACCCAACGTGGGGCTCGAACCCACAACCCTGAGATCAAGAGTCCTAGGCTCCACGGACTGAGCCAGCCAGGCATCCTTGTGCTGGGTGCTTTTATATCTTGTGTGGTCCTCTTCACCTATCCCTTCCTTAAGAGATTTTTTCTCTAAAATCCCTTACTTGTTGCATTGAATGGGGTTCACCTAAAGAATCAGAATAAGTATATAATTTATTTTCCACTGGGAATTGGCTTCTGCAGTTATGGGCATAGGCTGAACAGCCTCCACGTGCTATTTAGTCTAATGCTAGAGCTTGAAGCTCCCAGGCAGGTGGTCAGAAAGGAAAGATCACAAGCTGGCTGGACCCCATGTGCCTAAGCTGGAATCCCATAAAGACTAACCGAACCCCGTGTCTGTCCTTGTTGCCACTAACCTTGGGGATGAGGGTATCCTACAGGAGCCAGAGTGCTCTTCACATAGAGCCGAATACACACACACCTGGCAGTCAGAGAAATGGAAGAAAAATTCAGGGGGAGAAGAGAGCAATTTAAGGCCAGCCACTGCTTCAGGTCCAAGGGGCGAGTCAGCAGATCAGCAACAAGGTAAGTGCTACAAAAGAGCTACAAAATACAAGTGGTACAAAAATCCCACCTCCGGAGAGATGCTCTCTTGGAGTCCATGCTGACAAGAAACACGCAGGTGAAGGGAATTCTGGGAAATGTAGTTCAGCCTAGCCCAGCGGGTGCAGAGCGGTCACACCCGTTCTGCGAAGTGGTTGGGGGTGTGAGGGCAGGGAGTGCGGTTTGACCTGCAGTAGGGAGGGCTGGTCTGCAGCATGCAGAGAGAAGATAAGGTAAACAGACAGACCTTAGTGACCACACTAAACCTTCTACTACTGCATTAGGAGCTTCATTTCTGTAGGGCTCACTTTCCTGATATATTCTGCAAATTTGGAATGAAATGAGGTAGCATGTCCTCAACTTGAATAATTAGCAGGGATACCTGGAGTAGTGGCCTACTTATGCCGACCGGTCATTTATTCATTCAGCTGTGTAGTGGTGTGACTCTGTTGTTCCGCTTCTCAGGGGACCATCCAGCATTACATGGAGGAATAGCTGAAGCCTTTGGCATCCCAGTTGTAAGTGGCTAATTGTCGCATACCCCTTCTCCCAGCAGGCCTGTACCTGGCAGACTGTTTGCTCCACCCAGGTGGGCACCTTGCCTGTCGGGGCATGCCGAAAATGTCTTCCCTAGTCGATGTAATCTCAGGTAAAACACCACGGGGCCAGCTTAACTCTTATCTATTTAGAATCCAACCCCAACAACTTGGACCTCAGGCGATGTGCTCTTGGGGAATCTATCACTATGCACCCTGCAGCGGGAGGGGAAGGAACTCTGTCTTGGCTGGTCTGAAAGTGTGTGGGATTAACAGTTACTGACAGTCCCTCATCTGTGCGAGTGGGGACAGGCGACATGGAGCCACCTTTGAAATTAAGAACAGAGACTAAATGTCCTGGTGGGCGACCAATCCTGAGGACAGCAGAACCTATTACTTGGTCCAGGAAGCAAATCCACTCTGCTGCACCTTTGGGCCAATGGCAGCTCTGAGCACCTGGAACAAGATTATAGACCCTGACCCATGCCTGTGCGTGGGGCTCCGACAGTGTGTTCCCTGGGAATTTCTTGCCCTTAATAAGCTCAGTTCTTTGATCTTTGCTTAATGGAAAAGAAAGCTTCGTGTGTTCACTGGAGACGCAGCAATCCCAGGCTAAGAAGTGGAGCTCAGGCAGGCAGACCCCAAAGACAGTGTCGAACCTACTCAGGGCTTCTACTTGGTATATTCCCTTCTGCCATCAGGCTTTCTCCTCCAGCCAAGGCAGGTGACGATTTTCTAGGCTTTTCCCATAAATCAATCTGGATAATTTTATCTCCTATCTCTCTGTCTCTGTCACAGAGGAAGGCAGGGGTGACTTTTAGAAGTTCAGATTTGTGGTTCAGCCCTTGACAAATAGGCTGATCTTGGTGCCCAGGAGGGGGAAGCTCCAGGCACCTATGTGGCTCTGGGGAGGACAAAGGTTTTATCTTAAAAAAAAAAAAAAGAATTTCCTTTTCTGAGAGGATCTTGTAAGTTATTCTATGCATTATCTCTGAACTAATCAGCTATGACCCTGGGTCCCTAGAATTGCATTGAGAACCAGTGGGGACATCTGAGACAATGAGTTCAATTTGGATCATTTGGGTAGTGGAGCAATTCCAGTTCACTGCAATCAGCTTCTGTGAAGTCAAAGAAGCTTGAGGATCTCCTGAACTTTTAGACCCTTTACTGCTTGTGAGCAATCCCACCTCCCCACCATTCAAAGATATCCCAACCCATCAAGATCTTATAAGTCAGATCTCTCTAAAAAAGTGTGTGTGTGTGTGTGTGTGTGTGTGTTTGTGGTAAATTGATCTTTCCCTTTCCCTGGTGAGCAGGGTGTGTGGCATGGTGATTTTAAGACCCATAGAAGCATGCTCAAAAAGGAACACAATGGAATGTGCTCAGAGAAAAGCATCTGGGTGCATTTGCCTTTTCATCCTGCCAGTCCTGGAAATTCTGATATGGAATATGCTTTCAAAATGTGTTTTGTAAGTCCACTCCAGCAGAGGGCTTTGGCAGAAGAACCCTGACTCTAAATCAGGAATGCATTCCCCTCTTGCTCCTTAATATAGACAGTGTGTCATTCACTTTATCTTACTCTGTGGTCTAGACTTGATCTGCTCTTTCTGAAGTCTGTCCTATGCATTTTTTCTGTTTCTGGATTTGCTACTCCCATCCCCACCCTGATGATTCTGAGTCCTGCAATTTTTCTTTGAGGCCAAGATAGAACAGTGGCTCTTATTTTTGGGAAACCAATTCCCTCCCTCCCTTCCTTCCTTCCTCCCTCCCTCCTTCCCTTCCCTTCCCTTCCCTTTCCTTTCCTTCCTTCCTTCCTTCCTTCCTTCCTTCCTTCCTTCCTTCCTTCCTTCCTTCCTTCC
>NW_023270464.1:19573198-19597694 GCF_011800145.1 Mirounga leonina
TCCTTCCTTCCTTCCTTCCTTCCTTCCTTCCTTCCTTCCTTCCTTCCCTCCATAAACCTCTTCTGAATGCTAAGAACTGTGCCAACCATGGGGATTCAAAGTCAAATATGACATGGTCTGTACTTTGAGGAGCTCATAATGTTCTAGGGTTGATAGTCATTTATATTCAGTTTAACAGCTTGTTATATGCATCCAGTCATGTGATTCTCTACCTGCATCAGTAACAAAATTGCTAAATCCCCAGGAGCAGAGGCTACAGTTTTGCATGGCTCACAGTGCCTTTCTCAGTGGTACAGATGAGCTTTTGCATCTATAAAATGGAGGTCAAACTGCCTACTTCCTGGTCCTGTGGTGAACTTTAAAGTTACGTGATGTCTCTAAGTGCACAGTCTGGTTCCTGGCCCAGAGTAGGTCTCCATAAGTGGTAGCTATTATGGTCTGTGGTTAGAGCGGCTCAGTAAATACTCCTGCAACTCATTTGAAATGTGTTGACTTGACAGATGGACAGAAACAGGAGGTGAAATTCAAGCCCGTTGACTTGTTAGCAGAGGAGATCCCAAATTGGATAACAGACAGAGCAGAGAGATCCTAATGCTGTCTTTGTTCTGTGACCAGTTGGAGTACTTATGCAAAGTTGATTTCTCAGGAGAGCATGGAGAACTATGGGATTTGCTGCCTGTCAACTGCAGGCTCAACCTGAAGCCGGATTTACTGAGATGATCATATACATGATGATGCACGTATGACATCAGCAATGTTGGAATAACAGGTACACAAGGTACATCTTACTTACACACACACTGCATTACCATAACAGGGGGCCAAGGATGAGGTAGCTTTGATAATAGAGATGTGTTATCCCACAGTTCTGGATTTGCAAGTCCAAAACCAAGGTGTCATCAGGATTGGTTCCCTCCAAAGCTGTGGCAGAAGGATCTGTTCCCGGCCTCTCTCCTTGGCCTGTTGATGGCCATGTTCTCCCGCTGTTTCTTCATGTCATCTTTCTTCCTTTTTTTTTTTTTAAAGATTTTATTTATTTATTTGAGAGAGAGAATGAGATAGAGAGAGCATGAGAGGGGGGAGGGTCAGAGGGAGAAGCAGACCCCCCGCTGAGCAGGGAGCCCAATGCGGGACTCGATCCAGGGACTCCAGGATCATGACCTGAGCCAAAGGCAGTCGCTTAACCAACTGAGCCACCCAGGCGCCCCATGTCATCTTTCTTCTATGCATGTCTCCATGTCCAAATTTCCCCTTGGTATAAGGATCACCAGTCAGATTGGGTTAGGTTCCACCCTTATGACCTCATTTGAACATGATTACCTCCGTCAAGTTCCTATGTCCAAATAAGGCCACATTTTGAGATGAGGAAGGTCAGGATTTCAACAAATGAATTTTGGAGGCGGGAGAGGGGGAGACACAATTCAGCTGTAATACAGACCGTGATTAGCTATTACTTCCCATCTTTTAGAGACGGGGAATAGAGGCCCAGAGAGCTTTGGGGTGACCTGGTAAATCAGGACTGGGAACAGACCTCAGATTCCTGCTACACTTGTAGGTCATTGTGTGAAGTAACTCTGAGGGCTTGTGTTAGTTAATGTCCCCAAAATGGGCACGGAGTTGGTGTCAGTATTTATCCTATGCAGGTGATGTTCTTGACTCTCAGGTGACATCTCAAGTGGACATGTTATTCAGATTGAAATGAGGCTTTTCCCTTCTTCCTTAATCCACTTTTAGGGTGATGATGGAGCTGATGGTCACGGTTACAACCACCACAGTCACCACCGTCTACGTCTGGCTGGTGATTTGTTATTCTCCACACTTGCTCGTGTGCATTACCACTTTTCCTCCTTACAGCAACCCTGCGGGATGGGTTCGAGTTTATAACCCTTCATCCAAGCCCTTGGGGCCAGATGTATTCCAGAATTCTGAGCTCTGCAGACTTGAGAAAAGCAACCACAGTGCATGTCCTCTGTACAGCAGAACAGTCCTTGTGGGGTCTGGGGCAGCATTTGAAATCAAACAGCAAAACCTATAAATATCCACACCAAATTGGGTCAAATTCTGTGGTTGACAAGTTTTGGAAAACTTTCAGTTTTCATAGCTTCATGAATTTCAGGGGATCACAGAGCTGTTGTTATTATGGTCCCTTTTCCAGATGAGCAGGTCAAGTCCCACGCCTGCCTGCAGACATGAGCTGGGCTGGGCCTTGAGGAGGAAGCCCAAAGCTCCCTGACAGAACTCTGTTTGGGAGGCCGGGTGTGATGGCTGTGATGTGTGCTGTGTGTGTAGTGAGGACGGAACCAGCCAAGGAGGTGGCAGGACTGGGAGGATTTGTCTGGGCTCTGTGGGACTTGAAACTTGTGAGATTTTGAAGGTGCTCTTGAGAAAAACAGTACAGAATGACAAACATAAAATTAGATACAAAGTGACTTTTTCTTTCTTTGAGAAAGAGAGAGAGAGAGAGAGAGTCTGATGGGGGGGGGCGAAGGGAGAGGGAGAGAGGGAATCCTAAGTAGGCTCCATGCCCAGCTCAGAGCCTGGCATGGGGCTCGATCTCATGACCTTGAGATCAGAACCTGAGCCAAAATCAAGAGTCAGATGCTAAACTGATTGAGCCACCCAGGCGCCCCCAAAATGAATTTTTCTTTAGGATGAGGAATCACAACAGATTATAAACTTTAAAAAGCTGCCAAATCAACTGGAGGTGGGAGTGTGCGTGAGGGGGTTTATGGGAACTTTGTGTGCTTTCTGTTCAATTTTTCTGTGGACCTAAAATTGGAAAAAGGTCTATTAATTTAAAAAAAGCTGCTGAAGAGACAGCTTAGACATCACACAATCTAGAAAGGGAACATGATATTCTTTTTTTTTAAATTAATTACCTATCTGCACGCCTCTATAATGTTTTTCTTCCCTACGAGTCTTGGCTGTGTATTCTTTGTTTTCCTTTTCACAGGACAATGATTTTGGAATATTTTTAAAGAGAGGCCATAAAATCATATAGAAAGATGATTCAGTCTTCCCTGCTGCAAGGTTGATCAAATTGCTTTTCATTATTGAGAGTTTAGGAATGTTCCTTTCAACCTGGCAATTCTTTATTGGTAATATCATGCCAATTTTGAAGACTGTTGACAAATTTGAGATCCTCCATCAAGTTCCTTCCAAATATGCGCCTTTCTTTAGCCACAGGGTCAGTCTCACTGGGGAGAGAAGATGCGGGGTGCCCACTACAAGTGGCCTGGGGTGTGCTGGACAAATGAGCCCATAACACATCCCCAAAATGTTTACCTGGACGTTTTGGACATTTCCATGGCTTTCATAGGATGGGTTGGGGATGGGATGTCCTCATGGGCAGAAGAGCAAGAATCGTGGGAGGAGTTGCTCAGCATCAGCTGGGACATGGGTTAGCGCTTGTTCAATGAAGGAAAAAAAGAAAGAAAAAAAAGAATGAACCTGAAAGAACACCCAAGTGAGCGCATTCTGTGGTGCGCCATCCTGTGGAAATATCCTTGTGGCTTCATCTTGGACATGCAGGCTGATGATGAACTTCCTAGACAGGTTGTTTCTGGATGCTTTGGAGATGTTGCTGGCAGACTGAACTCTACTGATGAGTGCAACTGGGAGCCAGACAGACCTGGCTCCGCTATTTTCTCGTTATGGGATGTAGGTCAAGTTACTCAATCTCCAAGAACCTTAGATTTCCTATGTTGGATGAGAATGGTAATAATAATCTTAGAGACTTTTTAAGCATAAATATGGTCACGGACATGATGCATGCAGCTCCAAGCAGGCAGAAAGTCAATGCCCAATAATGATGAGCAGTTTGTTGCTGTCACCCAGACTTTGTCTCTTCCGTGGGTCCCCTACCCTTGCTTGTTACTCTGGTTCTGGTTCCTTCCACAC
This sequence comes from Mirounga leonina, assembly GCF_011800145.1. Lineage (NCBI taxonomy): Eukaryota > Metazoa > Chordata > Mammalia > Carnivora > Phocidae > Mirounga > Mirounga leonina. Next base: position 19,577,099 of record NW_023270464.1, read on the forward strand.
TCCCCCTTTCTTCCAGCTGTAGTTTATCAGGCTGTGCTGGCCACTCTCAGAAATAAGGTTATTAGATACATAGCCCCAAGTGAGGCAGGAAGGCTTACTCCTGGGCCTGATCTTCAATGAAGTGGCTTGTGGACTAAACCATGCATCTTCCTTGTCCCCTGAGTGTCCACATTTGTGAATGAAAAGGTCGTTGATCTAGTCCTCCATATGACCTGTCTGTACCCATATTTTGTGTCCCTATGAATGCAGATGGTATAAATTATCAGTGGGTATTATTCTGGTGTAGGACAGTATTTTTATTTTTTGTCATACTGGTGCTGATATGGAGTTAAGACCCGTAGAAAGAAGAGCATTATAAGGAATCATGGATTATAGCATGCCCCAGAGGAAAAGGAACGAAGTGCCTGAGACTCTGCTCTGTTTCATGCACTTTGCTGTATGCTTCATGTACAATCTCCTATCACTTGCACCCCAGACCCTCAAAGGAAGGAGTTAACACTCCCATTTTACAGGGCAGGAAACTGAGGTCTACAGAAGTTACATAACTCCCCAGAGGTCTCAGTGCTGGTGAGTGGAAAAGCCAGAATTGAAACTGAGGATGGCTGACATTGAGGTCCCTCTGGAAAGGCAGCGGACCCCAGAAGGACAGTCCCAGCCACGTGCTCACCACGTGCAGTGGTGGGAGCTGCCTTGGGCTTGAGCAGTGGTCCCTGGGAGTAAGTTCCTATGAAAGCAACAGTCCCATCCGTGAGTAAGGAAGCATAGACCTTCTGGCCTGCCGAGCTCCTCTGCATGAGAAAACAAGCTTTTAAGGGGATAATGATGAAGTCCCCAAAGTTCATTTTTGCTTTTGTTTCACTAGCTTTTGGAGATGTATCTTGAAAGAAGTTGCTGTGGCCGATGTCAAAGAGGTTACTGCCTATGTTCTCCTCTAGGATTTTGATGGATTCCTGTCTCTCATTGAGGTCTTTCAACCACTTTGAGTTTATCTTTGTGAATGGTGTTAAAGAATGGTCAGGTTTCATTTTTCTGCATGTGGCTGTCCAATTTTCCCAGCACCATTTATTGAAGAGACTGTCCTTTTTCCATTGCATGTTTTTTCCTGCTTTGTCAAAGATTATTTGACCATAGAGTTGAGGGTCCATATCTGGGTTCTCTATTCTGTTCCATTGGTCTATATGTCTGTTTTTGTGCCAGTACCATGCTGTCTTGGTGATCACAGCTTTGTAATATAGCTTGAAATTGGGCAACGTGATGCCCCCAGCTTTGTTTTTCTTTTTCAACATTTCCTTGGTGATTCGGGGTCTTTTCTGATTCCTTACAAATATTAGGATTGTTTGTTCCAGCACTTTGAAAAATGTCATTGGAATTTTGATTGGGATGGCATTGAAGGTATAGATTGTTCTGGGTAGCATAGACATTTTAACAATGTTTATTCTTCCGATCCATGAGCATGGAATATTTTTCCATCTTTTTGTGTCTTCTTCAATTTCTTTCATGAGTGTTTTGTAGTTCCTAGAGTATAGACCTTTACCTCTTTGGTTAGGTTTATTCTGAGGTATCTTATGGTTTTTGGTGCTATTGTAAATGGAATCGTTTCTCTAATTTCTCTTCCTACAGTTGCATTGTTAGTGTATAAGAAAGCAACTGATTTCTGTGCATTGAATGGCAAAAATAGACAGGGAAAGAAACAACAAATGTTGGAGAGGTTGTGGAGAAAGGGGAACCCTCTTGCACTGTTGGTGGGAATGCAAGTTGGTACAGCCACTTTGGAAAACAGTGTGGAGGTTCCTCAAAAATTTAAAAATAGAGCTACCCTATGACCCAGCAATTGCACTACTGGGTATTTACCCCAAAGACACAGATGTAGTGAAAAGAAGGGCCATATGCACCCCAATGTTCATAGCAGCAATGTCCTCAATAGCCAAACTGTGGAAAGATCTGAGATGCCCTTCAACAGATGAATGGATAAAGAAGATGTGGTCCATATAGACAATGGAATATTACTCAGCCATCAGAAAGGATGAATACCCAACTATTACATCAACATGGATGGGACTGGAGGAGATTATGCTAAGTGAAATAAGTCAAGCAGAGAAAGTGAATTATCATATGGTTTCACTTATTTGTGGAACATAAGGAATAGCATGGAGGACATTAGGAGAAGGAAGGGAAAAATGGGGGGGGAATTGGAGGGAGAGATGAACCATGAGAGACTATGGACTCTGAGAAACAAACAGGGTTTTAGAGGGGAGGGGGGAGGGGGGATTGGTTAGCCTGGTGATGGGTATTAAGGAAGGCACATACTGCATGGAGCACTGGGTGTTATATGAAAATAATGGATCGTGGATCACCACATCAAAAACCAATGATGTATTGTATGGTGACTAACATAACATAATAAAATTAAAAACTCTAAAAAAAAAAAAAGAGGATAATGAACTTGCCCTCTAAGGGAAGTTGGCAGGCAGCTGGTGAATGTTCCCATGCAGACTTAGCATCAGCTTCAGTGCCCCTGGCAGCTGGTCGGTTCCTGCTGGCAAGGAAAGAGCCTCACACCAAGGAAGGGATATCCATCTCCCTGCAGCCCTGAACCCTGGGAGTCATTATGGCCATCCGGTGAGCTTCCCAGGCTATTTTCAATCAAGTATTTATACGAAACAGGTGCTTTTTGCTTATGAACTCTTTCTCTCAAAAGGATATTAAAATGGATCTTGGCACCTCAATTGGTGTTCTAAGACAACCCAGGCCAGCTCTTCCCATATTGCAAAGTCAGATGCTGAAGGCCTTATGAAAGAGATGGTTGAAGACTGGTTTTGGAACCTTAAACCCTTACCCACTGGGAGGGGGGTGGTGGTCTGAAAAGGGGTATAAAGACAGGACATAAAAACTTGGAAAGGAGGAGAGGGGTGATTAGAATTTCTTTGGAGAGAGTTGTGCATTGACTTTTTACCCTTGATGGCAGAGACCAAGGGAGACTTTCTTTCTGATCCCAAACCTATTGAGAGGGATGTTAATGGGAATTCTCAAAGATCCAGGCAAGCATCTGCTGGTGCTTGAGAGACATGGGAGTCTGATATCTATCTCAAATTGGGGAATCTACAGAGCAAAAGCCTGTGGCTGAAGCTGTCCGCAGGTGACTCAGTGAACAGAAGGATGCCTTTGGAAAGTCATGCCACCCCCACCGACTGAGGTCAAATGGGAGTATTTCCTGGGGACTGGAGAAAGAGAGAAAACCCGGTAAAGGGTTGTTACCCTGAAGGGGAAGAGGATAGCTCAGAAGCAAAAGGCTGAAGCTGTACCATGGCATGCCCACGAGTCAACAGAAAAATTATAAGTGGATCAGCTAGGAGGGATGCATTTGCTCACATCAAGGGCCCTGAAGCAATGGTAAGCAGGACCTGTATTTATAATAATAATTCAGACTTGGCTAGAGCTCATCAAGGGCCAAGTGTTCAAGCACTCATTTAGCCCTCAACCACTCTATGAAACAGATACAATTATCATCTCCATTTTACAGATGAAGAAACGGAGGCCCAGAGAGGTCAAGTGACTTGCCCAAGGTTGCACAGGTAGAAAGTGCCAGAGCTGGAATTCAAATCCAGGCAGTCTGGCTCAGGTGCTCACCCTTGTAATCAAAGCACTGATGCTGAATCTTCCAGGAGCAATGAAGCTGTTACACAGTTCTGTAGGGGAACGTGTTCAGTTCCTCTCCTGGAACTCTGTGGAGAAGGCTGGGATCCTGGGTAAACTGATCCAGGCTCCACTTGTCTCTCAGAGGCAGTGCATGGAGCCCCTGACTTGTCTCCACTTGCCAACGCCCTCCCATATTCTCTCAATGTGTTTTCCTCAAGGCCTGCTCCAGGGACACTGTCATCCCTCTTCCCAGCCAGCTCTAAACTCAGGTGTCAGCAGAACTGACACCAGCCCCAGAAGCTTCTCGTAGCCACCCGCCCGTCCCCCCTCCCCCCCGACTGGCTACAGGAGCATCTCTGCAAGTCCAGTCTCAGAGAGATCCTCCAGGAAGTCTCTAGTTTCCTAAGGGAGAAGCTACAGGTTCAAGTGTAATGCTTTTTGTTGCCAAAGTCAGCTGGGGAGGCTCTTTTTTATAAATCCTTTCTCCTCCTTTACTGGCGGGCATCCTGAGCTCTGGACCTGGGAGAATAAGCTGCTCAAGTTCAGACAGAAATGTCGCCCTGCCTCCCCCTCCAAGTGATGCCCGCTAGAGGTCCTTTGATGAAGGAAGCCCTAATGAAAACATTTTTAAGAAGATATAAAAATTAAAAAAAGTGTAGATACTTTTTACACTCACATATATACATATATGCACAAATATTTGCATTTATATAAAATTTATATTTATTTGTATATATGTATATACATGTATATGTGTATGTGTATATACATATGTATGTATGTATGTATGTATGTATGTATCATCTATCTATCTACCTTAGACTTTGCAAGATGCCTAGCAGAGAAACAGAGAATTTAAAGTCACCGGTGACTCTATAGATTGTAGTCCAACCTCCTGATTAATAAGGTAGAGAACTGAGACCCAGAGATGCCAAGTGATTTGCCCAACATCACACAGCCAGGCACCAGAACTGGGGCTGGTCCAGTCTCCTGCCTCCTTAAAGTGCTCCTCCCCACTCAGCTCACATCCTGTTTTGCTGATGCCACATATCTGCTTGGGGAGGTCCTTAGCACTTTGGTGTTGCCTCCAGCAGCCTCCGTTTTAAGGGTAGGAGACTGAGGGGCAGAATGGTTAAGGGACCGGGACATACCAGGGGAACTTTCAGGTCTTCCTAACTCCAGGGTCAGAGCTCTTCCCAGGACACACAAGCCTCCGCCTGGCGTGCCAGCCCCCATTGTCTGCTAGCGGCTGCATGGGGGGTTTGGGGTCTCCGCTGACTCGAAGGCGGGCTTCAGTCTTGTGACCCTGGCCTGTGTCCCGTTCACCCACCTCCCGGTGGGAAGCCCTTTAGAGTTCTCAACGGAGAGTCCGTACCCTTTTCTGGAGCCTTTGCTGCTTGGTGGACTCTGGATGCCAATTTTATTCCTTTGAAGCTCTTAAGACACCTAAATTGTGTTCAGCTTTTTGGCCACCAGTCCTTATATTGGAAATGGCAAATGTCACAAGGGGAGAATCTGTGTCACATGATGGTTCACCCCTGTCTCCTCTTCACTCTGCGCTCTTGTATCAAGTCCTTGCTTCCTTGGTAGCTCTCTGATGCCTTCCTGCAGGTATTTTAAGTATCTTTTGTTTTTCTAGTTGCTTCAGCAGGAGGGGCAGTCTGACACACAAGAAGCCACCCTTCCTTGAAGAAGAACCTCACTACGGTAGGATAGAAAGAAACCAAACCTGGATGTTCAATGCTAATCGCGTTATTTGAGAAATTGGCCTCCTCCCAGAGGCTCTTCCCTGAACTAGGCTATACCTCTGAAGCTTCTCCATCCTCCAGCTAAGCCATACTGGCTTTTCGGTGATGGAGCTCGGGACAGATCTGCCTGGCTAAGAGAGTAATTCCCTCTCCTATCATGACTCTGTAGATCCTTGGCTCATAGCAATGTGCTCAATGGCCACAGGGAGGCTCAAATAAAGCCTGTTAGGTCACACTTGGGTACAGGTTGATCAGGCGGGCTGGACGCTGAGCAGAGCTGAGGATGATAAATATCTGCCCCCGTCTTTCCTCCGTCACCCTGCCAAATCTTCCGAGAATAATCTAAGAGGGGCTACTGCTAGCCGTGGGCCGCGCTCCTCATTTGCTCTAAAAGGTCAGAATAGGTAATGATGTATAAAAGGAATGAAATGCTGACAAAAACGGACCCGTTTGCAAAGTGCTTATATAGTATTTATGACCCAGATACATCATTTAGCACTGTATTTGGAAACTGATGGATGCTTTAACAATACCCAGTGCGTCCCCTTGTAGGAGCTGGTGACAGGTAGGGAAGGCACAGCCTTGCACTCGGGAGGGGCAGGGTAGGTCTCCTCTCAGAGTGGCTGTAGCCCTCACTTGTCCTTCTTGTGACCTTGTGTTTTCGTCATTCTGCAGCTTCTCCTTCCCTTTCAGCTCTGGGCAGCAAAACATCGGAGGAAGGCAAGCCATCAGGTATCACATGGGTGTAGTGGAGTTTGCCAGGGTACCGATCCCAGCTCAGGGAACAGGCAGCAGGAGGAAGGCCATGGTCACAGTTAAAGTCAGACCTCCCTGGGTGGAAGCCCAGCTCTGTGCAACTCTCCTGTCCTTGGCCTCCATGTAACCTCTGAGTCTCTCCATCATCTGTGAAAGGTGAATAATCATGCTGACCCAGCAGCTTTGCTTCGAGAAGGAAATAAGGCACTGCCCGTGAAGGGTAACACATTCACAAGCTGGCTTCTCTGTTTCTCCACCTTCTCATCGTTAAAGAACTTGCCCAAGATCTCACAGCTGGTGTGTGAGGGCAATGGGAGTCAAACCAGGCAGCCAGTTTGGGGCCGGGGCTTAGCCCCACTGTGAGGCCACCACCATCCTGCATAATAAACCCCATGGTGCAGCACAGGGCATTTCGACCTTGAAGGCATCTCACCCCAACATGGCTCCTTTGCAGAAAAGCTTAGGCTGCTTCCCCGGCAAAAACCCGTCTTCTGTGTTCGCTCACTGTCTGGTCTCTTGCTACCAGGCTTCTGGTTTACAGCCTCCCCTTTCACCCCCACCAACAATTCTGGGTCCAGCAGCCCTGGGACATAGATGAGATCTTCCTAGCATCTCCATTAGGCTGGGAGAGTTTCATTTACTTGCTCATGCCCAGTCAATGAGAAATAGAACAAGGATTTGATCCCAGAACTTCTGCTCGAAATACTCCATTCCCTGTTGCCACGTCATCATGGTCACTTCTGCCTGGATTCTGCAGCAGGAAGGTCCCATAGGCTTCCTCAAGTGTGACGCTGGCAGATTTTTAGCAGTTTTTTGGAGCTCTGTGTTGAGAAGGGCTCTGAGGCGCATTTAGACCCAACTGGAGTGAGCATCCTGATTAATTAGGGATGTGTCCTAAGTGGGGAGGGAGGGGCATGCATTGGCTCTGAATTTCTAAATCATCTGTTAGGAAACATGATGTGGAAGCATCTAGTACAGCGTCTGGGATGTAGTAGAAGCTCAGAAAATGTTTGTGAAATATTAGTGGATGCACAGGATTTTTTCTAGGGAGAAGAGCCATGAAACACACCCATTCCCTTAGAATACCCACCTCCTCTCTTGAGTTAGATGGAATTCAGAGCTGATTTTAGAAATAGAAACACTAGACTTGGGCAGGGGCAGGGGGTTGTGTCATGTAAAGAACTGGGACTTTGGAGCCAGTATCTCTGGGTTTGAAGTCCCTCTTTGTCACATGGTGACTGTGTGACCAAAAGCAAGTTGCTCAATTGTTTTTTTTTTTTAAAGATTTATTTATTTATTTATTTATTTTTAAAGATTTTATTTATTTATTTGAGAGAGAGAGTGAGAGAGAGAAAGAGCACAAGAGGGGGGAGCGGGAGAGGGAGAAGCAGACCCCCCGCTGAGCAGGGAGCCCGATGCGGGACTCGATCCCGGGACTCCAGGATCATGACCTGAGCCGAAGGCAGTCGCTTAACCAACTGAGCCACCCAGGCGCCCGCTCAATTGTTATAAACCTCAATTTTGGCATCTGTAAAGTGGAGGTAGTAATGGTCCTTATCAAATAGGGTTGTCAAGTGGATTAAATGAGATAATGTATATAAAAGTGACCTAGAGAAAGTGTTTCATAGATTTATGGTCATCTAGAAAGCTTTCTTGACATACAGAAACATGTGCCATAGATGTTAACTATTAATAACATGCTGCAAGGAACCAGGCAAGGCATTTTTCCTCTCCTGCCCCAGATCCTCTGTCTGCAAAGTGGAATCTGTTGGCATTGTGTTCGGGTCTGTGGGAGGGGGATGCCATGGGGTCATCTGTAAAGCTTGCAGTTGCCCAGATGACAAAGGCAAAGAAAAGATCTGTTCTCTTCTCAAGCCACAACCTTCCTCTTCCAGTGAAAATGCACTTGCAGGTGGTGCCCACGATGGGGGCAGCGAGAGGCTGTGCCTTTGCCCTGGGGCTTATCTGAAACGCCAGTGTCCACTGCGCTGTTGCTAAGACCTCTTGGTCTCGCCCGGCATTCTCACCTTTTGCTGATCAACTTGTAGGCAGCACGGGATTGTGCTTTGGGCAGAACGGAAAGTCTAGGAGAGGTGGACGGGGCATCAAGAAAGGTGACTAATTTGCTGGATGCGGAGTCTTTCAGGAAATATCTGGAGAGTTTGAAAAGTTTTAAAGACTAATGAAACTAAAAAAATACCCAGAAGACTGGAGAGCATCGTCTTGTTAGCCTTCCCTACTTGAAGGGGCTCATACTTGTTTTATTTCCCTGTGATTCTTTTAGACCTTTGTTTTTTGGGTTCTTATTTGGAACTAGATTTGTTTTGAGAAGCATGTGGGTTCTTACTGGAAAACACGGGTTTATTTATCCATTTCGACCTGGGTTCGAATCCTGATGTTCTTACTCTTGCCATTTGACCTTGGGCCAATTAGTTAATCCTTCTCTGTTCTAATCTGTAAAGTGAGACAACAATCCTTCCCTTAGAGCTTATTAGTGAGAAGAGAATAAAAGGATGAATGGAAAGCATGTCTCACAGAGCACAGTCCAGAGCAGGAGAAGGGCTGTGATTGATATTACTGCCCAAGCAGAGTTTCCAGGCAGAGAGGGAAGAGGTCTCATTTAGGACTCAGAAGGTAAGATCTCTTTCAGGCTGAATGAGCTCGGAAGTCACCAACCTGTCATTGCCTTGTTTCCTATAAAGGTAATACCTTTATAATATATAAATATAATATAATAATACCACTTTGCCAATTTGTTGTGAAATCAACAAAGTAATGGGTGAGGAAGTGCAAGGTTAACTGTAAAGCATAATCCGATTGGAAGATGATTTTTTGGGGTGCCTGGGTGGCTCAGTTGGTTGAGCGTCTGCTTTTGGCTTTGGTTGTGATCTCAGGGTCCTGGGACAGAGCCCTGTGTTGGGCTTTCGGCTCAGTGAGGGGTCTGCTCCTCCCTCAGCTCCTCCTCTCTGCTTGTGCTTTCTCTCTCTCAAATAAATAAAATAAAATAAATTAAAGAAAAAAGGAAGATGATTTTTTTCGGGGGGTCAGGTGTATTAAGGAGTAATTAACATGTAATAAAGTTCACCTTTTTAAAGTGTATACCTAGATAAGTTTTGATAAATACCTTCACTGGTGTAACCATGACCATTGTCAAGGTATAAAACAATTCCATCCATTGCTCCAAAAAAATTCCTTTGTGCCCCTTTGTAGTAAATCCTCACCCCCGCCCCCCACCAGCCCCTGGCAGCTTACTGATTGGCTCTCTGGCCCTATAGTTTTTCATAGGGGTGTGTGTATCAGTAACTTGTTCTTTTTTTTTTTTAATTTTTTAATATATTTTTAATTTTATTCTTATGTTAATCCCCATACATTACATCATTAGTTTTAGATGTAGTGTTCCATGATTCATTGTTTGTGCATAACACCCAGTGCTCCATGCAGAATGTGCCCTCCTCAATACCCACCACCAGGCTAACCCATCCTCCCACCCCCTCCCCTCTAGAACCCTGTTTGTTTTTCAGAGTCCATCGTCTCTCATGGTTCGTCTACCCCTCCGATTTCCCCCGAGTAGCTTGTTCTTTTTTTTTGTTATTGAGTGGTTTCCCAATATGCACTGTAGGAAACAGAATCGTGTTCCCCCCAAATTCATATTTTGAAGCTCTAAGCCCCCGCGGGATAGTATGTGGGGATGGGGTCATTGGAAGATAATCAGTTTCACATGAGGTCATGAGGATGGGGCCCGCATGATGGGATTAGTGCCCTTATCAGAAGGGACCCCAGAGAGGGCTTTCTCTCTGCCTCCGTATGTGTGGACATAGCGAGAAGGCAGCCGTCTGCAAGACAGGAAGTGGGCTCTCACCAGAACCCGAGCATGCCGGCACCCTGATCTTGGATTTCCAGCCCCCAGAACTGTGAGAAAACAAATTTCTGTTGTTTAAGCCATCCGATCTGTGGTATTTTGCTCCAGCAGCCTGAGCTGACTAAGACATATGGGTAGACATTTTTAAAAAATAAATTATGGTATATTTCAAATATTTACATTTCTCATTAATTCCTTTAACACATACCAAAATATTCCATTATAAATGTGCTGTTCACAAGATAATCACAACATGTAAAAAGAGGGATTCGGAGCTCTGTGTGGCAAGACATAACATTTCAAGTGCTGCCGGCGCCTTGACATCTGAGAGCCTCACAGGGCCCCAAAGCCCTCACCAGATATGTCCTTCGAACAGCTGCGAAAGGGTCCCCCCTAGTCCCTGCCCCTACCAGCCTGGTCAGCTGCTCCCTGCAGCATCCCCAGCCCGATGGTCTCACGTTCCTGCCAACCCAAGGAGCTGTTCAAACAAAGCATTCACATCCTCCCACAAGAACCAGTGGTCACCTCACCCTCTTGTCACTGCAGAGCTTGCTGCTCACAGCGTGTGGTCATTCACTCTGTTCCTGAATGTCTCCCCCATGTGGCCCCAGAACGGGGCAGAACCCTCCTCCCCTGGGCTGTGAGTATGTGTGACTCAGAAGCTGCTGCAAACCTCGTGTCAGGTGTTGTGTGTTTGGCCATCTTATATTAATGGAGTGCTGGGGATCCCTCTTTTACCCGCAAGGTGAATAAGAGTACATCGCAGATTCTGTGATTTGGCGACAGGATTGGAAGGGTAACATCCTCGCTGGTCACCTTTCTTCAATCTTTTTCTGTGGCTCTGTTATGCTGTGCGTGGTCCCACCTGCAGGGAAGGTTAAAGGGGCTTACTTTGTGGACTTCTGGAATAGGGGACCCATAGAAAATGATCCCAAGAAGGGTTGTTTTGAACCATTTTGTATCCCTGCCTTTTCCTGAGATCCACAAAACCTCTGGCTCAGGATTAGCCAGAGGCTGGGAAGATCTGTCCTGAAGGAAGAGGAGAAATGTCTTCATGGTGAAAGGAACATCACAGGTGGAGAGAAATGGGTCCAGTCTCCACTCAATACCAGAATGATTCCAACCCGGCTTTGCTTTTTCCAGTCCAGTGGTCTCCTTAGCAAATCAAGGTCCTTGTGAATCCAGAGAGTGCATCCCATGAATAAGGGAGTGTTTACTCTAACCACCTGCTTGAAATTTTCCTCATCTCTCTGTCCCTCACTTCTAGCTCTGGATTGGCCTCCATGAGCAACTTGGTTCCTGTATTAGTCAGGGTTTTCCAGAGAAATATAAGCAATAGCAAGCATATATATAAAGAGAGAGAGAGAGTGACAGAGAGAGGGAGAGATTGAGAGAGAGATTTTAAGGAACTTGTTGCCGTGATGATGGAGGCTGTCAGCTCCACAGTCTACAAGCTATACCATCACACTGGAGACCTGTGGAAGAGACAATGTTGCAGTTCATTCCAAAGTCAATCTGCTGCAGAATTCCTTCTTGCTCAGAGAACATCAGGCTTTGTTCTGCTCAGGCTTTCAGCTGATTGGATCAGGCCCACCCATGTTATGGAGGACAATTTGCTTTACTCAAAGGCCACTGATTTAAATGTTAATCTCATACCAAAAAAAAAAAAAAAAAAAACCTTCATAGAAACATCCAGAATAATATTTGACCAAATATCTGGGCACCATGGCCCAGCCAGGGTGATTCATATAATTACCCATCATCATCCCCACACTGAGCTGTTGGACATGGCCAGAGGAGGTCACACGACAGTGCTGCCTGGATTCACGTTAACTAATTAATTAACTAATTAATTAATTAAGGATTCACTTTAAATACAAAATCTTCAAATGGCTTCTCTATGTCTTCAGAGGAATGCAGACTCTCTTCTTGGGCTGGAAAAAGCAAAGCTGGATTGGATGCTACAGATATTCTTAGACACCTTATCGATGGGATCTGTGTCCCCAGCACAGTCACCTGTCTCCCCACTGTGTGTGCAGAGAACCCTCTCTTACTATTGTAATAAATTACCAAGATGATCTTTGGGATCTCCTGGGACCAGCAGAAGCCACAAAGATTAGTCTACATTATCCCTGGGGGTATTCAGTAGGAAACCCTTCCCAGGATTCGGGGCCTCAAATCCAAGTGGGCCAGGCTGCTCATATTTGTTACAACACCCCTCTTAAATCATCATTAATCACAAGGCACATAAAGCTGATGGAAAGTTTTAGGGACAAGAGACAGGAAAAGCTGGAAAGACAGCAAATGATACCGTTGCTTAGAGAAATGGAAGGATAATCTTCAGAAGTCTCTATGACCGAGAATTAAGAATCAGGGAGAAAAGAATTCTGAATGTGAGAGCAAATTATTTTAATTGAACCCTTTCCTTTAGATATTCTTATTTCTGCTAGAGCTTATCATGCTCAAGCAAGTTGTTAAGCACATTCTTTAAAGTTTATATAAGAGCTAAGCTTCCTTTTCAATTTTTCTTGGGGGTGCCATGCAGGATGAATGGGGTTAAGGAGAGGAGGGGTTGAAAGAGTGGGGGAGAGAGGTGTGCTTGCTGGAAAAAAATGGAATCATGTATCAGCCACAAACATTTTGCCAGAGAACTTCAGCCTGGAGTTAAAAGTGGGGACACAATGATGTTATATAACAGGATTCCCCTAACTCTGCCTTCCTCTGCTAGATGGGAGATCCGGTCCTTCTCAGATTCTGGTCAAGGCGTCATAGGAGTACCTGTGTGCCCCAGAAGTTTTTTGCTCGACTCCTGTCCTGTGCATGCACTCTGGAGGGAGCGACCTTGTCACCTCTCACACCAAAAGAGACCTCTCTGCTGCAGATTCTCACAGAGGTAGAAAAGAAATTGTCCCCCTTGCGTGCTGGGACTCAGACCTCCATGAAGGGGCTGGGCCCCGGGACCTCGGGAGTGGCCACGTCCCGGGAATATTTCCCATCTGTTCTCTTTCTTTGCCCCTTTCTTGGCCACGTGCTAGCTGACTCTCTTCCCTAAGAGGTTCTCCAGCCCCTGATGTAGGTCTGGAGTTGCTTCTTCCATTGCTGCCAAGACCAGCCAGCTTCTCTTTGAAGCCCCAGCAATCGCAGCTTCAGGTCAAGCTCTGCCCCCCTCCCAGTCACGCTTGTTTGTCTATCCCATCCTTGCTCAGCCTCTCAAAGATCTGCAGTATCTGGCTCACCTCACCCCCTCCAGGATTCTTCTCTGGACACCCACTACACTCACGGTATCTGCAAATGTGTCCTGAGCAACCCCCCCAACCCACCCCGCCACCTGGGTTCCCTTTATAATTACCCTGTTGCACTTCCTTCATGGAAGGCATGCCTTTCTCCCACCCCTGTCAAAATCCCACTCATTCCACGGGCCGTCCAACTTCAGAGCTTCTGCCATCAAAACGTGCCTCTGCACAGCCAAAAAGTAGTGTTTCCTGTGTCTGTGTCTTCCCATAGCAACCCGTCCTCTCGCCAGGGAAATTGTTTCCCATATGTCATAGTTATTAGTTAATGTGTCCTCTTATCTTCTATTTGTAAAGTCCTTGAGAGTAACTATTGATCTTACTCAGCTTCTTGCGGAATACCTTGTACATTGTTCTGCTCATAGTAGGCACTTAACACATGCCTATTTGGTTGAATAGTTTGCCCCGGACCATGCAGCTACACTGAATAATGAACAGGCAGTTTGGACCACGCAGCGCCCCTGAATGTGCATCATCTTAAGTGGTGCCCAATTAGGGTGGAGACTCCGATTCTGGGAGCAATTCAGACAGCGTCACGAAATGAGTCTGTTTTGTCACAGTCACACAGAGTTAAGCTTTGATCCAATCCTTAAAAAAAAAAAAAATAGAATACAGAGAGGGAGGTAAAAGAAACTTTTGAGAAATGTTTCAATCATCAATAAGAGTATCTGGGTGGTGAACACTGAAGTCCCAAATGGGATCGAATGCGCATCGTTCATTCATCCATAAGGAGGCGCTGGACAAATTTTGGTGAGCACCTACTATGCGCTGTGCCTTCCACATGAGGTATGCAGGGTGACTGAGGTAGGCATAGACCCTGACCCCTCACCTCACAGGGCATGCTTAGCAGCATTTAGGATGCACTAGGTAGTCGCTGCCTTTGGGTACATGAGGATGGTCAAAGCAAGTTCCAGCCCCCTTGGGCCCTTACCACCGGGTGGGGGTGGGGGCTGCAGGGGGACAGAGAGACGAGTAAACCTATGATTTCACCACCTGTGATAAGGCTGGGAGAAGAGTAAGCCCAGTTCAAAAAAGGGTGCCAAGGAGCAGAAGTGTGCCCAGACCGTACAGGGCCAGGGAGCTGCTCCTAGACCTTGAGGGATTGGCGGGCATTCCTGGGGGTTGACATCAAGCAAGCCTGCAGCCTGAGGAAAGGGGCAAAGAAACACAGATGCAGCTTACCAGTCAGATAGGCCTGGGTCCGAATCCCAGCTCTGTGGCTACCGTTAGCCATGGTTATTATTTTGATCAACCACAGCACGCTTGGGAGTAGGAGTCAGTAGGGTGCATCTGGGGGTTTCAGCTCAGGGTGGTCAGCGTGAAGTGTCTGAAGGGTTAGAACTAGAAGTTTTGATGGAGAAATTTAGAGCAGGCAGCGTAACATTCTAATTTTCTAACATTTCATGGCATCGGCATCAGTATTTTTGGCCACATTGTTTTCTGGACATTAGCAGCAATGACAGACAAGGCAGATGTACCCCCTTAAGGACCCAGACCTGAGACCGCCTTGAGCCCCTGAGCTCCCAGTAGCCGAGACCTCCCGGGCCCTGGCGGAGGCATCCATGAAAACACACCTCACATCCTTCCCCTTTGTTCTGGGTCATGGGAGGCAGAAAGGATCTGCCCTTGGTATGTCATTATTACCTTTCAGATCCTGGCTGTGAACGCCACACTCGGTGGGGGGTGGGGGTGGGGGTTTGCCCTGAGGACACTGCATTGCTCTTCAGCTGTTTTTGTCTCCTGGCTTTTTATTGAGGGGGCCGGGCTGGTATTGCTGCAGCCAACCCACAACTCATAGGGCTCTCCACTCTCCTGCACATCTGAAATCTCGTGGGGCTGTTTGTGCCCTGGGGAGTGGCATGGTGGCATTGGGGCGTCACTGCCAGCCCAGGAATAGTCAAACCCCAAATGAGGGTTAGTTTGGGCTAAGATGAGAGCTTTGAGAATTCAGGGAGGGGTGGGGGATGGAGAAGGCAGGGGGCTATTTGGCCCCGGTAATGTCGGAAAGAAATTTCACATTTATGACTTTGGATGATTTCTTTGTGATTAAAGCATAATGAATGTGTTGGCCTATTGTTTATTATTATTTATTTTTGTAGGCTCCCTCTGCCCCTTCTCCCCTCCAGATGGAAGTGGCCCAAAACTCCCCAATCAGCGCATGGTTCTTTCAGGCTGACAGGTGCACCTGCTGGGTCTAGGGCATGGCCAGGTGAGCGATCACATCAGTACACAGACGGAACACCTGGAGGAACCTCAAGTCAGGGTTGAAAAGTCATTGAAGAGCAACGAGGCCGGATGAGGAATGAGGAGGAAATTGCTCAGGCCAATCTTTTCTGCTTGTTTCTGTCTGAAGATGCCCAAGTCGTCCATCATGGCTGTCTGCCTCTGCTGTTCCTGAAGGGCAATTCTTGGGGTATCTGGGCTTGGAGGAGATCTGCTCAAGCCTAACAGAGCATTTGGCCATTCACTAGATGTTGGGAGTGGATATCAGTGCATCTCCGGACCATGCACATTGCCGTGGTTCAGCCTTGACCATTTATATTTAAAGCCGAATATTTGAAATGGGTGCAAGGGTACCCCCTCAACCAGCACCAGAAAGAAAAAGCAGTCTTGTCTTACTTTGACGAACCCAGCATGCAAGTCACTGATTTTAAAGCCATCAATCTTGGTACCCAGAAAGCTAAGGGAAATTTTGGCCTTCTCACTTGCCTATTTGTGGGGGCTGCAGCTGGGAATGAGGACCAAGGAGCCCAGTCCTGGTGAGAGGCCTCTCACAGTTGGCCAGGACCAACGCCCAGCTGAGGAAGGGGCAGAATGAGTAACTGTCCTAGTTTGCCTGGGCCTGAGGGGGTTCACGGTAGATAAGACCCTCAGGGCTAACGCCAGGGAAGTCCCAGGCAAAATGGGATAAGGTGGTCACCCTGAGGGACTGATCCGGCCTCGTCAGCTCCGGGGTGATGGGACACATCATGTGGCCTAACCAGGAGGCCTCCCTCTGAGGGTGTGGGGAGCGCTTTACCACAGACTATGGTGGACTCAACTCAGTTTTCCAGAGTAAGTTGTTTATATCTCATCATTAAAATAGTTTTGGTTTGGGGCGCCTGGGTGGCTCAGTTGGTTAAGCGACTGCCTTCAGCTCAGGTCATGATCCCAGGGTCCTGAGATCGAGTCCCGCATCGGGCTCCCTGCTCTGCGGGGAGCCTGCTTCTCCCTTTCCCACTCCCCCTGCTTGTGTTTCCTCTCTCGCTGTGTCTCTCTCTGTCAAATAAATAAATAAAATCTTTAAAAAATAAAATAAAATAAAATAAAATAAAATAAAATAAAATAAAATAAAATAAAATAGTTTTGGTTTGTTTATGGCATCTAATGTTCTGGAATGCATCTGTGGGCCTCCTTTGTGATTTCTTCCTCCGGTAGTATTTTCTACGGACAAGATGTATACTGGGCACTTCTAAACAAGATTCCTCATCATTTTCCCCATTTGAACAGATAGTGGCCTGCCATGCCCTGCTCTCTGTAAGCCAGGATGTTCCTCACTTTATTGCCACTGACCTCCAGGCCTCCACAGAGAAGAACGTCTGTTTAAGTCTTAAAGATAAAAGGATTTCCTTAATTTAGTTTCCTTGCCTTCCAGAGGGGAAAGGGGATGTAGAGAGGAAAACAACTGGGGGAGGGGGTGAGGGAGAAAGCGAGACCAAGGTCTTCTGAGGAGTGTACCCACCAGCAGGCAGGAAGCATACACATGGGATCAGTAAGCTTTTGGGAGACAGAGTCCAAATGCACATCATAAGGCTGTTTTGACATCCTTTCTTTGCCCTAATTCCCTTCCTTCTTTCCCTCCCTCCCTCCTTCCTTCCTTCCTTCCTTCCTTCCTTCCTTCCTTCCTTCCTTCCTTCCTTCCTTCCTTCCTTCCTTCCTTCCTTCCAAAGCCTTTAACTTTGACATACTTCCTCTGTCTTCTTTTCCTTCCATTTGTCAGTTGTGAGTATTTTGGTTTAACTCAAGAGAAACAGACAGCTGGTGCGGCCTGCATTGCTTCGGTAACACCAGGGTGTTTATGCTCACACTTTCCATCTGATGAGTGGAGTGGGTGTGCAGGAAAGCAGCTCGGTGTTCTGAGCCTTTGCGGGTGGGTGGGGGATGGACCGTGGCAGCAATGGCCAGGTTCAACCTCAGGGTCGTATTGGTGAGCCCTAGGGAGGTGTGAGTGGTGAACGGGGTGTATAAAGGAGGAGAGGGCATGGAAATTATTCGCTATCTGGCATTATGCCAGGTGGCTACTTTGTAGGGGGCCCGGCTGCCATGATTTTGTAGGCGGTAGTGGGTTAACAGGGAGAGTGATGATTTTGGGGGGAACTTCCAACAAGGATGAAGTGAATGATGAAATTCACCCACCTCAGCAGCAAATTGAAACCTGGCTTTCCCCTCTCACTATTCTGAGGACTTCTTATGACACCAGAGCAGTATTTTCAGTCTTGGCTGCACATTGGGACTGCTTAGGAGCTCTAACAACTCCTGATACCCGGACACCTGCCCACCCCTGGAGATTTTTATTTATTTGGTAGGGGCTGAGGCCCATGCATCGGGATATTTAAAAGCTCCCCAGGTGACTGCAATGTGCAGCAAAATTTGAGAACTTCTGTCTCAAAGTGTGGCCAGGGAGCCAGCAACTAGCATCGCCTGGAAACTTGTCGGGAACACAGAAGCTCAGGCCCCACCCCAGACAAATCAGAATCTGCATTTTATTAAGATCCCCACGTGGCTCATGAGCTCGGTAAAGACTGGGAAGCTTGTGTCAGATACTGTGTCCCGAGGCAGGCGGGGCAGGCCAGCGGCTTAGCTGAGCTCTTTTACTAGTTATAGAACAGTTTTGCTGAGCTGTTGTATTAGTTAGAAGCCATGGAGTGGTTGAAAGCATGGTTTTTCAGGTTAGCCACACCTGAATTCAAACCCTTGCTCTTCTGCTGATTAGTTGTGAGGAATCGGGCAAGGCAGTAATCGCTTGGGACTTTGGTGTTCTCATCCGTAAAATGGGGACAATATGCTTACCTGTCTCGCAGGATGGCTGTGAAGGAAACTCCCTGTGACGTGTTCTCCACGGTGCCTGGTGCGTAGCAAGGACCGTGGGTTAGCTGCCGCCACTACTGTGAAGATGTGCTGATTTCATCGTTAGGACTGAAGGATTTTTATCAAACTTCAGCTCCTTATACAGCGAGGTGGATGGGAGAGGAGGTCGACTTGAGTTAAACTATAACAATATTTTGTTTTGATTTTCAAATCAACCCTCCTAAAGAATTTCTAGCAAGCATTATCCAAGACCAGCAGTTACTAAAAATGCGACCCTTTTTTCTTCCTGATAGTTTCAGAGATGGATTCTGGGAACTGGGTGTTGGGACATCAGAGACAAATCACCTCCTTTAAGCTGTCCAGGTTACAGCCCCTTGTTGAACCCATTCCCCCATCCCCAGGGCCAGCCAGTCTGCTTCTGGGAAGTTGCAGACATGCTTCACTATATGGGAGCAGGCCCGGAGCCAGCCTGCAGGTTCTTGGCCCCATAAAAAAATGCAATCCTCAGCAGAGCCTGGCCTCAATGACTCACTGCTCTAAAGAATATAATTCATATATCTAGATGAGAGGCTCATATATTTGCTGGACACTATTGCAATGGTGGAGTGTTACTGACAGCCAATCAGGACCATTAGTCAAAAGCATGACCTCAATTCCACCCAATCAGGCTATTCCCAGAAGAGCTGGACCTTCCACAGATTTCCTGTTATTTGTAACTCACTCGGAAGCCATGGGTCAGGGAGTCAGAACAACCTGCTGGGGATTCTAGTTTCCTTTGCTTTATAAACTTAGGTCCATAAATGTTTGGAGAAGGGTTTTTTGCAAAGTGGGGCCAGGAGCTACTACTGGAGAAAAAAAAAAAAGAGGTTTTGTGGTTACATAAGTTGAGGATGGTTGCCTCTGCCATCCTTCTCTTGGAGACCCAGCACGCAATTAGCATGTTATAAACTTGGAGCCGATGCACTACCATGAAAACTCTGCTACTTTGTTTTACTCAAGTTTCTATAAGGATATGTGCTATGGATTCATATTTTTAAATAATGTCTATGGAGCATCTGGCTATGCTAATGTTTCACAGAACAAATTTTGGGACCTGCTTAAGAGAATTCTGTTTCTGCAGCAGCTTTCTCCTCTTTATATTGCTTTCAGTCAATCAAGCCGATTATTTAATTTAACTCTGGGTTCTGGGGCTACTTTGCAGGGCATCGGTAAGGAGGGCTTCTCGGAGGTTACATTTAAGAGAACCTTGAAGGGCGAGAAGAAGCCAGCCTTCTGAGGAGCTGGGGAGGGAGCACTGCAGCTGGAGGGAGGGAGTGAGCAAGACAAAGGCAGGTATGTAGAGCTAGAATATGCAGGCCCTTCCTGGCTGTGGTAAAATGCCTGGCTTTTCTCCCCAGTGTGATGAGAAGCCACTGAAGCATTTCCAGTAAGGATGTGACAGAACCTGGTTAATTTTAGAAATGTGTAACTTTACCTACTGAATGGAAAATGGTCCATAGAGCAACAAAACTAAAAGGGAGTGGGACAGATTATATTCTCCAAATATGGCTGCCAACAGTAACTCCCTTCCCCTATGTTCTTCTAGAACTTTCAAAGATTCCATCAAGAGAAGAAGTCTGAAAAACAAATGAGAGAGAAGACGTCTGACTGCACTCCTCTGGAAACTGAGCAGGTTGTGAATGGCTCATAATTAATAGAATGCAGTAGAAGAAGTCGGACTCCCTTCCCCCCCAAGGCTGCCATGCTATGGGGAAACCAAAACACGTGGAGAGGCTCCATGGAGGTGCTCCGGTCGGCAACCTCAGTGTCTGAGTTCTCCCAGCTCATGTGCCAGACATGGGAATGAACAAGCTTCTAGATGCTTCTAGCTTCCAGCCATCAAGACACCCTTAGCCTTTGCATCTTCCCAGCGGAGGCTCAGACATCAGGCAACAGAGACAGGTGTCCCTGCTGTGCCCTTTCCAAATTCCTGATTGACAGAATCATGAGCAAGTTAAAGGAGTTGGTTTTTATTTTATTTTATTTTTTTAAATTTATTTTTATTTATTTTATTTTTTATTCTTATGTTAATCCCCATACATTACATCATTAGTTTTAGATGAAGTGTTCCATGATTCATTGTTTGTGCATAACACCCAGTGCTCCATGCAGAATGTGCCCTCCTCAATACCCACCACCAGGCTAACCCATCCTCCCACCCCCCTCCCCTCTAGAACCCTGTTTGTTTTTCAGAGTCCATC
>NW_023270464.1:19598094-19612457 GCF_011800145.1 Mirounga leonina
AAATAAACTTCTGATCCTCCAGGATCTCTGAGTGCTGCTTGGTTTTTCTGTGGGGTGACCCAGTCCAGGTCCCATAACAGGGGTACTTAGAAAGTTTGGGGGTCTAGAGTTAATCATAGATGCCCTTAACAGGAATTGACCAGAATTTTGTTATTTTGGAAGATCCCGCCACAGCGAGAGATCTTATCTTTATTTTTTTTTAATTTTAAATTTTTTTTTAAGTAAATGCTATACCCAACACAGGGCTTGAACTCACAACCCTAAGATCAAGAGTCCTATACTCTACTGACGGAGCCAGCCAGGAACCCTAAGAGGTCTTATCTTTAGAACTCATGAATCTGTGTGCAGATTAGTTTGTCTCCAAGATCAGTGTACCTGGTCTTGCCTGGAAGATAGGAGACTGAAAGAACTGGTGTTGAAAGGGTTTGTGCTCTAGATAGTCTAGGACACACACCGTGGCTTGGTGTAGCACAGAGTATCTGTTGGTGAGTCAGGGTATATTTTGCAAGTTGCGGCTTCTGTTTTAATTCTAAATTCTCCTTGACAGCTTTGTTGCCAGCTATTCATTTGAAGAGTGAGATTGTGATTCTGTTAAAAAAAAAAAAAAGACTCCTGATATTTAAGAGATCCAAATGGAAATATAGACGGTACAAATCAGCAGTTTCTCAAATGTTTTGGTCTCAGAACATGGATCTACTTAAAAATTATTGAAGACCCCAGAGGACATTTTCTTTTCTTTTTTTTTTTTTAAGATTTTATTTATTTATTTGACAGAGAGAGACATAGTGAGAGAGAGAGCACAAGCAGGGGGAGTGGGAGAGGGAGAAGCAGGCTTCCCGCTGAGCAGGGAGCCTGATACGGAGCTCAATCCCAGGACCCTGGGATCATGACCTGAGCCAAAGGCAGACGCTTAACGACTGAGCCACCCAGGCGCCCCCAAAGGCCATTTTCAATGTGAGTTTAGCCATTGATGTTTACTATGTTGGAAATTAAACCCTAAAAAAAGTAAAATATTTAATTAATAACATTTGTTTATATGTATTTATTTGTAACACAAGTGACATTTTTATGAAAAATAACTATATTTCAAAAGTTAGCAAGTGGAGTGCTATTGTTTTACGTTTTTGCAAATCTCTGATATTCTGGCTTAACCGAAGATGGTTGCGTTCTTTCATTTCTGCTTCTGAATTTAGTCTGTTGCAATATGTTGTTTTGGTTGGAGCATATGAAAAAATTTGACCTCACACAAGTACATAGTTGGTAAAGGGAAGAGTATTTTAAAGATTTATTTATTTATTAGAGAGAGAGAGAGCGAGCACAGTGGGGGGAGGGGCAGGGGGTGAGAATCTATGAGCAGACTTCCCGCTGAGCATGGAGCAGGATGCAGAGCTTGATCTCATGACTCTGAGATCATGACCTAAGTCGAAACCAAGAGTTGGTCACTTAACCAACTGTGCCACCCAGGTGCCCCAAGGCAGGAGTATTTTAGTAGACTTTCTCATATCATTGTGAATATTCCTTGATATTATATCAAAAGTGCTAGCTTCTATTTGTAATAGTCTCCATGAACTTTTTGTACTCTGCTATATTACAATCCACCGGTCTGTCTTATACTTTAAAATAGGTTTTTTGCCTACGTGGGATTTTATATTATTGTTCATTGGTCATTTGCAAATACCAGGTTACCGGATATGCATATCTTCCAAATGTTGGCACATATCACTGCATGATATTTTAAAAATCACATGTATTAATATCACCACCGATCTGGAAGCTGTCAAACTCAGGGTGCCAGATATAATTTTTCCAAAATTCTAATGTTTGTATTAAAGGTTGAATTTTATCATTGACAACAAGGGCTGTCAGTTGCTTTCCTTGAAATGACAAGCTCCCTTTATTCACTTTTGAGGAAAATTTGTGTCAAATACCCACGTCTATCTAACCAGAGTTTGTCTATTAGTCACACTTTGGAGTGGAAATGGTGTTCCATGAACAAAAGTGGCTAGTTTAGCTGGTCATGGGAACATCTGTGCAAGTGTTTCTCCTTGAGGCAACTATTACACTTTGGTGTGTAGAAGAAGCACTATATGGGTACATACTTGCATTTTGTAGCACACCACAGGAAACAGATGTAAACTCAAAAGTTGAGGTTTAATAAAATGATGACTTCTTTTTTTTAAGATTTTATTTATTTATTTGAGAGAGAGAATGAGAGAGAGAGAGCATGAGGGGGGAGGGTCAGAGGGAGAAGCAGACTCCCCGCTGAGCAGAGAGCCCGATGCGGGACTCGATCCCGAGACTCCAGGATCATGACCTGAGCCGAAGGCAGTCGCTTAACCAACTGAGCCACCCAGGCGCCCAAAATGATGACTTCTTTATATCACTACTTTTTCAAGGGCTTCTTAAGCACAACTGGTGTTCATTTTAATGCAAGTGAATGGTTGTCAAGAAAGCAATGCTGCCATGCTACCTGGATTCACGTTTGGGCACCAGCCCAAATGGTTTCACCATTAGCTCAAGTGTCAACACAGTGAAAAAGGTAAATAATGTGTTAACATGATGATGTTGAAGTTTCTCTAAAATGGTCTTAGAGACTCCCAGGAGTCCATGGACCACAAAGACCATGGGCCACAAAGATGAAAACTTTGAAAGGGAGGAAGGGGACAGGACTATCGATGAAATGAGTGGCCATGAGTTGGTAATCGTTGAAAGTTGGGCCATGGGTACAAGGGGGTTCATTATACTATTCTGTTCACTTTTATGTATTTGAACTTTTTCATAATGAGAAGTTGAATTGGAAAGATTGAATCCTAGGATTCTAGCTTTAGTATCTGGGTGAACAGGAGTGTTGTTCCTGACGGGGAAGGCTGAGGGAGCAGGGACAGGTTTGGACGGGGAAATGTCATAATTCTGTTGAGGACACATTACATTTGAGATGCCAGTGGTGGGACATCCACTTCGGGTATGTGTGTCTGGAGCCTAGAATCTCCAGCACGTAGCCGGTATTTTAAGCCATGGAACCAGCTCTTAGGGTGAGAGTGAGAAGAGAAGGGAAGCCCTAGTTGGGCAACCTTCTTCATGTTTTGACTTTGCCCATTGGGCTTTGGCTGATTGCATCCAACTCTGAGAGTCTGCATTGGACTTCCTCAGCCCTCAGAACTTGGCACTGCCCCTTGGAATTCAACCTCATCCTCTGGTGTTCTGATTATCTCTGGGATTAGGGGGCATTAGGAGAGTGGAGAAGGAGAAGGCAGCTTTTGGATTTCCTTGGAAAACTCCAAGCAGATCTTATCCCCTCCTCATCTATTATGATGGGAGTTAATGGGAGGGGTGAGATCCCAAGAGAGTCATTTCATAGAGACTCTTTCAATCTAATTTGGACTAATGTCTGTAAACTCCACCCACCAGAATATTTGCTGGAGCTGTTGAAAGTTTAGATATTGTCATATATGAGGCTAGTCTGATGGTGAAGAATTTAACCTCTGGAATTCAATCAACCTGGATTCAAGTCCCTGCTCCTCCCCCTTCCTGGTCATATGACCTGGGGTGAATTGCTAAAGTCCTCCAAGTCCTAATTCCCTCAAGTCTACAATGGAGTGTGAAAACAGCACTTCTTCATTGGTTTGGAGGGAGGAATAATGAGGCGATGAATTCAAAGGGTTTCGCACTCAGCAAGTTTTCAGCTAACATGGGTTTGTTTTCCCACCTTTACTCTAGCCTTGCTCCTCCCTTGGGTAGACTTGATGTCAAGGCACCGCTTACATCTTGCTGTCAGAGGGAATGAAGTGACTCTGCAGGTGACCAGATGGCTTTAGGTGTGTTTTTTTTTTTTTTTTTTTAAAGATTTTATTTATTTATCTGAGAGAGGGAATGGGAGACAGAGAGCATGAGAGGGGAAGGGTCAGAGGGAGAAGCAGACTCCCCACCGAGCAGGGAGCCCGATGCGGGACTCGATCCCGGGACTCCAGGATCATGACCTGAGCCGAAGGCAGTCGCTCAACCAACTGAGCCACCCAGGCGCCCCTAGGTGTGGTTGTTTTTATTGGTCTTGGATCTTCCTTTCCATTCTTTCAGCCAAGAGTTCCCAGATCCAGCTCTCAATGACTTATCAAAGACGAAAACCAGATCCATCTGGAGCCAGCTGAGGTCCTTCTATCTAGAACATTCGGGAAGCCCTAGTGCCCTGAAGAGCCTCACTGCTGTCCAGGGACAGGATGAATGAGGCGAGGCAGTGCCTTGCTGCTCCCCACTTTGCCCCACCTGATTGCAGCACTGCAATGTCCCAGCTTCCACACCATGTTGGAACCGACTTTACAGGGGCTGTCTCAGGCTCCACGTGTACTCCTCATCGTTTGGTCAGTACCATTAAAAATTTGCCCTTGAGGACAACTAGACATTTGTTTGGTAGCTCTCAGAGACACCAGTCCCAATTTGTGCCTCAGTGGTCTCTTGTCCTGGCATCTTGCTGTGCATGGTGGGCTTTGTCTGATGCTAGGTCCATTACTCCACATCTCCTGCTAATTGCTGCTCAGCAACAAGGATATCCTCAAGGCTTGTTTTCCAGGCATAAGTCCTGGGGTAGGCCTGATCCCAGGCAGCACAGCAGTGGGTGGCCTGATAATCAAGGAAGGCATCAAAGAAATAACTGTTTGGTAGCTGTATTTGGTCAGACAGGGGAAGGTGTCAAGGTAACTGCTGTTCAAGCTCACCTGGGGTCACTTTCCCCTAATTGAACCTAGATCCCCTAAGCAGTCTCCAAGTTATACTTTTAATTCATTCGATTTCACTGACACTTAGTGTATATCTTCCCATGTCTGTATTTCTATTTGCTAAGAATCTACTTAATGATAGACGCTGACATAAACACCAAGAATACAAAGATAAATTAAGGAAATCTTTTTATCTTTTTTAAAAAAAGATTTTATTTACTTATTTGAGAGAAAGAGCATGAGCTGGGGTGGGGGGCAGAGGGAGAGGGAGAAGCAGATGCCCTGCTGAGCAGGGAGCCTGATGCGGGGCTCGATCCCAGGACCCCAAGATCAATGACCTGAGCCGAAGGCAGACGCTTAACCAACTGAGTCACCCAGGTGCCCCCAAGGAGGGGTTCCTTAGAGATGGTGTCTGCAGGGACGAGAGGGCAGGAACAAAACCATCAAAATGCAAGTTGGCCCTGCTTCCCAGAGCCCTTTGAGTACCGAGGCTGAGGCCGGCATGACGGGGCAACTCCAAGTAGTGAAACTAAGTAGTGTGTGAAGAGCAGGAATGCTGGTGGGCAGGACTCCAGCTGGGCACCCTGAGGGAGCTATATTTACATCAGCACTCACAAGGCAGCCCTGCAGCGTCATGGGACAAGATGACAGCAGGTCCCTTGGGGAGTGTCTGAGGTCGCTGGTCCTTGGCTGGGTTCGCATGCAGGAGCATTTGCTCACCCAACCATCTGCAGGAAAGGTGGCCTCAGAGCGTGTGCCCAGCCTCCAGGCCCCAGGATGGAAGTGAGTGCATTTGCCAGGACTCTGTGTCTGGAAAGACTGATGAAGCTGCTGGAATTTTCCCGAACACCATGCTGTGTTAATTTCAGGCTGCCTGTGGCTTAGAATTGCACAGCCCAGGGCTGAGGGAGGAGATCAAACTTGTCTCCTCTCATTGCCTACAAGCAGGCAATGAGGATGGGGTAGAGGCTATCCATGGCCTCCCGAAGTCCGCAGGTGCGGTCAGGCATGCTGGAGAGGGGGACACTAGGGACTGCCCCTCTGACTGGTCAGCAGGGTTGGTGAGGATGATCCGTTCAACAAATGGAGTGTTAGTTCAACACCAGCCAGCAGGCAAGATCCTGGCATTGATTCTCATCTCTATTACAACTGACTGGGGCCTAATCCCAGAGGCTCAATTACTCCCAGCCTTGTCTGCCTCAGTGCAGAAAACATCTGCAAGCTGTCTTTCATTCCTGTGGTGCTGAGCACGATGTTTGATACATAGTGCATATGCAACATTCAAAAATAAATGAACACTATTCAGCGCTTACCATGCACCAGGACCTGTGGTTGGCACATGGCATCCTTTGTGTCATTTAACTGACAGCTGTCCTGGGAAGTAACTGTTACTACCCCATTCTACAGAGGAGGAAGCAGAGGCTCCCAGAGATTAAATACGTTTTCACCGTTGGGACAATGTTGAATTTTACTGGAGCCCTGGAGCCCTGTGATCCTGGAAAATAGTGAGGATTCAAGAAATACACGCCCCCCCCCACCTTGTCTCTAATTTACTGTCAGATCCAGACACCTCTACCCATTCCTCCTGTTCATCCTATTTCCCCATGCCTGGTTTTTCCTAGCCTGGTTCATTCTATCTTTTTTTTTTTTTTTAAGATTTTATTTATTCATTTGAGAGCGAGAGCATGAGCAGAGTGCAGGGGGGTGGGGGCGGTACAGAGACAGAGGGAGAAGCAGGCTCCCCACTGAGCAGGGAGCCCGACAAGGGGCTTGATCCCAGGACCCTGAGATCATGACCTGAGCCGAAGGCAGATGCTTCACTGACTGAGCCACCCAGGAGCCCCTCATTCCATCCAATAAAAGAAAAGCTTCTTTTCTACCCGACCCTTGGGATATTTGTAGACCTCATGGTTGGAATGTTCTCTCAATTGAATAGTCTCTTTTCTGTCTTACAATAATCCTTTCAAATAAAGTCTCCCCTTACCTAAGTCCAGAGTTGTTTTTCATTTGGCAGTAACATTTATTGAGTGCCTATTTAGGACCAGTCCTGTCCTAAACACTTAATAGGTCATATCTCATTTATTTCTTAAAATAAAGCTATGTGTTAGTCTCTTATTGCACATTAGAGACAAAGGCTAGATAGAGCTAGATAGATGGTGCTTCATCAGGGATTTTAGGGCCAAAGCAGTCTAGCTTTTCAATTCTACTCATCATGCTTAATGATCACCCACAGTGCATTCTTGATCTGAAGAGCAAATGATGGTAATGATCTTAACTCTCTGATTTTGATAATTATATCATGGCTATGTGGTATCCTTTTGCATAGGAAACTCAACACAAAAGAATATGGAGATGATGGGGCTTCCAATCAAATGGTTCAGGAAAAAACTATACTTGTAACTTTTCTGTAAGTTTGTGGTTGTTTCTAAATAAAAATTATTTAAAAGACGTGGAAGAAAACATGAGATCCTGTACATAGGGCATCTCGCACAGGGTTGGGAGTGAGAACGTAGGACTCACTTTGATTTTATCTTCCTTTATCTCTCGCACAAAGAGCTCTTCCTCACGCACGGTGTTCATCATTTCCCCTCCTTGCTTAGACTCCCGCCATGGCTCCATGCAAACGAACCAAGCCCAAACTCCCTGGGTTGCTTTTGAAACTGCTTCATCATCATTCCTTAATCTGTCCTGCTAGTCTTCTCTCACCTATGTGCCTTGGATATCCTTGCTCATCTCCATCTTGCTACTTTTGCTTTTTTTCAATCTTGACGATCCCTGGTGGTCTAGTGGTGAGGATTAGGTGCTCTCAATTTGCCTTCCTGGCAAGTCCTCTCTATTCATCCTCCTTAGCCAAAAGTTTCTATCCTCTAAGACTCTGTTCCACTTCCACTGTCTTCCAGAAGTCTTCCACACCTGGGTGATCACACCATGGATGGGTGCTAATGCTCTTACCGCCTGAACCTTTGGGCAGACATTTAATCATATGCTCTGGTCTCTGGGGATTTCATCCTTCATATTAATTACTATCCTTTCCATGACCCGATCTACAAGACTATGAGCTGAGGGCCCAGAGATACCAGAATATACACTCTATAAAGGCTGGGATTTTTGTTTGTCTTGCTCACTGATGAAACTCAGAGCCTAGAATCCTGGCATCTCTTAGTTGTTCAATGAATGTGTACGAATTTTGCATGAACGTCATATACCTCATTGTATATCCCGCAGTGTGGAGCATAGTGATCTGCAGATGGGTGCTCAGGAAATGCATGTTGAACAAATTAATGGATGGATCAGATTGGCCAGTATGAGCATCACCAGCTCTCACAGATGGTTTACTGTCTCTGCTGCAGGAAAGGGGGATGAATGATCAGTAACCACATTTGTTTGGTAGCACTAGGATATTGACTGTAAAATTCTTACAGGAGGGGCAGTAGAGTCTGTGGCTGAGGATGACAGCCCTCACTGCAGTATTTATGGGTCTCTCACATACCCGCCCTGGCAGGGCTCTTTCCAAGTCATTTGTACATGATTAATTTCCTCTCCTTGGATAAGGCGTCATCTAGCCTTTAGTGGTGGCCAGCCTGATGAGACATCTATCCGACAGGGCTATAGGAGGTGAATGGATGTGCAGGCAAACCTTGCAGTTCTGTCAATTTCCCCCTGGGCCAAGGTCAAGACAAAAGGACTTTAATACTAGAATCTGACACGGAGCCCTGATAAGTTGTCAGAAAGGCATCTTTGTGGAAAATGGCAGACATTCAATGCAGGTGGATTAAAAGGATAGGAATTTGTATTTTTGAGCACCTACTAGATCAAGATCTATGAGAGACTCTTCACTAATATTCTCTCGTAAACATTATGAACTAACAATGAGTTTTGGGTCCTGTGTCCCTTGAAGCCAGGCACTGTGTCCATGCTTGCTGTCCCCACCTCCCCATTTCCAAGTATCTCATCTGTTCACTCCAATCAGGCTTTTCCCCATCGCTCCCTTAAATAGTTTTTTATCAAGGTCACTAATGATGTAACTTGCCCAGGTGAATTCTCCTCCCACATGTGACTCTCTTTCTCAGTGGCAGTGGACCAGCTGACAACTGCCTCCTTGAAACCCTTCTTCCGGTGCGTCTTTGAGAGTCATGTGCTTCTCTCTCTACCTCACTGGGCATTCCTTCTCAGTCTGTGTAGAATCCTCCTTTTCTTTCCACCCAAAGTCTAAATGTGGGAATCCCTCTGGCCCTCTTCTCTAGCTACATTCTCTCCTCAGGGGACCTTACCAGGTCTCATTTGTTTATTGATGACTCCTAAATTTATTTCTTCTACCCAGACATATGCCTTGGATGCTGGGCTTACATATCAACCACCTACTGGATATTTCTACGTGGGTGTTGAATTGACGTCTAACACTCAACTTGGCCAAAATGGAAGTATCAATTTCCACCTTGTATCTGATACCCCACTAGTAGAGAGTTAAGAGTGTTTGATCAGCTTTTACCCACTTCTCTCCTTCCCTTCTTTTCACTCAATTCAGTGCAACGCATGTTAGACTTCAGAATCCTGAACTTAGAAGTGGTTTGGAGATTTGTTACTCAGATGGGGGCACCGATGGGGTCAAAGTCTTACAGTTAATTAACCACAGGGCTGAGATGGTTTCCTGACTAGTGTTCATTTTATTGAGACTTTTCACTTTCTCCTTTGAGTATCTGAATTTGAGAAAACAATGTCCTTGGCTGCTTACTTTGTTAGTTGGTCTTCCAGCCTCATGCACTGGCTTCTCTCTGGCCCTGACAATTGCTAAGCCTGACTTTATTTTGTAGAATCCCACAGTCTAGATCACAGCTGGTAAACACTTGGCCCATGTGTAGCCACTCCTGAGTTAGTGTCCATGGCAGACATCATTAATCGATTATGATACTTTATCCTGCTGAGCCCTCAGACAACCTCAGAAGGCTTCACAACGTAGTGCTCCAGGCAACTATGATCAATTGATCAGAGCTGACCTTCAGGATAAGACTTACTTGTTACTGATGGCCTGAATCTTTTCCTCTGTACAACTTCAAATTCTATCCATTCCTGTTTGGTCTCATTTTTTCCCCTGAATCTGTCTTTGGAGGTGAGGTAATTTGATCTAGGGTGTTAGAGAATGCTAGTGAGATACTACATTTTAGCAGTAATACCTGGAAGCGATGCTGACCCAAAGATATAATGTTTTAATGGTAATAACACAAGGACCTCAGGCCAGCAGTCTGTATCTCTCCAGTTACACCAGGAGGACAAATGGCTTTTGTTTCCAAGGTCAGCTCCAAGCAACTTACCAGCAGTGTGACTTTGGACGAGTTGCTTAATCTCTCTGAGCCTTTCTTTCTTTACTGAATGTAAGTAACAGCTGACATAAACTATTGTGGTTGCATAATTGCTCTGCATAAATTGCTTAGACCCCAAAGCAATCTATCCCAAGAAAGCCATTACCTTCCCCAAGTTCTCCTTAGTTTCGGGGTGGTTTGAGGCTGTATGTGGCCAAGAGGTTGTGGTCCCTTAGAAAGAGGACAGCTTTGGAGTCAGACAGACCTGTTTGGTCTTGCATCTGCCATCGACTGCTTGTGTAAAGATCTTGGGCAAATCACTCAGTCTCTTTGAGATTCCATCAGATCTCAGTGTCCTTAAAAGTTTTTAGTGCATGGTGGCTGGCATGTAGTGGATGCATACCAATGAATGAATGAGTAAAAATAAATAAATCCAACTAATATTTACTGAGCATCTACTATGTGCCTGGGCTGGTGTTGGTGGTAAGGCAATAAACACAGCAAGTAGAGAGAGATCCTGTCTTCATGGAACTTAGGAGCCATCTCAGGCTGATAACGATGATTTAATGACTCTTTTCCCAGGCTGACACAGAACTCTTGCCTTACTCAGGACTTCAAGCTCTTCCAGTGCATGGCATCCCTGGGTAGGTACTGCACCAGGAGAGAAAGAGCATGATGTCTAGCACACCTCTACAGCATGGTTCTGGAAAAGGATGGAGGAATTTGCCCAGATGTCTTTGTGCTGGACTGGAGTTGGGCTATAGAGGTGCTGCCCTGGGCTGGCAAAGGACGCATGCCCCGGAGGCTATATCTGTGCCCAGCTTTGGCCATATCCTGGCTCTCTTGGAGGCACACGGCCCTGGGAATTTCTGCCAACTTGAAAGCCATCCAAGCAAAAAGCAGAACTTCCCAGGAATGGCTGTAATTTCTTGATGGGGAGCTTAATTCTGTGGAACGAATATCATGTCAATGCTATTTAATAATATGGTAACCACTGACCATTTAATTACATGGTAATTGTCACTTAGTGGCTGGAAAATTGCATAGTAAGTACCATCTAATTTCAGGGTAAAGGGTAAATACATGATTATTTCGGGCTCCTTAGGCACAGTGTAGGTCACCCAGGAATTAGGTTTGGATTGACTAAGTATAAATTACCTAGAAATCTGTTTTCGGGTGATTACTCCTGTCATCCTTCCCCGACAAATCCCCTAATGATTACCATACAATTAAAGAGAGATTTCAAGGTTTGGAGCCTTAGGAACTTAAAGGGACACGGCTTCATTTATAGTCAATCATTGCCTACCGTGCAAGAGATGTTGCTTGGTTTGGGAGACATGGAGAGCGGAGCTTACTGTTCTCTGTCCTTTTCCAAATGCAGACTTTTCTTCATTGGATGTGGGCGATTCAACACTTGGTGCCAAAAGTTGGGATAAGTGATGCCACAAGATGTGACTCTAACATCTGTCTCCATTGTCTCTTGTCGCGAGCCCTGGGCTGGAAGGAGGGATATCTCTACGGTGGGCTAAACGGTTAACTCTCCCCAAAGATATGTGCACATCTGAATTCCCTGCATGTGACCTTACTTGGAAAAAGAGTCTTGTAGATGTCATTAAATTAAGGGTCTGAAGACAAGATCGTCCTGGATTATGCAGGTGGGGCCTAAATCCAATGACAAGTGTCCTTCGAAGAGACACACAGAGGAGAGATAGAGACGAGAGGAGGCAGAGGAAGACGCCGGGGTGATGTGACATTGGTACCACCAGGGGCTGGAAGAGGCGAAGGATGGAATGTCCCCTAGAGCCTCTGGAGGGAGCAGGGCCCTGCTGACGCCTTGCTTTCGGAAAGGATCAATTTCTGTTGTTTTTCAGCCACCTGGTTTGTGTTAATTTCTTAGGGCAGGAAATGAATATAGTCCCCAAGGGATTGTGGGGCAGCAGGAGCTGCTGGCCTTGTTTCCCTCTGGTGCTAGTCTGGCTGGAGCTGGCAAGCAGCCCAAGAGGGATGAAGAGACATCTGAATGACTCAAGTCTCATCTCTTGTGGTGGATAAGCAGCCCACCTCATATGGACCACAGAGTGGGGATGCTTTGGCTCTCAGCCCGCGGCCCCAGGCAGGAATCAGGGTCTGCCTCGAGGTCCATCAGAGGCCTCCTGTTTGCTGGGATGTCCTGTGGGAAGGGACTTTACCAAACCAGGGTTAATGTTCTTCATTAGGAAAGAAATGTACGATCCTTCTGGACAAATACAAAATACCTTTTAAAAATGCCCAAACTCCCCGGAAGCAGATGCAATCCCAGTGATCTATTTTCTTCCATCCTTTTGTTTTGGCCATCACGGGCTGCTCCCATTGTGGCAAAAAAGAAAATGCGGGCTTTGGAGTCAGACGGGTTGGGCTCTAAACCCTGGTTCTATGCTTAGTCTTTGGACCAGTGACTTAGCTTCTCTGAATCTCGGTTTCTCCACCTTCCCGGCTGGAATAATAATAAAACCTGGGGTGTAGGGTGTTGGTTTAATGAGATTTATATATATAAAATAAGGAGCGGGGGAGTTTGTGCTCAGTCAGGTGGAGGTATTATTTCTGTACTGAATGTGTACAGTGGTGTGAAATAAGCGTTTCCCATGTTATTGTGAGCTCTCCACAGACGTTTGTAAATGGCTGCATCACACACACCATCACATAGACAAAAATGATGATGGTGGTCACATTGCCTCCCCAGAGACCCTTAATGAGCTTCCTGCTAATTGCTCAGTCCACCACCCCACCTCCGGGCTTCCCTGGCTGCCCCTCCTCTCTCCCTCCGCTACCTTCTCTCCCCACACCCCCACCAGAAGCTCCTGGGTTTGGGGAGGCATAGAAATCCGCTACCCTGCATACACATGTTAGGTACCTTGGGCACTCAGGTTTAGACAAACAAGTGCTTGGAGGCGGAGAATAAGGCCCCCAAATAGCCCGTCCGAGACTGCACCTAGCTTTATGATCCTACAAGAAGGAGCTATCCAGCCAATAGGAGGATTAACCAATAAAGGATTTAAAAGACCCTCACTAAATAAAAATAACATGAACCATTCTCCAGGAGGCCTCCCGAGTCCTCATTGCGTTTAAGTACTGCAAGCAAAGTCGGGTTTATTTTTATAGGTTTTGAGTCATTTGCTCCCGTATCTGTCCTCATTCTTGTGAGACTATGCTCTGCTCTGTTACATGTGGCCTTTTGCATACTTGCCCCTCCATCTCCCCAGTGGGCCGTGGGAAAGACACCATTACCAAGGGCTGCTGGTAGCCAGGGGGCACACACTGTGATCCAGCATTTCAGTGTTTACCTTGCAATCAGGGAGGGTGCCTTGGGGTGTAGTCACAGAAAAAGGGTATTTCCTAAAAGAAAATTAAGCAACAGAAATTTCCTTTATTGGATTTTTCTACCGCACATGCACTTTGCTAAGACTTTCACATATCCCGTCTTATTTAATCATTATAACACATTTATGTGGCTTGGGTCTTGTCATCCCCATCTCTCTAGGCCATGTAAGGCCTAGAGAGGTCCCCTGACCCAACTAAGGGCCACGTGGATAATAAATGGAGGGTTTGGGATGCAAACCAAGCCCTGAGCCCCACTGGGCATGTGGAGGGGTAGGTGAGAAGTCACTCCAGCCCCAGGACTCAACCATTTTGGTTGATGCTTATCTACATTGACACACTGAGGAAACCCATAATTGGCTGGGTTGGGGGGGTGTCTCAACTTGACTTCTCTTTTGTCCAAGAGTTATCAAAGTCAGGACAGAGAGAAATATGCCTATATATCAGGAGGCTTGCTTGAGGCTATGCACTTGATTATCCTCCAGATGACCTGACTGGACACCAGAATTGTCCAATGAATCAGATTCCCAGGGACAGGGCCCAGACATATGTATCTTTTTAAAGGTGATTCCCCAGGTGATCTTGATGCATCTGGTATGTAGGCTAGTGTTTGGGAACTACAGCCTAAAATATTATAAATTTTGTCTCTGGATTAAGCCTCATTGTTAGAGAGCTATAAACCAGTTTCAATCCTTTTAGCTTTGAAAATCACAGCTTTTGCCAGGCTGCATGGTCATTGGCTAAAAATGAAGGATATTATAAGATATAGCCCTGTATGAGTCAGAACTAAAGAGTGTGTTTATGGGATGAAGGATATTGCTGAGGATATAATTCAGTAATCAGACAAGTCTCTTAATTAACTTTCTCTTAGGCTTCAGTACCAGAAATAGCTTTGCTTCTCCTGATAACTGTTCTTTCCTCCTCCATTTGGAAATTGTGTTATGTAACTGATTTGGTTTCTTTCTTTCTTTCTTTCTTTCTTTCTTTCTTTCTTTCTTTCTTT
>NW_023270464.1:19612467-19612633 GCF_011800145.1 Mirounga leonina
TTTCTTTCTTTCTTTCTTTCTTTCTTTCTTTCTTTCTTTCTTTCTTTCTTTCTTTCTTTCTTTCTTTCTTTCTTTCTTTCTTTCTTCTTTCTCTCTCTCTCCCTCTCTCCCTCCCTCCATTCCTTCCTTCCTTCCTTCCTTCCTTCCTTCCTTCCTTCCTTCCTTC
>NW_023270464.1:19612643-19718699 GCF_011800145.1 Mirounga leonina
TTCCTTCCTTCCTTCCTTCCTTCCTTCCTTCCTTCCTTCCTTCCTTCCAGAAAGGCAGGCCACCACATGCAGCACCTCATTTGGATGTGTCTGGAGTCTTGGAAGATTGGCTACCCTACATTCCCTTACAAATGGACCTTGAGAGCTTGTTTGGAGGTTCCAGCAGGGAAGCACATCTACCCTTGACTGAAGAACGGTCTTCCTGTATCAGGGAAGATTGTTCACTTCTACTGAGTACATAGCTTCAGGAGGGACTCATATGGAGCAGTGAGGGAGGAACGGGACACCTGCCTAACCAACCGGATCAGCCAAATCAACCCTGGCGATCAATGGGGTGACAGAGGTCACAGCCAGAAGGCTCTACACTTTTGGTTTCTTTCTTTAAATTGGTCACTAGGAAGCCCAGAACAAAATTTATATCCCTGTAGTAAACCATGAAGAATCTTAGATATTCTGTTTCCAACTTTACTTCTGGATTTTTTTTTTCTTCTGTCTTTCCTTCTGTTCTTAATGTTCCCACAGTTGCCTTACCAAACATACTACTAAAAAAAAAAATCCGTATGATGTGGTTATTCTAATGATGTGCCTTCATTAGATGTAGATTTCTTTCACACTTAATTTTTTCAGAAATTAAGATAAGACCTATAATTCATGTATGCGTCAGATATAATAGTGTGTTAGTTTCCCAGGGCTGCCAGTAAGAAGGAGCCCAAGCTGGATGGCTTAAAACAACAGAAATTTATTGTCTCACAGTTTTGGAGCCTAGAAGTCTGAAATTGAAGTGTTGGTAGGGCCATTCTCTCTCTGATGGCTCTGGAGAGAATCCTTCCTTGTCTCTAATGTTTGACCATTTGCTGGAAATCCTCAGCATTTCTTGGCTTGTAGGTAGATGCATCCCTCCAGTCACATGGCTCTCTTCTCCCTGTGTCTTCACATTGTCTTCCTTCTGCACGTATCTGTCTTTGTCTTTAAATTTCTGTTTTTTTAGAAGTACACCAGTCATATTGGATTAAGACCCACCCTGATGACCTCAATTTGATTATTGTTGTAAAAACCCCTTCCCCCTCCGCCCCCCAATCAGGTCACATTCTGAAGTACTGAGGAATAGGACTTCAGCATGTCTTCTTTGAAGGGACACAATTTATCCCATGACAGTATTGCTTTTCGTCTTCATTTTTTCCCTTGATCTTTTGTTGAATATTTCCTAAGGGTCACTTGATAGGGAGAGACTGCTGAATGTCAGTATCATTTTTTAAAAAATGAGTCTAATTGCCCTGACTCTTCCTGGTCCCAATAGCCTGAATAATTAGTTAATAATTGATTGTATGTAATATTCTTTTTAACTCTGCCATTAATATCAGATCAACTCATGAATCTTAGCACACCCTAAGGGCAAGAACCATCCCTTTTCTGTCTCCCTTTTATCTATAGGGGTCATTTTTATTTCCAGAAGAGAGGATTGAATCACTATAGTAGGACTCTGTTTCTGTGTCATCTCTGGTCCATATTCTGCCCACAAACCTATGCCCCTTCCACGGTTCCCTAGAGCAATGGAGACTATGGCAAGAAAACTTATTTGAAAGAGCAAGTTCCTACACCCAGTGTCTCAAGGATTTTAGAGTAAGGGGGGAAGAGCTTCCAGGTAACAATAATATGCAAGACTTCTTTTCCCCACTAACACCAGGGAAGTCCAAACTACCCACCCACCATAGCTAGAGATGGTATCTGTCGGACTCTTCTATAGGCTTTTCTGGAGGGTGTTGGCAAGAGCCTCCACCTTTGGTTGCTTCAGCATTTGCATGGGACAAGACAGAGCAAAGCCCTGCTGTTACTTAGATGTTGGGAGCAATATAGAAACAGAACCCTCAGTAAATGCTGGTCTGACTCTGGTATGAGCAAGTGGCTGGTCCATCACAGATTGTCATGCGTCAGCAATGATTTCAGACTGGCATGAGGCATAGAGATGGAGTAGGGATGATGAAGCCAAGAGGCTACAAAGCAGGAGTAAAGCCAGACCAGAGGGTCAGCAAGGAGAAGCTCCTCAAGCTACTGCTGGTAGAATTTCATCAATACCTGAGAGAGGGGCAGGAGCAGTTAACGCCAAACCCACACCCATAACGTAACGCTCATTTTTATATAAATCAATGTCTAAGTTACCAGTTTAATAAATGGTATACTATGAGTACTATTAATCCTAAAGAGATGAGCATTATAGCACAAGAAGCACCCTTTGGAATACTGCTAAGAGGAGGTACTTAAAGTGAGGGATCTTTCATATGTAATAGCAGCCTGGGTCTCTGGGGTGTGCAGAGCAGGGGAGCATCCATCTGCACACTGATAAATCTTCATTCCTCTGGACACCTCATGCGGGCTTCCATCTCTGTTACTCCACCAAAACAGTGATCACCGAGGTCACTTGAGTGCTCCCTGATGTTGGAAATCATCCTGTCCACTTTCCCTGTGGTCCTCCTCTTTCATTACCTCTTAGCAGCAATGGATGTCCTTGAAACCTTTACCTTCCATGACACTCTTGTCTTCTACCCTTCTCTCCTCCATGTCTGTTGCAGGCTCATCCTCCTTTACTGGGTTGTTAAGTGTTGGGATAATTCAAAAACCAGGCACTATTTTCTGCAGCTGCTATTTATGTGCCAGTCATCATGTGGTGAGTTGCTGGGTACACTGTATTTAAAGATCTGGGGATGGGGGAGCCTGAGATATTTCTGAGTTTTCAGAGGAAGTCATCAGTGATTGCTGATAGTGCTCTGATTCTGGGATGCCCTCCTGAGACTTCAACTCTTGTCAACTACCATCTTGCCTGTTCTTGGAGGAAGAAGGATCCTGAGATCGATGTTTAACCAGAATGCAATAGCAAAAGGAGAGACAGTGCATCCATTTCAGAGACTGGAAAGAAATCGAGTGGGTCGAGTGCTTGGAGATCATCCAGAAAGGAAGATGCAACAAATGCACCAATTATTCTTGCTGCTCTTCTAGTTATTATCTGTGTTAGTCTGCTTGGGCTGATAGAACCAAATACCAAAGACTGGGCAGCTTCAGTATTTATTTTCTCACAGTCCTGGAGGCTGGGACATTCACAGTCAAGGTGTTAGCAGATTCGGTTCTGGAGAGGGCTTGTAGACAGCCACTTTCTTATGTGTGTTACGATGGCCTTTCCTTGGTGTGTATGTGCAGAGGGAGAAATCTCTCTTCCTCTGCTTATAAGGACACTAATCCCATTATGAGGGTCCGATCCTCATGACCTCATCTGATCCTAACCACCTCCCAAAGGCCCCACCTCCAAATACCATCACTTTGGGGGTTAGGGCTTCAAGATAAGAATTTTGGGGGACACAGACATTCGTTCCATAACATTATGCTTCTGGTGTTGTTTGCTTGGTGACCTCGTTAAATCATCACTGTAAAGCACCAATTATTACTCGGACCATTTTTACAATGGATGGGTATGTCCTTTGGTTTTTTTCCTAGGCTGAAGAGCCAGGCAAGAAATTGAGTTGCTTGAGATTTTAAGCTCCCCATCCTGCATGTTTTATGATTGCTAAATGAAAGTTGCCTTCATTCCTTGCTGCAGTATATAAACAAGTGTCAGCCATCTTAGCGAAGAGGCGTCATTTGATTTAATTGCAAATTAAAAAACATAAACCACCTTAAACATGGAGCTAATGCCACATCAAATCAATACAATAATTGCACCAGGGCAATTGAGAGGTGCACGGGGTTTACGCACCTTGAATACTAAAAGAAGCCAGTCATTAGGGGAGTTGGTAAGTCCTAGTGAATGGTGGGTGATCGTGGTAAATTGCCCTGACCGGCTTTATCTTTGAGGGTGGACTAGACAGGCTGAGTTCTTCATTGTCTGTGGCAACACAAAGGAAGAGGCTTTGTCTTTGAAAAGTAATTAATAGTTCTTTCAGTGGGTTGAGTTGGACAAGTTCTCATAGCTTCACAGTGGGGGGAAGAAAGGGATGTTCCCGGGCCCTTGTAATGCTTTGTGCTGAGGCATTGATTGTCTCGGGATCCAGCAATTATTTCTTTATAGACCTGACATATTGTGGCAGCTAAATTATGCCAGTGGAATATGTCTGAGTGACAGACCCCAAATCCATTGTGTTTTGTGAGCCAGTCAGGTGACAGAGTGTCCAGGGAGCTTTGTTTCGCCCTGGAGCAGACAGCAGGCCCTGGCAAGCTCCACTCTAAGTGACTTTTGTCTCCTGAAAGTGGTCCCCAGTCTTATTCCAGGGATGATCCGGGATGAAAGGTGGGTGCATCGGGTCATCCCCCTTTGTCATGGGGCTTGAAGGGTACAAGAGAAGGCCTCCTGTCCCAAATAACTCTCTTCTATCATCCTGCCACAGTCTTGAAATAACTTCCCATAGACCCACATTCCTCTGAGTGTCTGAAGTGCCAGTTAAACTGCAATTGCCCCTGGGAAGGATGAACAAATTAGACAATTGACAGCTATTAATACTGTAATGTCAAGGTGATTCAAGAGGAAACATCCTCTGTGCCCCCATGAGGTATTCATGAAATAATGCCTGATAATGTGTCTCGATTAGCCTACCAAATTAGCCAGTCACCTAGCAAGAAGTTGAGGAAATGAGACATTGCATGAGACGGTCATCCACTCCCTGGCCTTCCGATCTTGCTGGCCTTGTTGGGGGACATGCGCTCTCTCCAGCAGGTGCTAAGGTATATGGGCTTGTGGAGGCTGGCTGGGCCTCTGTGCCCCAGAGCCTTAACCATCTTCCTCAGGTCCCCACTACTCCCATGTGACCCCCATGCAAGCTAGGCCTGCAGTCCTCTATGTCTTCCCTGTTCCTTCCTGGAGCCTCACTTCTGCTCTCAGCACACATGGCGACACCAACAGCTACCTAAATAGCTTTTATCATTCCTTTTTTAGGGCCAGCTTCTGCTTCCGTGTTCCCAGCTGTAGTTAGCATCTGAGCCCCAAATGAAGAGACCTCTGCCTGGCTACACACCGTCAGCTCCGGACACACTTCCTTCTCTGCACCAGATGGGAACCTTCTCTCGAGCTCCTCGTTAGTCTAAGTGGAGCTAAACCAGTCACAAACCTTTGAATCTTATTACTATTATTTAACATTTTGATGTGTTTTTTTGTAATTTGTTTATATGGTACATAATTCAAAAGGCACAGAGAGATAAACCGGGGAAAGTATGTCTCCTTTTGTCTTCTGCCCCAGTGGCCCAATTTCTGTTTTTGAGGCAACCACTGTTACTACTTTTTCATATATCCTTCTGGAAATATTACACGTATACATATATGCGTGTACGTGTGTGCATACACATATATATGTGTGTATGCCGTTTCTCTCCTTCCCACCATGAGAGTTATAAAGGAACATTATTCTGATCTTGCTTTTTCTAGACTCATTTATTTATTCATTTATTCATTTTTAAATAGACTTTATGTTTCAGAGTAGTTTTAGGTTCACAACAAAATTGAAAGGAAGGTACAGAGATTTCCATTTATACTCCCTGCGCCTACCCCCCCCCACATATACAGCTTCCCCCAAGACCAACACCTACCACTAGAGGGGTATATTTGATTTTTTAAAAGCTTTTATTTATTTAATTATTTGAGGTGGGGAGGGGCTGAGGAAGAGGGAGAGGAAGAGGGGAAAGAATCCCTAGCAGACTCTGTGCTGAGTGGAAAGCCTGATGTGTTGCTCGATCTCATGACCCTGAGATATGATCTGAGCCAAAACCAAGAGTCGGACACTTATCTGACTGAGCCACTCACGTGCCCCAAGGGGTACATTTGTTATGATTGATGAGCCTACAATGACATGTCATAAACACCCAAGTCTGCAGTTCATATGGTTCACTCTTAGTGTTGTACATTCTGTGGGTTCAGACAAATGTGTGATGACATGGATCCATTGTTATAAGATCACACAGAGTGTTTTCATTGCCTAACAATCCTCTGTGCCCCACTTGTTCATTCTTCCTTTCCTGACCATTGTTTTTTCACTTAAAATTGTATCTGGGAGATCATTCCATATCAGCATACAAAGAGCTGCCTCATTATTTTTAATGACTGCATAGTATTTCATTGCGTGGAGGTGCCATAAAGTGTAGGCTGTTTTAATCTGTTGCTTTAGTAAACAATGCTGGAATGAATATCCTCTTCATGCATCATTTGGCACATAGACCAGATGTTTAGGATAAACATCTAGAAGTAGAATTACCATCCAAAGAACATAGACATTTTTTTTTTTATTCTTATGTTAATCCCCATACATTACAACATTAGTTTTAAATGAAGTGTTCCATGATTCATTGTTTGTGCATAACACCCAGTGCTCCATGCAGAACGTGCCCTCCTCAATACCCACCACCAGGCTAACCCGTCCTCCCACCCCCCTCCCCTCTAGAACCCTGCCTGCCCTTCAGAGTCCATCATCTCTCATGGTTCGTCTACCCCTCCGATTTCCCCTGCTTCATTCTTCCCCTCCCGCTACCTTCTTCTTTTTCTTCTTTTTTTTTTCTTAACATATATTGCATTATTTGTTTCAGAGGTACAGATCTGAGATTCAACAGTCTTGCACAATTCACAGCGCTTATCAGAGCACATACCCTCCCCAGTGTCTATCGCCCAGTCCCCCCATCCCTCCATCCCACCCCCCACTCCAGAACATAGACATTTTTAACTTGTAATTGAAATATTGCCAAATTGTCCTCTGAACCTTATGGTTTTTAATGCTGTGCACACCAAACCCATCGGGATATTCCCAGGCAAGTTTCACATCCCTGACCCATTCCCTGCCTCTTTTCCATTTGGGCTCTGATTGTATTATGCCTGTGGCTAGATCCGTGATTCAGCAGGCAGACAATTTGTATCTGAATAGGGGCAAAACTTTCCCCAAAGCCGGAAAGAGGTCAAGGGGGAAGGCAGGAAGTCATGGAGAGAGAAGAGGTGACTAGTGTGCACTGAACATTCCCTGGGGATCTCGCCCGAGCTTCACATCAGGTCACAGCCCTATTTCCTTCAGCTGAGACTCAGAGAGGCTGATGAGTTTGCCAAACTACTGTTAGGGGTTGAATCGTGTCTCCTCGAACACATCCATTGAGGCCCTAACCTCCCTCTCTCCAGTGTCCCGGCATGTGACCCTATTTAAAAATAGGGTTGCTGCAGATATAATTAGTTAAGATGAGGTCATCCTGGAGTGAAGTGGGCCATAAGTCCAGCAGGACTGGTGTCGTTATGAGAAGAGAGAGACTTGGACACAGGCCCAGACACGGAGGGAAGACAGCAGTGTGGAGGAGGAGTCAGAGATGGGGGTTGGGCTGCTCCCCGCCGTGGGACTCCTGGGGCTACCAGCAGCTTTGAGGAGGCATGGGAAGATCCTCCCCTAGAGTCTTTGGAGGGAGCACGGTTCTGCCAACAACTTGATTTCAGCATTCCAGCCCACGAAGCTTCAGTGGGCTCTGAGGTCAAGGACTTCCCTATAACAGTGCCCGTCTGTCCTCCATGACTCACATGTGGGAGAAGTGATTGGAAGCCAAGGTCCCATTCTGGCCATGTGGTGGCTCCTCAGCCTCGTGGCAGGCGTATTTCATGGGAGCTCCAGAATAGTGGGAAGCTACTCTGTTTCAAATTCCTTTCTGGTCAGGACAGGACTCCCAATAAACAAATCCACCTGCTATAAGATGGCGTCAGGATTATCAAACTTAATCCAGGCATTGCTAATGTGATATGAGAGGAACAAATGGGCCCCCATTCCTACTGCCTGTCCATCAAGGGTAGGCTATGCCCTTTAGAGATGGGGCCTCGGGACTGGCAAGTCTGTTTTGTTACTGTTTATATCGTTGCCACTGGAGGAAAACAATCCCTGACTTCCACGTTTCCATGGCAACGGGAGGATGTGGTCTGACTTCTGTCAGCACGCCTCTGTCCCCTGGCCTCGGGAACAGTGTGGGGCCTTTGCAGGGCCGAGGTGGGACTCAACCCAAGAGGGGGCCCCAGAATAGGGAAGGGCAGGACCAGACAGAGAAGGTCAGAGACACCGACTTCCAAAGTCCCGGCTCCTGACTTCAACTGGCATGGAGTTCATTGGCATATCAGAGATCGCCCCCAGCTTTTGAAGGAAGGGAACATGGCGAGTCTCAGAGGGCAGGATCTGGGTTGGAGGCATCTGGATCAGTGTTTGTAAGACAGTCCATCGGAGTGCAAGCAGAAAATAATAGAATTTTGAATTGGATTTCTCTTACCTCTTTAAAATTTTTACTTTTTGTATTTGCTTTATAAAGTTCATAATATATTAATAAATTCAGACATGCAGAAAATAAACAAGTGATGTATTGGAGGGCATACTCAAGTTTTGAAAACTGAGAAAGGTATAGGATCAGAGAAATTTGGAGACCTCATTTTAGAAGATCATGTCTGACAGGTCCCATCCCTCCTCTTTGGCACCAGTCCAAGTTCTCTTCTCCACTGACACTGAAAGTTAGCCTTTGGGTTTTGATTCATGGGTCGTCCATCTCCCTCAGTGTTGTACACATACGTGTATAATACAAAGCCTGGCTTTGGTTGCAGAGATTTAAAAGTGCACATCTTGCCTTCTCTGCATACTAGCTGTGGGACTTACGGAAAGTTCCCTATTCATATCTCTGAGCCTCAGTTTTCTCCTCTGAAAAATGGGAATAACAATTTTTACCTTTGTAATGTTGGTAGGAGGCCTGAAAGACACAATGTGTATGAAGTGCTTGGTGCTGTCGAGTAAGGGCTCAAAAAGTACTATTATTATTAGCATCATGATTATTTATCTGATTATTTAATGGTGCAGATTCTACTTGATCTTCAAAGACGCTTGAAGGATCTTCAAGGATATTCTGAGATACTCTCCTGCCTTGTGTTCTCTCTGTTCTAAACCCCCTTCTCCCCAGTTGGAAAGCATTTGTCTGTAGAACAAACTCAGCACTTACTTGTATATTGTTTTATGTTATTGATCAGTTTGAATTTGTTGACAGCCTTGTCTGCTATTCCAGGGACTGGGCCCTATCTCATGTCTGGTCTAGGGGATTGTTGATGGTTCTCAGGTGCAGAGGCTTGAGTTAATCCTATTCCCCAGTTAGCAGTCTGTTATTGCCATGGGCCCTTATGATGTCCTTTGTGTGTATTCCTTTACTTTCCCCACTTACCCTTTTCCCAACTCCTATCATCTCCCACAGATGCTCACTTTTATGGGTTTGAAATATGCTTAAACATGCTTTTATCCTTGCAAAATATGTAGTGGTGCTTTGTTAATTTACATAATTTTGTTCATATTGCTGATTCACATAAAATAGTATTATGCCAAAATGTCTTATTTTCTTTCTCAAATTTTTCCCTCACTGTTTTTAAGCTCTATCCATGTTGCTACATATACATCTAGTTTGGGTGTTTCTAAATGCTCCAGGCAATTCCTTAATATGCATTTGCCACATTTCATGTGTTGAATCCCCTGGTGATAGGCACAGACTTTGCTTTTACCTCCTTGCTTCTGCAATGCCATGATGAGCTTCCTTATCTCAGTGGACAAGGATCTGTGAGAATCTTAAGGATGGGACATGTCCCTTAGGGTCTGTGTGATTCTTTCTCTGAGATATAGACCCAGGAATGGGATTGCTGGGTTATAGGGTAGGGACAAACTCAGCAGAGCTGGGACAAGGGTGGGTTGACCAAGGGCACACAATTTACGGTGGCAGTCACTCTGTGGGACATGCATGTTCACAGGTGTATGAAATTCTCCTCGTCTGTTTTCCAGAATGGCTGATCTCATCATCAGTGCATGAGAGTCACTCAGTCACCACACCTTTGCCAGCACTAGGTGTTATCC
Source organism: Mirounga leonina (assembly GCF_011800145.1). Lineage (NCBI taxonomy): Eukaryota > Metazoa > Chordata > Mammalia > Carnivora > Phocidae > Mirounga > Mirounga leonina. Next base: position 19,622,498 of record NW_023270464.1, read on the forward strand.
ACCTTTCTAATTTTTGTCAGTATGATGGGAATACAGTGGCATTTCATCATTGTTTCACTTCCTGCTTTTTATTCTTTTATAGGGTCTCTGCTGGTTTGGGCAGAGTGTGGGCACCTGCTAAGTGAGTGCAGGATGGCTTTGATGGAATATTCAAGGTGGTTCTGACTGATCTATGATGCAATTGCAGCCAACACAAGGCAGAACTGAGTGCCAAAAGGTCTTTTGACATTCGGTGTTCTTCTCACTAGACTGTGAGTGTGTGTTTCCATTTGCACTGATGATTTTATTATGGTGTACACTCTGAACTGCACAGAAATGCATGTTTCAGAATGTCAGCTCATCATCATGATGACGAAAGCCATTGTGTATTTGCTTTCAAATAGTAGTGATGACAACAACAAAACCAAAACCACCACCAACTAACCCTTCCACAGAATTTTTTTTTTTTTTTTAACGAGCAGGGCTCTGTACTAAGCACTGCAAGTATTTTAGCTTTTTTAATGCTTGCGACAATTTTATGGGGCTATGTTCTACTATTATACTCATTCTATAGACAGTGAAACCAAGGCACAGAGAATTTAAAACTTCTTTAATATCATACAGCTTGTAAATGGTAGAGTCAGGAAAAATTCAGTCACTTGTTTGGGTGCTCAGGTGACAAATATCTGGATCAGAACACGTTGGAATTTTGGCTTTATGAAGACAGGTATAGGGAGTGAGTTATCCAGATCTGTGAAGGCCACAAGTAATTCCCTTGTAGCAAAGTGAGATCCAATCAAAGTGCAGCAGATACAACCCAATCCCACTGCTCACACTACACCTAAGGCTGCCATCCCGAAGTGCTGTCTTACCTAGCAGCCTTATCAAATTCCAAATATTTTTGGCTGAGAAAGCAATGTGTGTTTTGGGATCAAAAGTTATCATATCAATCATTTGAAATGGAGGTATGTGAGACATCAGAAGCAGAGTTCATACGTGGTATTGCTCCAGTGTTTCTCCTTCCCATCAGTTTAAAATGGCCTTTCTGGGGCACCTGGGTGGCTCAGTTGGTTAAATGTGTACTTTCGACTCAGGTAATGATCCCAGGGTCTTGGGATCAAGTCCCGCATCTGGCTCCTTGCTCAGCAGGGAGCCTGCTTCTCCCTCTGCCTCTGCCGCTCCCCCTGCTTGTACTCTCTCTCTCTGACAAATAAAAAAAATCTTTAAAATGACCTTTCCTCTTGGGAGTGTTCCTATCTCTGCAGCAGTGACCGGGGTCTTTACTGATGAATTTAGGCCCTCAATCCTCTCTAAAATCACTTTTTCCAGTTGAACTTTTTGATGATGGTGCCATAAAAGAGAAGTTTGATGTTAAACAGGTGGGTCAGGGATAAAGTCTGATCCTTAGATTTATTTTGTTTGACCTGAATAGTCTTTTCTTCTATTAGGAATTTCACATTAAGATCCAGATTTCCAGATTCCTTTGAAAAATTACAAGGGTTGGCAATTTGGGTCTGCATTCCTGAATGAATCCATCCCTCTGAAGATGAATGGAAGCAATTCTGTTAGGTGGGACCTGTAGCCTCTACTTTCTCAAGTCCCCACCAAACCCCCTTATTTTTAATTTTTTTTAGAGAGAGAGAGGGTAGGAGGAAGGAGAAAGGGCAGAGGAGAGAGAAAGAGAGAGAGAATCTTAAGTATGCTCCACACCCAGCATGGAGCCCAACTTGGGGCTTGATCTCACAACTCTGAGATCATGACCTGAGCGGAACGAAATCAAGAGTTGGATGCTTAACCCACTGAGCCACCCAGGTGTTCCGCATTTGCATTTCTAACTGATGTGGTTTTGGAGTATCGGTGAGGTGAGGTCCGGAGCCGACGACCCAAGAAGGAATTCTTGAGATGTCTTTGGTACAAATAGGTGGTTTATTAAAGACGGGGACAGGACCCGTGGACAGAAAGAGCTGCTGCCCCGGGGTTGTGAGGGGTGGCTGATTATATACTACAGGATTGGGGGAGGTAAGGAAAAAGGGAGGTTTCTAGAAAGATCTTTCATATGTTAAAGAAGATTCACAGGTTATCGGAGGCCTTGCCATTGTCAAGTTAAGGTTGTTTTCCCTCTAGCAAGGCATTAACATGAAGATAGTTGGGAACTTCCTGGAGGAACATTGCACTCTGCCCCGCTTCCAGTATCTGTCAATGGGTTATAAGGACATTTAATTGTATCTACATTTCCTTCTGGAAGCTAGGCCACTGATAGAAATGTTTTGTTCTTGTAAATTGCTAAGACATTTGTAAACTGAGTCTTGCAGGATTGTGATCTCTGTAAGTTAACTATTTGCTTTTCCTTTAGGACAGCCAGGAGTGCATGAGGAATGTCACATATATCCCATGGTTGGGGCAGGGGGTTGTGGGGTGTCAGCTTCTGCTTTGTCCTCAGCTTGCCTTCTGTTCCCTCATCATAACCTCTGTTTTAAGGGATATTTTGAAGATGGAAATTAGGAAATTGTTTGGAAGTTAATGAGCCCCTCATCCCTCAAATAAGGTTGGATATGGACTGTGGGGCTATCTTCCTCAGCTTGGGCTGCTATAACAAAAATAACAGAGACTGGGGGGCTTATAAACAGTGGGAATTTATTTCTCACGGTGCTGGAGATTGCGAGTTTAAGATCAGGATGCCAGCACGGTTGGGTTCTGGTGAAGGCCCTCTTCTGAGTTGTAAACTGCTGACTTCTGGTTATATCCTTACAGGACAGAGAGCAGACCTGGGAAGCAAGCACTCTCACTCATCTTGTTCAGGAGGGCTCCACATTCATGACTTGATCCCAAAGGCCCCACCTCCTCACACCATCACGCTGGGGATAAGGGTTTCAGTATAAGAATTTGGAGGTGACACAACGGGGAGCATGGGAACGATGGAGAAGGTGTGGGGTAGTTGAAGCAGGACGGGGTGGGGCATTCTTTAAAGTGAAGCTCCTTGCAACTTACCCTGCTTTCTATCAAGGAGGGGGATTTTGCCAGAGCTGTCTGCTGATGGGAGTGGTGAATGAGAAGGCTGACCCCTGAGGGCAGATTTGAACTGGAGACATTCTGGGCTAGAGGTGGGGAGTCTGGTTAGGAGGAGATGATGTGGACTTCCCATTTTGGAGAGAAAGATGATTTAATTTTTTAATTTTTTAATTAACATATAATGTATTATTTGTTTCAGGGGTATAGGTCTGTGATTCATCAGTCTTACATCCTTCCCACCCCCTCCACTCCAGCAACTCTCAGTTTGTTTCCTGAGATTAAGAGTCTCTTATGGTTTGTCTCCCTCTCTGGTTTCATCTTATTTCATTTTTCCCTCCCTTCCCCTACGATCCTCTGTCTTGTTTCTCAGATTCCTCATATCAGTGAGATCGTATGATACTTGTCTTTCTCTGATTGACTTATTTCACTTAGCATAATACCCTCTAGTTCCATCCACATTGTTGCAAATGGCAAGATTTCATTTTTTTGATGGCTGCATAATATTCCATTGTAGATATATACCACATCTTCTTTATCCATTCATCTGTTGATGGGCATCTAGGCTCTTTCCATAGTTTCGCTGTTGTGGACATTGGTGCTATAAACATTGGGGTGCAGGTGCCCCTTCGGATCACTACATTCGTATCTTTGGGGTAAATACCCAGTAATGCAATTGCTGGGTCGTAGAGTAGTTCTATTTTCAACTTTGAGGAACCTCCATGCTGTTTTCCAGAGTGGCTGCACCAGCTTGCATTCCCACCAACAGTGTAGGAGGGTTCCCCTTTCTCTGCATCCCCACCAACATCTGTCGTTTCCTGACTTGTTAATTTTAGCCATTCTGACTGGTGTGAGGTGGTATCTCATTGAGGTTTTGATTTGGATTTCCCTGATGCCGAGCGATATTGAACACTTTTTCATGTGTCTGTTGGCCATTTGGATGTCTTCTTTGCAGAAATGTCTGTTCATGTCTTCTGCTTATTGAGAAAGATGATTCTGCTCTTGGATGTTGCAAAGGGCCCAGTGAGGGACCCCTCCACCACACCCCTCCCCAGGGCTCAGTGCCACCTCTCTTCAGCGAGTTGAAAGAGAGGAGCTGCCTCTTCTGACTGGCCTCCTTGGAGCCATGAGCCCTTGATTTGGAGGTTTACTCTCCTGCACACTGGAATAAGCAATATTCCTGGCTGTGGTGTTCATGAAGGTTCTGCTCTAAGTTTTATTGTGCTGCGTCAGACTCCCAAAGGTGATTATGTACTGAGAGCCCCGAGACATCTTTGGAGATGTCACAGGTGGAGGTAAGTATCAGGTTTTCTTCCACTCAGGACTGTTCCCTGACCAGTGAGTCACAGCAGTGTGCACACATCAAGAGTCATATTTGATGTGGGAAATTTAGGATTAGGGTTCGTAGCCGACAGCCAAGAAAGAATTCTTGAGACATCTTTGGTGCGAAAAGGTGATTTTATTAAAGCACGGGGACAGGACCCGTGGGCAGAATGAGCTTCAATAGGGTCATGAGGAGTGGCCCATTATATACTTCCAAGTTGGGAGGGGTTGGGGAGAGCATAAGTCTCTAAGGAATTTTGGAAGCAAGGTTTCCAGGACCTTGAGAGGGCTAGCTATTTTTGGGAAAAGGTCATTTATTACCGTCTAATAAAACCTTAGTCATGAGAACCTTCAGATGTATATCGGTGGGCCATATGCTTGCAGGATGATTGCCAACAATCTTGGAGGGTTTAGAGATAAAGAAAATTTCCAAAAGAATTCTTATACATTAAAGTAGACTTACAGGATTGGGGGGGGCAGGGGTCAGACTAGAATTGCCTTTTGCCCTTAGCAAAGTATTAACATCGAAGCAGTTGAGTCCCTAGAGGAATGCCACTATGCCTGTTTCAAGGACTTGTCAGTGGGCTCTAGGCAGTAAGGAAATTCAATAATTTTTCTTCTGCCTTTGTTTTCCCACATCAATATTTACTATTATAGCCAGGGACTCCTTCATAAAACTTATAGGGCTCCACCTTAGAAGCTAGTGTCCAATGTAACCGTAATAGCAGAATAAGCAATGGTCTATCTTATTTTAGACATTAGACAAGGTCTTTTCAAATAGGGTTTTGCTGGTAGAAAATTCTATCTTGGCTCAGGCCAGTGGTCCTTTTGGAACCTGACCGAATCAGGCTACCATCCAGCTTCACGTCACATCCCTTTATTAGTACATTTTTCATGACTCCTTGCCATAGAACCTTTGTGTTTCAATGGCATTTTGTAATTTGTGGGTGAAATGGTGGTTTCTGGCATCATATTACAGCTGCAAGGTCTTTTGCTTAAAGCCACAGGAGTGGGACATTCATTACCCTGAAAAGTGTAAGGGAGAACTTGTACCACCCGGCTTTTGCGTCTCTGAGCAAGCAATGTCATTCACTCTGCCTACAGTTTCCTCCTCCGTTCTGCATCAGGATGACTTCTATTTGTCCTTCAAAAATCCACCTTGGTGTCCCCTGGTCTACAAACCTTCCTGACCCTCCAGTGCTCCCCTGCTCCATTCCCGTGTTCCTCTAGAACCAAGCGCTTCTTTCTAATTTTGCATTGATTAATCTAATTGTCTAAGTGCCTCCCCAACCCACCTGTAAGCCCCTGAGGGTGGGTGGGACTCCATCTTGTCCTTTCATGAAGGATTTTCCTGACCAGATCATCCCCCTCTCAACCCTTTCCCCCCTACCTCTGCCTGGGTCAGGTGCCTCTTCTCATCTTCCCTCAATTCTACTGACCCTGATCAGAATCATCTGTTTAAGTGTTTCCATCCAGACACACCTCTCTTGTTCCTCTTTGTATCTGAGCACCTCGTGGGGTGTCCTAATGCTTGACACATTGAAGGTAGGTGACCAGCTCATCTTGGTTTGCCTGAGCGTTTCTAGGTTTTAAAATGGAAAGCCTCACAATGGTGTCCCTGGATATATACCTAAAAAAAATCAAAAGCTTATACTCAAACAAGTGGCATTATTCACAATAGTGAATTTATAATAACAAGTTATTCACAACAGTCAAAAATTGGAAACAACCCAAGCGTCCATCAACTGATGGATGGCTAAACAAAATGTGGTAGAGCCATTGGATGGACTATGATTCAGCCATAAAAAGGAACAAAGTACTGATACATGCTATGGTGTGGATGAAACTCAAAAAAGTTATGCTAAGATCCACGAAGCCATATATAAAATGTCACATTTTATATGATTGCATTTATATGAAATGTCCAGAGCCAGCAAACCCAGAGTTGGAACACAGGTGGGGGGCTGGGAGGAGGGGGGAGAATGGAGAGTTAACAGCTTAATGGGCACAGAGTTTCCTTTGGAGGTGGTGAGAATATTTTGTAACTGGATAGAGGTTGTGGTTGCACAACATTGTGACTTTAGTAGAGGCCCCCGAAGTGTTCCCTTTAAAATGGTTAATTTTATGTTATGTGAATTTCATCTCAGAAAACAAACACACAAAAAGTCTTGCAAACTGGGATGGTTCTGTGCCTGTCTCTTGAAAAAGAAATTAAGAGGAGAAGGGAATGGTGCTTCCGTTATGAAGTCAAACCCAAATTTTCAAAGGTTTTAAAGTAGAATCTGCTGGCGGGGGTGGAAGGTCAGGCCACCCTGGCTTCCCCTTTGGGGTACACTCCCTGACAGTTACTGTAACCTGCATCCTGGATCCTGAGGGGCCTCGAGCCTCCTTTCACACGTGGGCCCAGCATGGACAAAGTTCCCTCTGGTTTCCCACAGCCCAGCCTAGGAGCTTGGATCTTTAAAGATAGGTTTTAGAGGACAATGAAAGGGAAACATACTCCATGAGTACAAGAGCACTTTAGAGAGCACAGACTTCTGCTCTTGTCATAGTTACCTTCCTGGGGCAGGTTTGAAGGCTCATGTTGGCTCCATGTTATCCCAGAGAAATAAGCATATGCCCCAGAAATTCCTAACACTTAATCCTATCATATCAGAATAAGTGCGTTAGAAAGGTTTCCTTTTTCTTTTTTCAGACTGGATGTCCCCCACCTCTGGGAAGCAAGACCCTGATGAAGACCCTCAAGGCATGTGTATGGGGAGGTAGATGGAGGCTAATGGCTCTTCTGACCTCTTTGGGACCCCCAGATTCCCTTGTGGAGATTTTTCTTTATAGGATTTTACTTTCCAGGTTGGTGGATTGACTGGGAATGGCAGGTGAGGACCCTGGAATGAGAACCACATGAGTGTGGCAGATTCTGGAGGGAAGCTGGTGTGCGGGGTCTGGGGCCCTGGGGAGTGGGAGGACTCCTGCCTGTGTGGAGGACCAGCTGGGCTGCCCGCTCCTGGTAAGGTCTCAGGAATGGAGGCTTCTCTGCCCTTGAGACTGAGTGACTCTGTCTGCCTCGTGTCTGCCTCGTCAAACACCTGCCAGCCCAGCTGTGCACACCGGAGGGTGGGCCATGTCTTTGTCACTCACAGCAGCTCCGACTTAGCCCCTGTGAGCAGAGGAGGGGAAGCCAACAGCGTGTGCCAAGGAGGACTTTGTAAAACATCCAGAAGTGGTGCCTGAAATACACAGGCTGGAAAAGATTTCAGCAAGAATTATGACCATGTATCATAGTTTTTGGTGGCCGAAGTAACAAGTCACCAAAAAGTTGGTGGCTTAAAACAACAGACATTTATTCTCTCATGGGTCTGGAGGCCAGAAGTGCAAAAGCAAGATGTCGACAGGGCCGTGCTCTCTCTCTGAAGGATCTAGGGGAGAATCCACTTCTGCGTCTTCAGCTTCTGGTGGCTCCTGGGACTCTGATGTTCCCTGGCTTGTGGATGGGTAATTCCAATCTATTCCCCCATTGTCACATGGACTTCTTCTCTATGTGTCCTTTTTTTTTTTCCTATTATTTTTTCTTTAAATGAGGACACCAGTCTTTGGATTAGGGCCAATCCTCATCCAGTATGACCTCATCTAAATTAATTATATCTGCAGACACTCTATTTTCAAACCAGGTCACATTCCAAGGTTCTGGGTGGGCATAAATTCTGGAGAGAGGCTACTCAACCCATTATCTCATGAAAGGAGATTTAGGCATAACAGAAGAATACTTTCTGGTACTAAAAAAATGTAGCTTGCCAGCTAAGAAATTCAACAGATAAATGGAACAGGAAGATGCAGACCTGAATTAATGGCCGGGAGACCAAGAGGAAGAAATCACTGGAACGGAGCAAAAAATTCAGAGAAGGAATTCTCATGGGACAAGATAAGCAGCTCGAAGGATGGATCCAGGGGCCCAACGTCAGTTCCACAAGGCAAAAAAGGAACAAAAGGAGGTGAGTTAGAAATGAAGCAAATAACAGAAAAAGAAAACATTTCTTAAGCGGAAGCAAATTCTTTGAATCTTCAAATAGAGAGATTATGCCAAACTCAAGCTGAGATTATGTGGAATTGAGACAGACTCATGCATAATCTGGGAAAATCCTGGTAAACTTCAAGGATAAAGAAAATCCCACCAGCTAACAGACATAAGCATTCAGCCCGAGGACTCTTTTCCCCATACGTTTTCAATTTCTCTATTGATTGGTTTGCTAAGCCATTTGTTGTTATTTAACTTTCCGTGTTTCCCTGACATGTTTGCAAGTTCTTGATAGTCGGGATGATGTTTTATTCATATTTCTATCTGTCTTAACATCTGGCCATCCAAAAAATGGATGCATAAGACCAGGGAACTAAGACACCCTAAAATTAAATTTACGATAGTCCAAGAGGCACCTGGGAGGCTTTGCAGAAGCACCTGGGCTACGGATGTGGCTGGTACTCTCGTGCTTTTGCAATGGCCTCAGGGGAGTCTCAGCTTTGGTCCAGGAAGTCCTGAGGCTGGTGAGAATCTTAGGGTTGGGACGATGATGGAAGGGAAGAAAGTCCTGTAGAGCAGAACAGGGCCAGGGAAACCTACCTGTCATCCCCCAATCTCCTCAAGACTGACTCGGGGGTGAGCATCACTGTGAGACAACTATGTCAGCCTTGGGCTTCACTCCCAACATCAAGGCCGGAGAGATGGGGTCCAGCCTCCTAGGAAGAGAGATTTTCAAGGGCTAGGCAGGAATGGTCAGCTTTCTAGCCTCCGAGGTATGACCCAACTCTTGGTGTATATAGGAGTTAGTCAGGAAATGGGCACAAGCCCAGGCACAAGGATGGGGTAAAAAGGGTATAAAGGCAGGGATGGGAGAGACCGTAGTTTGGTTGGCAAAGTAGGTGCTGAAGTTCATGCCAGTTTGGGTCAGCGCTTTGGGAGTCGGGCAGGCCTGCGTTTGACCCCTAGCTGCTCTACCCACTGGCTGTGCAATATTGGACAAGTGCTGACGTTCTCCAAGAATTGTCGTGAGGATAAAAAGACTCTTGAATAAATAAAATATAAAAATAAATCAAAGTGTTGATGCAGTTACAGGTACACAGCAAGGACTCTGGAAGCGGTATTGGTTCATTATTAGTGTTTGTTTCTCTGCTTTTTTTTAAAAGAAGATTTTATTTATTTGAAAGAGAGAGAGTGAGCAAGGGGAGGAGCAGAGGGGGAGGGAGAGAGAGGGGAAAGAAACTCAAGCAGACTCTGCGCTGAGCATGGAGCCCAATGCGGGGCTCGATCTCGTGACCTTGAGATCATGACCTGAGCTGGAACCAACTGAGCCACCCAGGCGCCCCTCTTTCTCTCTCTCTCTTTTTAAATAGTTACAACGCCTTTTCTAGATCTCATATCTGGTGGGCTGGGAAGGCTCGTGTATCCTCTGTCCAGGTTGGGCTGACTCAGGACATCTGAGGTTTGGTGATTTCCGTTGTGTGCGGTGTTGGCAGAGTTTGACAACCGCGCACTGCTCTGAAGACACCCCTGTTGAGCCGCATTTCAGAGCAGATAGAAAAGCTGGAATCCCCACTCCTTTTTTTTTGGCTCTTTATTTTGAAATCACGACACTGGTCACCATCATCTCCTAAGTTTGTTCCCTTTGAAGGGCTTTGCAAACCATTCTTTCATCATCTCTCCTTTTAAAGAAAATAAACTCCAAGCTCACAAGGGATGTGTTAATGTGCATGTCTTTCCCCCATGCGAACATGAAGTGATAGCTTCTGTCCTCCCTCTCTGTCTCCTTCCCTCCTTCCTTTCCCCTTCCTGCTTTCCTCCCTCCCTCCCTTCTTTCCTTCATTCTCTTAATTCCATGTATTCATTTAATAAATACCGAATTTTTGCCTGGTGAAGTACACTGAAATCGGTTTTGTGTGAGACCCTGAAATGAGTAAGATGTGATCTTTACTCTCAAGGTAGTCACTGATTGCTAGGGGAAGATTAAAAACATGCAGAAAGAGAGAAAGTGATGACTGATGATGATGATAGATAGATGGATAGATAGGTAGGTAGAAAGGCTATGAGATGTATGAGATGTTGCTAAGAGATGCTAGAGGCAGGAGCAATCCCTTCCCCCTAAGTAGAATCCAGGAGCTGAAACTATAATGTCACACCTGCCATATGCTTGTTGGCCTAGAGATTGGGTTCTTGCTCTTGCATACTGTACATTATCCTTTTATTTATTGGAGAGCCCAAGGAGGTGGGTCCTAAATGTAAGGCTTTGTGAGATTAAGGATTTGCCCAAGGACACATCATTTGCAAGGGGCTGAGATGAAATTCTCACCCAGGGTCATGTCACTTCTCTCCTAAAAACCCTCTAATGGTGTCGCTTCACACTCCAAGTAGAAGTGAAATTCTTCTCCCTGGCCTGTAAGTTTCTTCCTGGCCAGGACCCTCTGAAACCTCATGTGCTCCAGACACCCCCATGTTCCTGAAGTTTCTCAGATCCCCAAGCTCATCTGTGCCCTAAGCATTTGCTCCTTGGGTTCCCTCTCCTTGAAATGCTTTTCCTCCTTGTAGGTCTCAGCTGAAAGCCCCCTTTTAGAGAGGCCTTTGCAGACCACCTGAGCTTCCTTGTTACACTCTTTTGTCTAGACCATATTTTATTTTCTTCCCAGCCCCCATCGTTTTTGGATATTTTACATCAGACGTAGGATAGTCCCAGCTCATGGGACTCTCAATGAAGAGATGTCAGTTGGGGGAAAAAAATAAGTGTCAGGTCCTAGAATTGGATGTGGAGGGCATTTAAGAACAGACAGAGACAGAGAGAAAGAGAATTCATAGGGAGGATCCAATCTGACCGGAGTACAAGACCAGTATGCTAGTGGCAGAGCTAGAAAGGCACATTTGGAATAAGGGGCCATCTCTCCTTCTCAGTGAGCCTGAGCCTCCGATGTCAGGTTAAAGAGTTTACACTTGATTTGCTAAAGTGCAGTTTTGGCAGGGGAATTAAGCCTGTGAGAACGAGCTTTATATCATTTTTGGCATGGGGGTAATTGCAACCAGTGTTTTAAAAATAACTTATGAATCTTGAATGGAAGGTCCGTTTTGCTTTTTTAGACATTTTTATGGGTCATGCACAATTCCCTTCTCTTGATGGAAGAGGCAGGGCGAAGGGAAGTCCAGGCGTGTGTGGTCCCACAGGACAGACCACGTGTGATGGGATGATATGCTGCTCCTCTATGGTGCCCTGGCCAGAATTCAAGTAGGGAAAGCCATCCTTCAGAGAGCGCACCCAAGTTTGACCTGACTGTCCAAACCAGGGAGGGGAAGAGACCAGATTACTCCCGGGGGTCATGGCACAACAGGGAAATTATATTGATTCTGGGGCACCTGCTAGTTGTGCTAAAGAAGGCACCACAATTCCCGGGGAGGGGAGACGGGCTTTCCTAGGAGCAGAGCTGACACTATCTGTAGAAAGAGTCTTTTTCTCTCACTCTGATGTGCCTACAATTCCTCCAGGCTGTGGCAAAAAGATGGCAGCCCTGGCCTTGGCATTATTTCCCCTAAACCAGCGTTTCTCAGACATTTCCATCAAAGGTGCCACCCCCCTGGAAGAACCCGACACAGTTCACTCCAAGCATGAACTTTCTGTGAATATTTTTGTTTTTTAATTTATTTTTAAAATTTTTGCTTCATTTGAAAACTATATGAATTTTGCATTTTATATTCATGTCTGGTATCGAATAATGCTTTAAATTATTATCAGGTAAAAAATATATATAAGTTTCTTTTTTTTCTAACTAAATCATTGAATAAAATGGATTTTCCCAGAAAATAGGCTCTGCGTACACGGAGGCTTTGTATGAGTCCACGTTCCACGGAAAGAGGTGAGGTGGGCAGCAAGAACCACTCCAAGCAGCTGTTGGCTCTGGAGGTCCACAGAGCTGGGGGATTTCATGTTGCAGGACTTGGCCATTGTGTCCACTAACCGACGGGAACTCTTCCCCGATGGAGATGGCTCATTTCCTGGGAGTTGAGAGGCGTGAAATGGCAGTGGGAGAAACTGTGGACTAGGTTGACTCTCGTCAGCGTCTTTATGAGCCTAGCTGGGGCTGGCAGATGCCTCGCATTAGCATTATTTAGACATTAAGAGATTCTAATTGGAGACTAACATGTGTCCTCATCACAGTTGACCTTATTCATGGAGTGGCTGACGTCTGAAGGTCAAATTTGCATCAGTGAATTCTCTCCTCTAATAACCACTTTAATATGTAAATAACTGATTTGCAGCAGGGAAGAATGTACGTGATATTCTGATGATTGCTTGAAAGACGCAGCTTCCTTCCATACACAGAGACGGAAGGACTGGTAGGTTCCTCCCTGCAGTTGTGAGCCATTGGCCAAAGGGCTGAGCTGGAAAGAAACACATTTTACCTCAAATCAGCAGATATGTAGAGAGTTCCCACTTTGTGGACATATTTGGCGAAGTGCTGAGGGAGACCAAGGTGAGGAAGACAGGTTCTTCCCCCAGAACGCTTGAAGCTGTTGCAAGTTGGGATTAGAAAGGTGCACAAATCAGTACCTTTCACAATGTCATAGGAGAAATTATAAGGGAGAAACACAAGCAACACTACTTTGCCACTCTCTCTTTCTGGGTCGGGGTGGCAGGCATCTGAAAAGGTGTTATATTAATTAGGGATGTGATTAGCTCCCAAACCCAGCAAGCCCTATGGCTCTGAATTAAATGGATAAGCTGGAGTTGACTCATGTCATGAGAAGTTTGGAGAGGTAGTTCAGGGCAGGCACAGTGACTCAGCAGGGCCTCAGGCTCTTTCTAGCTTTTCCACTTCACCAGCCCTAGTGTGGAGGCCTTGGTATTATGCTGGTTGCCTCATGGTTACAAAATGGCTGCTTCATCTCCTAGGCCTCAGGTCCACATCCTAGGCAGCGAGAAGGAAGCGGGAGGGGCAAAGGGGAAAAAGAGCTTCTCTTGAAGAAGCTTTTCTTCTTCTTTTTAAAAAAATCCTGGAAGGAAAGCCTTTCTCAGCACACTTATGACTGTATCCAAACTGGCCATCCACGGTTGGAAGGTACTCAAGGAGGAGAGAATTGTGGATGAGGGTTGGGACACACAGTGGTGTCCACCACGGTATGTTGGAGAAGACAATGATGCTTGGTACAGGTAGAGATTTTGACCGATGTGTATGTGTGTGTAGGGGGAGGGAGTAGCATGAGGGAAGATAGAACAACATGATGGATAATTAATAAAAAAGCTGGGAGAGACACCGAAGCAGGAGCCTGTGACTTTGCAGTGTCTTTGGGGAAGAAGAGGAAGCAGGATTGTTCTCCACTGTGTGTTGGTGGCAGGGAGAGGAGATGTGTGCAGACAGGCTGTGGAGCTGGGTCAGAGCACCCTGGTGCAGCCTGACCTGACCCCACCACGGGCAGGGCTGGGGATCTAGAATCCCTTCGTTTGGAGAGATGGATGGGGATTGTCAAGCCTTGGTGCACGGGAGCTGGGTTCCCACAGAACTGTCACATCGAGTGTGGGATAAAGGTCTCACCGATTTCCAGCTTGTTCATCTGCATTACTAACGAAGTGGGGCAGAGCTGAACAAACAGTGTTGTTGATCAGGGCAAGCTGACTGCTAGCGTGTTCAGTTATTTGTTTAGCAATGCTTCCTGAGTGCATACTATATGTTTGCCGCTGGGCTTCATGCGAAATTAGTACCACTGAGGCAGGTCTCTGCCTGCCAAGGGCTGTCATTCTGAAAGGGAAGACAGGATAGAATTAGTGAGCACTCTGGGCAGCACAGGATGATATCCCCAAATGGGTGGTTCAGACACGATGTGCACGTAAGGAAGTTCAGAAAATTGGGTCACCGTGTCAGCTGACATAGTAAGTAAGGCCTCACAGAGGAGGTGATGTTTAATATGTGGATTTTGAAAAGATGGTAGAATGTCGATGGAAAGTGGGGAGAAGGGGAGCATTCTGGGGCAGTGAAAGAGGTGATGCAGGGAAGGGTCATCACCCACGTAGGAGAGGGAGAGGGACTGGTCCAGCCCAGTGTTGGGGAGGGATGGGTGAGAACCTTCTCAGAAGCTTAGAAGTATCAGTAAAATGAAAGCGATAAGACTGACCTGGGAGGAGTGTGGCATGGTCCACTGTGACAATGTTTTATAATAAGAGCTGGTGTTCTGGGGTCAAAGAGGTCAAGGTTTCATCCTGATAAGTATGTGACCTTGGGCAAATAACCTAATTTCTCTGAGCCTTTGTGTCCTCATTTATAAAATGGGGATATCAATAGCATGTTTATACATTGCAATCATTTCACGTGTCAGGGTTCTGAAGGTTTTTGGAAATCACAGAAACATACTCTGGGGGTTAAGCCTAAGAGGAGATTGGTAAAGAATGTTCAGTAGTGCCTGGCTTTCTCAGGAGGACCAGAGAGTCAAGGTTGGAAGGCATGCAGGCTGCATTGGGGCCTGCCTTTCTCTGTAGGCCTGCTCCAGGACAGACACTCCTATGACCGCCGCTGGGCTGGGCCCTGCTGCTTGCCCTGCCAGGCTGGCCCTGGACACCATCACCCTCATCCCTGCCCCTGGATAGGGATGTCTCTGACATGCCTGTGATCTAGTTGCCCTGAAGGCTGGGAAGGTGAGTTCCAGTGCTCCAGCTTGGGGAGGAGAATTCTCAGAAAGTGGGTAAGTCCCTGAACATAGAAAGGAAATGTGTTCAAAGGTGTTGGGCGACAGAAGCATGACCTCGTACCCTCCAAGACAGCTCATCAGGGTCCTCTGAGGACGAAATGATTCAGTGCAAGTCAAGCACTTAACATGGTGCCCATGCAGTAAATGCTAGCTGCTAGCATTACTGATTATTACTAGCAAGTGTGGAGATGCCGAGGAGAAGCATGCAGGACATGTGGCTTTAAGTGCAGAGGCCGGGGCGCCTGGGTGGCTCAGTCGGTTAAGCGTCTGCCTTCGCCTCAGGTCGTGATCCCAGGGTCCTGGGATCGAGCCCCACATCGGGCTCCCTGCTTGGTGGGAAGCCTGCTTCTCCCTCTCCCACTCCCCCTGCTTGTGTTCCTTCTCTCACTGTGTCTCTCTCTGTCAAATAAATAAATAAATAAAATCTTAAAATAATAATAATAATAATAAACTTATTAAGAAAAAAGAAAGTTGACTCAACAGCATGTGGAAATTGAACTTGTCTCAGGAGCACCCCCCAGCATTTAGTAATTTTAATTTATTGAATTATAGTGAGAAGTGTGACTACCCTATCTGTCTTTCCCCTGATGGGCCATTCATCAACACAGACCTGTCCCTTTGGGAAAGATCCACGTGAAGGTGTCTGAATCAGAAGTTCGTGTGCTGAGCATGAACTCAGAGCCTGCAATTGAGGCATGGCCCATTCGGCGGATAGCGCGGATTCAGAGGTCCCCTGAGCCTGGACCTGTTTCGTACCTGACCAACAAAACCCCTGGACCGGGTGGTGTACTGGTAAGTGATTCAGAAAGGAAGACCCTGATTTGGGACATTTGTCCATTTCCCTAGTGTAAATACTGCCTCCACAGCTAATTTCAAGCCATGAACTTGAAGTGATGTCATTGAACGCAGTTGGGTAAAGCACCGGGTATGCTCTTGTGAGCCAGCAGAAGCTTCTAGCACATGGCTCCCCTAGACGGAACTGGGGTCAACTCTGCGGAGCGTGGCTTCCTGAAATCTCACTTTTTCTTCTTTTTAAATTACACTTTTCTCCCCCTCTAGCGGCAAAAGGCCTTTTGTAAGACCTTGGAATAAAGAGAGTTGAAAAAGAAAAGAAAAGAAAAGAAAACTCGACAGAGTAAACCACAACTTACAATTTAAATTTTTTCGTTTATAGTATTCTTTTCTCCTTTGACTCACATCATATAAAACTGATGACATTCAACCGTTTTGACCTATAAAAAAAGGAAATTTTATATGTGATCCAACATAATGCATTTCACAATGTATATAAAGTCTTACAGCTTACTCTGCATATACTGTTAGATCATAAACATTTCTCCATGTCATTAAATTTTCTTTGAAGGCATGGTTTTTAATGGTTGTCTTCTAGTAAATTGGATGTATGGCCATAATTTATTTAACCATTTATATCATTGGAGGATATTTGAATTTTTTTTTTCCTCTTCTCTCTCTTTCTTTCCCTTCCCTTCACCTCTTTTTTTGCTATTATAAATAATTCTGATATAAGCATTCTTATAACATGAATTTTTGTGCTTATCTGATTATATACTTAGGATACAAACTTAGAAGGGGAATTATTTAGAAGAAAGTCAAAGGGTTTGAGCAATTACAACAATCTGGATACATTAATGCCAAAACGCTTTCCCCCAAAATAGTAATTTATCATCTAAGTAGCCACATAGGAAAGTGCAAGTTTCCACCGCAAAACTGTTGCCAATGAATACTGCCTTTTATTTTATTTTTGTCTTTCCCAAGAGCCTTGGAGAAACGTGGTAGTTAGAGGAAGTTTATTTCACAAAGTGAAGATTTGCAGCAATGAGGAGAGAAGAAATGAAGGGAGATTTTCGTCTGAACCTCTGTTCTGACCATCTGCCTTCAGCTTCCATGCTTATTTCAAAAAGGTGGGACAGAAGCCAGGTCATAGACCCGTGGCCTAAAGCCATTTAGCGCCATCCCTCCATCCACCCACCTTCCACGACCTTTTCTGCCAACTGTGTATCAACGGGTGGCTCTAACAGGTGAGTAAGCCTGTGGCCAGATGGCTGCTCATTTTTTATTTTTGTCATGATTGAGCTGAATTACTATCATTTGGTGTAGGTGACTCAGCTACGCAATCATAACACATTGTCAGAAGCAGAAAGAACTGGTGTGGGTGGCTTGTCAGGCCTTGGGCACAGGGCCCTGTCATGTTGCAGCAGCTTGTTTGTTTCCATTTATTTCCAACTTCGGTCTATGACTTCTAGCATTGCCAGACCTGGCCTTTCACAACCCCCCTCCCCCGCCCCCGTGTGTCAGTGTGGGGGCTGGGCAGGGCGGGAGGAAAGGCACGTGGGACAGGAATGTCATTACCTTGGCTTGGCAGGGAGAGAGTGAGAATATGGTTGGAGGGTGGAGGGAGGCATGAGTGGGGAGATACTAATTCTTCTAGTTCGGTGCCACTGGTCAAAGCTGGGGAGTCCGAGTGAACACGGCGTTGTGTTTGTCCCACCACCAGTGAGGAATACCAACAGCTGATAGTGCATTCAAGCCCCAGAGAGGCAGGACTGTGAGCTATTAGGGAAGAAAGGGATCATCCAAACCAGATTTTCCAGCCGCTGAGTGGTCCATGTGAGGTAGGAAAGATGACGTTAGGGTTCGAAGCCGACGGCCAAAAAAGAATTCTTAGGACATCTTTGGTGCAAAACGGTGGTTTTATTAAAGCACGGGGACAGGACCCGTGGGCAGAAAGAGCTACACTGTGGTCATGAGGAGTGGCCCATTATATACTTTCAAGTTGGGAGGGGGTTAGGGATAGTGTTAAGTCTCTAAGGAGCTTTGGAAGCAAGGTTTCCAGGACCTTGAGGGGACTAACTATTGTTGGGAAAATGTCATTTATTACTGTCTAATAAAAGCTCAGTCATGAGATCCTTCAGATGTATATTGGTGGGCCATATGCTTGGGGGATGATTGCCAACACTTTATCTCTAAAGGAAATTTCTAAAGGAATTTTTATATGTCAAAGTAGACTTGCAGGATCCAGGAGGGGTGGGGGTCAGGCTAGGATTGCCTTTTGCCCTTAGCAAAGTGTCAACATCCAGGCAGCTGAGTCCCTAGAGGAAGGTCACTCTGCCTGTTTCAAGGACTTGTCAACAGGCTGTGGGTAGTAAGGAAATTTAAAATAATTTTTCTTCTGCCTTTTTTTCCCACATCACATGGACCCACGAGAGGATTTTTTTCTTGTTTTGCAATGTCCACCCTAGCTTGTGTCTTCTGTTCTCTGGTCTCTGATTGCCAATGGTGGGTGCTTACGGCTCCTTGTCATAATCCTGGCTAGACCTTGCTGGGGAGAGATGTTTGCCATGTGCAGTGGCTGGCTGAGTCAGTCACATAGGGTGACATGAGAGGTGCTGGCCAGGTACAGTAGGTGGTGTCTCCATACACTGAGCATGATAGTCACCTTATATGGCTTCTATGAGGATTAAGACATTATGCTTCTTTAAAGCCTTTTGGAAATAAGATACAAATACATATTTTTTTCTTTATTTTTTTGTTGTGAAGATAACATAAAATTTACCAGCTTAATCATTTTTTTAAAAAGATTTTATTTATTTATTTGAGAGAGAGAATGAGAGAGAGAGAGCATGAGAGGGGGGAGGGTCAGAGGGAGAAGCAGGCTTCCTGCCAAGCAGGGAGCCCGATGTGGGACTAAGCACATTCACGTTGTTGTGCAACCATCCCTACCATCCGTCTCCAGAACTTCCTCATCTTCCCAAACTGAAACTCTGTCCCCATTAAACACTGATGCCCTATTCCCAACTGCTATCCTACCCTCTGGTAAACACTTATTTTTTTACCTTCTATCTCTATGAATTTGATCATTCGAGGTAGTTCATATAAATGGAATCATATAATGTTTGTCCTTTTGTGCCTGGTTTATTTCATTCAGCGGATGTTTTCAAGGTCATCCATGTTGTAGCAGATATTGCAATTTCTCTCCTTTTGAAGGGTTGAATAATATTCCCCTCTATGTATATACCACATTCTGTTGATCTATTCATCCATCCATGAACATTTGGATTGTTGCCATCTTTTTTTAAAAAGATTTTATTTATTTATTTATTTATTTATTTATTTATTTATTTATTTATTTATCTATCTATCTATCTATCTATCAGAGGGGATGAGAGAGAGAGCACAAGCAGGGGGAGTGGCAAGCAGAGGGAGAAGCAGGCTTCCCGCCGAGCAAGGAGCCCGAGGCGGGGCTCGATCCCAGGACCCTGGGATCATGACCTGAGCCAAAGGCAGACATTTAACAGACTGAGCTACCTAGGTGTCCCTGGATTGTTTCCATCTTTTATTTTTATTTTTATTTTTTTAAGATTTTATTTATTTATTTGACAGAGAAAGACAGCGAGAGAGGGAACACAAGCGGGGGAGCGGGAGAGGGAGAAGCAGGCTTCCCACGGAGCAGGGAACCCAATGCGGGGCTCGATCCCAGGACCCTGAGATCATGACCTGAGCTGAAGGCAGACGCTTAACGACTGAGCCACCCAGGCACCCCTGTTCCCATCTTTTAACTATTGTGAATAATGCTGCTATGAACATGTGTGTTCTATTTGAGTGTGTATGTGTGTATACACAGATACATGTGTGTATCTATTTGAGTCTCTGCTTTCAACTCTGTTGGGTATACATATTGGGTGTACTTCTAGAAGTCTAGTTGCTGAATCATATAGCAATTACATGTTTATAAATATGTATGTTTTAAAGATGAGATTGTAGGGCAGTGTCTTAGTCTGTTTAAGATGTTATAACAAAATACCATAGACGGGGTGGCTTACAAACAACAGAAATTCATTTTTCATGGTTGTGGAAACTGGAAACCCCAAGCTCAAGTCACCAGCAGATTCAGTGTCTGGCAAGAGCCCGCTTCCTGGTTTATAGATGGTTGTTTTCTTGCTGTGTACTCACATGGTGGCAAGGGCAAGGAGGCTTTCTGGGGTTTCTTTTGTAAAAACACTAATCCAATTGTGAAGACCATCTCTTTAAGGGCTCCCCTTGACCTAATCACCTCCCAAGGCCTGATCTCCAAATACTGTTACACTGGGGATAGATTTCAATGTATGAATGGGGGGGGGGGGGCACAAATATTCAGTCCATGGCAGGTAGTGAAACTGTTTTGTATGATACCATAATGGTGGATACATGACGTTAAGCCTTTGTCCAAACCCACAGAATGTACAACACAAAGAATGAGCTCTAATGTAAACTGTGGACTTTAATAATAATGTCTATTGGGTGCAGTCAAGAAGATGTCACTGCTCATTGACCCATGAGTTGGACCTGGGCAATTGGAGGCTCCTCACCCTCTCCCTGTCCTTGGAATGTGCATTTTGCTTGCCTTCCCCCCTCCCAGAAGCTGCCCCAAGAATGTAGCCTTGAGAGAAGGATGTGGTGTTGAGATTACCTGGATGGTATATGTGACTGAACACAGTTAAGGCCTTTCTAGAAACTTTTAAGATTTGGTGGGCAGGTGCAGAGATGCCGTCTTAATGTCACCCAAGACAAGCGTTGTATGCAAGTCCCCTTGCTTATTAAACCTTCCATCTTCCAGTTTGGAGTGGCTGCTTATTCTTCAGTCTCTCCCTGATTTCCAAGTATGGGGACCTGTTTCAGATGTCACCTGGAAACTCCCTAGTAGCTTGCAAACCAACAATATTTTAATATTGGCTCATTAACTGTGACAATTGTGACAAACCAAAGCAAGATGTTGACATTAGGGGAGACTATGGAGGGGATAGGTGGGAGCTGGGGTATATGGGAATTCTTTGTACTTTGGGCTCAACTTTTCTGTAAGTGTAAAACTGCTGTAAAAATAAAGTTCACTAATGAGAGAGAGAGCACATGCAAGACTGAGCACATCATGGAACACTTCATGGAACACTCATGGAACACTGAGTAGGTCCCACATAAATGCTTACTCCTCTTCCTTCACTTTCTCTGGCAATCAGACAGCCTTGTCTGGCCATTACACATCGTGGGCATTGACCTCTTCTAGGAGCCTGGGAAGGCATACCAGGGGCAGGACGGTGCTCTTACTCACCAGCTTGTTCCCTTGGGGTCCACTCTTTGGTACCCAATGCCTTGTCTTTGTCCATCGCTCCTAGTATCTGAACTTTCTCCTTATTTCTGGAGACTTCTGTGAACTCTCTCACCCTTGCTCATGTCACACAGAAGAGGAGCTTTGCTCATGAGGGAGAAGGACATGGAGCTCTGGAGAAATCTAGTGACCCCATTAGGGTCCCAGAGTGTGGCCAGAGCACACGTAGGACCAGCTGCCACCTCCAGGGCACCTGGTGGGTGCCCTGTTTTGCAGCATTTTCTGGAGAGCAACATTGTCAGTGAAAGAGGTCACTGTGGAACCTTCTAGGTCTCCTGCTTTTCCTCAGGAATAAGTAAAAATGACTTATTATGGTTTCTAAGTCTCCATTTGGGGCTTCCAGCCACACAGTGCCAGTTTGTCTGCTCCAAGACACAGATACTCTGTACAAAATAAAAAAAGAAAAAGAAAAGAAAGAGAAGGGAAACCCCCAGGTGTCATAAGGTGAAAGGTGGTTGGAGTCAGAATGGTAGAGATTTTACTGCTGATGGCTGACTGGGATTTTTGACTGGATAGAGGTTTTGTATCCTCAAGACTGAGACTCTATTATCTATTCAGTGGTAACAGATCTAGCTGAGGGAAAGTTAAAGCAGGAAGGGAATAGCTAGAAGCCATCTACCCTTCATAAAGCCCAGAGCCTCAAAGAGCCCATGAGTCCTGGGGACTAGGGAAGCTCTTCTCACCTGAGTAAAGGTTCTTGAACGAAAATCTGCATCCAAACTGGGTGTGGGGTCCAAGTTCACTGAAAGGCAAGGGATTCATATAAAAGTGGTCCAGACCGTTGAAGGTCCAGGAGCCTAACAAAAGCAAATCCAAGCTACTCTGTAATGATGTTTTACAACCCAGAGTACATCAAAATCCTATAGGGTATACAATACTTGCTGAGAATGAGCTAAAGCAACCGTAATAATAATAAAAAAATAAGCAAACTAACCACCAAGAAAAACAGTCTGCTGAAACAACAAACAAAAATTAGTACCTCAAGACATAAAAATGATAGAATAAGCTGAAAAAAAAAAACCCAACCCTGTAAAATAAGTATATAAGTATGTTTGAAACAATAAGCAAGAAAAAATAAGGAGTAACAGGGAGAAGAGAATCATAGTAAATAATAAGACTATCTATCTATTTTCCTCACAGATTGAACACTTTGAGACAAGGGATCATCTTATTTCATTCATTCGGTGCCCCCAGAGCCCAGGATCCAGTACGACTCAATGGATGTTAGCTGAAGAAATGACTATCTCCTCATCTCCACCTTTGGAGAATACAGCTGATACGCATACTTTCTATTCTCTGTGTGCCAAGGTAGGAATGGCAAGTGGTCTGAGGGAATAATTCCAGGGTCTCCTGTCTGGAGACCTGGTCTTCCTTTTCCTTCAATGGTATAAGGGTCTTAACCACAGAATCTAGCATATGCCCATTTCATAAGCTGGCACAAGGGTGAAAGAAACAGAGTAAAAGTAACTTTCTGTTCAGAATGACCATCGGTACCAGAAAGTCCAATTTTTCCCCTCAAAAGCCTGTGACAGAGAACCCTTTAGGACTCCATGCCATATGCCCACAGAGCTCCCTACGGTCCAGCAAATCCTGTGGGCAGCCTGGTGAGGTGGGTAGACCTTGGACTTGTACCAGAAGCCTTGGGTTCAAGTTATGCCCCAAGCATCTTTAGCTTAGTTTTTGTGTGAATCTTTCAACTTTTCTGAGCTTCAGCTTATATCATTGAATGGGGTGGATAAGACATGGCCACTTGACCTCTCAGGACTGCTAGGAAGCTGAAATAACAGAGTGAGAACACTTTATAAAAGTTGAAGGGTGATATAAAATGAGGGAGGCTGGTCCCTGACATAGAGGAAAATGCTTCATGTGGTAGCATACAGTATGTGACAGTGTTAGATTGGGGGTGAGGGTGCTGTGGTTTGTAGGGATAGATCCCTGGAGGAGGTAACATACAGTAAGATTAGATGGAAGACTAGAAGTGGCCAAGAAAATGGGGAGGGGGGAGAAAAAAACCATTGCTGGCAGAGTGAAGAGCACACACAAAGGTCTAGAGAAAAAAGCTCATGGCACTTTGGAAAATAGACCAGTGGGGCTGGATCATGTTCTGTTCACCCTGGCTGCCTCCCCGAAGTCTGTGCCATGGAACTTTCTAGGTTTTGTTCCTCTAAGCTGTTGATCAATGACAGTGCCTCCCCTACCCCCACTCCCACCCCCACAGTCTGCTCCGTACCCTGCATCCCTGCCCACTCAGCCTTTTTGGTACTAAGCTGTCCTTGACCTCACATCAACCCTTGCTCTATCATCTTCTGTTAAATTCAGATATCCCCAGTGCCGGGGGCTATGTCTCTCTCCTTTCAACACTCTCTCCTCTTTCCCAGGTGCCCCCAAACCTCCTATACCTAGCTCTTTTTATGATCCTCTTCCCCATTCATTTTCTTTTTCTCAGCTACCAGTTTATTTTATATAAGAGGTGAGCTGATGTTAAACAAGGTTAATTTCACAGCCAATCAGCACAACACACTTGACAAGTATTTGTGAAAACAAGCATCTCAGGAAGGTTAAATCAGGCTCAGAAAAGGACTTTCTAATGTCAGGCTTGGAAGCGTTGAATCTGGAAGGAGACAGATAGTGGAATCAAACCAACACAAGAACAAGGTCCTAAATGAGTCAGCCATTCAACATGTTTTCTTACTCATCAGGCATAGTGTTGGAGATAGAGGGACACACTGAAATGTCTAAGATTCGGTCCTTGCCAGAAGTATGTTCTAATTTATTTTAGAGAGATAAGAGGAAATTAGAAAGAAAATAGAAAGAGCAAACAGCCAACATTTTAGACAGTTTATTAACTTCCCTTTCACACACTTGACTCCGAGCTAAAGAGAGATTATTTTCTTCAACCTTGTTGTTGAGTTTT
The DNA here is from genome assembly GCF_011800145.1 of Mirounga leonina. Lineage (NCBI taxonomy): Eukaryota > Metazoa > Chordata > Mammalia > Carnivora > Phocidae > Mirounga > Mirounga leonina. The sequence continues at coordinate 19,646,585 of NW_023270464.1, forward strand.
TTTTCAGGAGATGGAGTTGATGAGTATGTCATGGGCTGTGTTGAGAGTGTGGAGTCAACAGATGACATTGTATATGGTGCTCAGAAAGTCTGGACAAAGAGGGGCACTGGGTTTGCTGTGACTGCAGGATCTGGCTTCTTTGGAGTTTGACGGGTAGATTCTTTTTTTTTTTTTTTTTAAAGATTTTATTTATTTATTTGAGAGAGAGAATGAGACAGAGAGCATGAGAGAGGGGAGGGTCAGAGGGAGAAGCAGACTCCCTGCCGAGCAGGGAGCCCGATGCGGGACTCGATCCTGGGACTCCAGGATCATGACCTGAGCCAAAGGCAGCTGCTTAACCGACTGAGCCACCCAGGCGCCCCTGATGGGTAGATTCTTACCATCATCTGTGGGGAGATACTTACAGTGATGGAAACTTGGAACTTCAAGAGCCTATGAAACCATCTGGTATATCCTCCCACTTAAGGATGGAATCCCTTCCATGGTGACCCTCTCAGGAAAACAGAACAGCTCAGGAGATAAAACATGGGGTTTTTGGAGTCACATGGATCTAGCCCAGTTCCAGTTCTGTCACTTATTAGCTGTGTGACCATGGGTGAGTTGCTAAAATTTTCTAAGCCTGGGATCCTTGAGTTGATCAGAAGTGTTGGTTGCAAGTAACAGAAAACCCCATTGGAATGGGTTTGCATGGTGTTTTCTTCTGACAGCAAATGTGTGGCTTTTTTCCCATCCCAACAACCCATTCTCCAATTATCTGACATCAACTGGGTGTCCAACAAATCAGGTCAACTCTGACACTATAGGGAGTTAGTACAGACCCCCTGGTTAAGGGTTCAGTTCCACAGGACCACACTACTTCATTTGCCAGTCAAAAATGGAGGCAGTCTGGGCTTCTGACCTACCAGCTATAAATCCAAAGGTTCCCACAGCTTCCCTTCGCAGGCTCAGTAATTTGCCGGAATGACTCACAGAATTTAGGAAAGCACTTTACTTATACTGCCAGTTTATTACAAAGGATACAGCTGAGGAAAACCAAGTGGAAGAGCTGCGGTGCGTGTGCGTGGTGCGCGTGCGTATGTGTGTGTGCGTGTGTATGGTTTCCATGCCTTCCTCAGATGGGCCACCTTCTCAACAATTCGACGTGTGCACTAACTTGGAAGCTCTCCAAACCTAGTTATTCAAGAATTTTTTATAGAACTCAATCTCCAGCTCCCTCCTCCCCTGCTCCCTTCCCCAGGAGGTCTTTCCGGTGAGCAGCCCCATCCTGAGGCTATCCAGGTGCTCCACCCTAAATCATTCATTAGCATAAACTCAGGTGCGACCCAAAGTGACTGTTACAAGTAACAAAAGACACTCCTACCACTCAAGAAATGCCAAGGGTTTTAGGGACTCTGTGCTAGCAACTAGGGACAAAGACCAAATATAGGCACTTTATTATACCACAGGGTTTAATTATGACAAGGGTTTCGGGAATGTTTGTCTTGTGTAATGGACATGTGCAGCGCTTGTTCTAGCTGCAGACGTGGCTGGTTTGGGAGTTCATTTCCCTCCTTTGCTCAGGCTCATCCTCCCTTCATGGTGGCTACATTCTTGGTCAGGATCTCTGCAAGAGAAAGAAAACAGATGGTCGGCAGCCTGCGACTTTTCTTCTTAGAGCTTAGCAACCTCTACATCAGAAAAAGGCTCTTTCCCAATAATTTCGGCAAAAGAATCTCAGAGTTTCTCTTTTTTGTCTGGCACAGGCCACATGTTCATCCCTGAGCTAACCATGTGGCCAGATGGGCTCCTCTCAAAATACAAGAACCAAGAGTGGGGAATGAGTGGTTCCTCAGAAGAAAGGAGAGCTTCTGTCACCAGAAGGAAGGAACATGGTGGGTGGCAGGAGTTAGCTCTCCGGTTCCTTTCCTTCTCTGTAAAATCGGGCAATCACCTCTTCCCATGGGTCAGCAGTTTGCTTTGATGCCTCTTCTGCCATAATCTACACCCCCAGGACTTCCTCCAGGGCTCTCAGAGTCTTTGTCCAGCTGTTTGTGATGGAGCCTCCAGCAGTTCCTTCAGGGAGATGAAACCAGAGTTTAATCAAGGTTCCCATTGGACAAAGGTACTCCACCTTTTTTTCTGGACTTAAATGTATCCATTCCTCATCCTGGTTATACCCCGAGAATTTACAGAATGCAATATTCTTCCCTGGCCCGTATCATCTCACTACTTTATGTGTTTTTTATTCGAGCCTGTATTTCATCTGAAAATGTCAAAACATTGACCACACATGGCCAGCACCCCGCCAAGAAGATAGAGTCACTTGATAAGGCCTGCCAAATGGGGTTCAGTGCTTATCTGATCATGAATCACGAATGCTTTTTGGACAGATGGTGTAATCATATCTGAGAATAATGACCTTTCAAGAGCGATGCTAATTGGATCACATGGCATGAGAGTTTCACATCTGTTACAAGAGCACTCACACATGGCAGACTAAGTTTCCTTAAACTTTGGTTTGTTTCTATTTCCAGAAGTGAGTATAGCTTACTTCACTGTGTTCAGTAAATACCTGCTGCATGCTAACTACATCGATTCGCTCTCTCCCTCCTTCACTCATTCATTCATTCATCCTTCGGCCCAAATCTTCTCACTTCCTCCTACTCAACAGACACTGTTCAACATGTTTTCACTCCGTGAAGCTTTCTTTCCAGTTAGGGGAAGGTGAGTAACAACCAAGTAGAGCAATAAATAAATAATATGAATGCACTAACGAGAAACACTATGAGCATGACTAATAGGGGAATCACGAGTGTGTGTGTATGTGTGCGTGTGAGTGCGCGTGTGCGTGCGGGAGATGGACATGGGAAAGCTGATGGGGACTAGGCAGCGAGTGACATTTATGCTCATGTCTGAATGATGAGAGGGACCATGTGGTGACCTGGGGACAAGGATGCCTGGAAGAGAGAACAGGGAACAGTAAATGCAAAAGTCCTGAGCTCCAACTTGGTTTGTTTAAAGATCAAGAAGGGCAGTGTGGCTATGACCTAGGGAGGGAGGGGCAGAGTAGATCAGAATGAGGTCAGACATAGAAGGAGGGGCCCTGGTAAGGAGATTGGGTTTTATTTTCTTAAAACCTAGTACCAGTGAAGGCTGACTCTATGCCACTTAACGGAGAGTAACTCATGTGATCCTCTTGAAAATTATATGGGGTTGGTACAGTTATTAACCTCGCTTACAGAGCAGGGCACCAAAGCACAGGGTAGTTCAGGTTCGAACCAAGATCCAAACCCTGCACTTGGGTCCAGAATGGAAGCCACTGCGTGGTTTAACGCCAGGATGACATATCCGCCGTACATTTTGCAAAGGTCTCTCTGGCTGGGACGGACAACAGAGAACAAGAGGAAAGCAAGGACAAGAGTTAGGAGACTGGCTCTGTTGAGGGCTGTGGCCCAGGGAGAGAAGTGGAGAGATTTGGGGTATGTTTTTGGCGTCATGACTTCAGCTGGACTGGCTGTGCCTCGTGACAGAAATCAAGCATGACTCAGATTTCAGAGAAGGCAATTCTGTCTCTGCTCTCACAAACTTACTGTCGGACGGTCCAGGCAAATGCATGTTTGTTATTTATGTTGAGCGCCGAATTCGGTGGTGATCTTGGCTTGTTCATCCATGCAATCGTGGGAATGAGTTTATGCCACAGAGAGAGGGGTACATCGTCATCAAGGAGGGCCTGGGGTAGAAACACACATGTTTATTTTCTTTGATCCTCCGCCCTTGGATTCTGGATCTACAAATGTAGAGTGAAGTCATGTTTTATTTCCTCTTCCTCCAGCCCCAGTGACCCAGGGAAAGTGCCGGGGGCTCAGTTAGAGTCATGAGCCATGGCCCAAGCTGACAGAAGCCAGATGGCTTTGTTCTCTGGATGTCCTGAGCTCACAGTGTCCTGAACGTGCCAGGCTGCTCGCCCCTTCAGCCCTTCTGCCCCTGTGCTTCTCCTCTGCTGTCTGCCCTCCTCCTCACCCTTCAGTTTTCCCCTCAGCATCTAACTCCTCGGAGGGGCCATCCCTGACACTTCCCAGCAAGCCAGCCCCAAGCCCCACTCCCCTTTTGCATTTCCACTTTGCTTTGGGTGTAACTGCACGCTAGCGATTATTTGGGTGAATGCTTACAGTCCCACTGGACTGCAAGCTTCTCAAGAGTTGGATATGTGTGTGTGTGATTGTGTTTGTGTATGCACACATGCCTGTATGCGGATTTGTGTGCATGTTTGTGCGGCTGTGTTTTTATGTGCGTGTCTGTGTGCATAGATGTATTTCCTCTTGGTATCCCCATGTCTGGCCGAACACCTGTCATACACAAGCAAGGACTGTAAAAATGAGGTTTTAGGTTTTAAACAAAGAAGTCAAGGAAGCATCGTGAAGAAGCAGAGAGAGAAGGAGCCACAGAGATACAAGTCATGCTTCAGCCTCCGTAATCGGAGCTAGGACGGCTTCCTTGTGCCCTTGGCTCCCCAAGTAGGAATGGCGTGTGGGAAATCAGAGTAAAGACATTAACGCTGCAGAATCTGGCTCTTCCTTGGGGCAAAAATCCCTTGGCATACTGGCAGGTCAGGTTGTGTGGATCTTTGCTTCCACTGTAGCTCGTGGAGAGCAGGCTTTTCCAGCTGAAACGTTCAATCATTTTTCTTCTGTTATTTTGCCTCCCCTGGGCAAATTTACCTTCACGCAATAATTACCTTATTCAGATTCTTTGAAAATGTCATTGGGTTTGATAGCTTCTCCACTTGGATTTGCCCTCGTAGGCAGACGGGAGGGTTATGACAGTATTTACGTTCCATTATGCAGAGTGGGCAGAACAGAGAAAAATGGGGAAAAAAGAGGTAGGCTTGGAGAGATGGTTACTTGGAAGAAAGCAACAGTTTTGAAGAACAGAAAAAACAAGAGAGCCATCAAGTATGTTATTAAATATATTACAAAATTTTGTGTTTTCAAATGCATTCTTCTTTTTAGCTGTCCTTAGTTCATTCATTCATTCATGAATTCATCATTTTCCTCACTAGACTTCCACAGTGTATAGCCCACATGCTGTAAGAGAAAGGACCACAGACCTAGAATTCAGAAACAAGACGTCACTGTGTATAAGATCTGCATTGCTGGGAAGGAGGGGGAGTGTGCCCACCAGCAGGTCCCTCACACATAAAAAAGTCAAGGCTTTCCTTAACACCTGAGTAAAACCCAAGACCCTTCCAGGGTTTGCCTTGTAATTCCTGGGGAAGAGGAGTTCCATGATCCTCAGGCAGGGAAGACGGAGCTTGAAGACCCAACCCAGGGGAGAAGGAGGAGGATCTTGGGGTCAGGAGTCAAACTCCATGCAGGACTTTTGGAAGGGTTACCAATGACATGCATCTGTAAGAGGCCACCACATTTATCCCACCAAATATTTAGGGTCACAGCAGGTCACGATATTTATGCAGGGGAGTAAAACAAAGTCTACCTAGGAGTCACAGTGTCTGTCCAGGAGAATAAAATATTATGACATCCAGATTCTATTTGCTGGGTGAGATACTTTTCATTTCCAGAATAGGTGACATGAAGGTCTGAAGTTACAGAAGGATTGTTTTCCTGGCCATATGCTCCTTCACTGTATGGGTGTCGAACGTGACTTAAGTGTGGTCTCTCTCCTCTGGGTGTTCCACGTCTGGTGGGACAGAACATTGGAAACAGCCCAGACTTGAGAGCGACGGTGTTGTGTCTCTTAGCCTAGGTTACTTTCAGGAGGAAACGGGGAGAAATTTAAAAGCGGGCCCCAAAGCATATTACTTCTCCAAGCACGCCAATTACGTCAATGTTATTCTGAACATCCATCACAAGCTCCCAACTAGACGGACAAGGAATCACATGGGCGACGGGCTTGGAGGCCCAGCAGAGCTATATTCAAACCCTCTCGCAGCTCAGATGCTGCCGGCTTGTGGGATTTCAGTGCTAAAGTGAGCTCGGTCAGGAACATACCACTGGTGGTTGCTGGGGCGTCTGGGTTTCAGAGACTGGAGGGTCAAGTTCCTGACGCAGAGGTGGCCTGGATGCTCAGGCCATGGGGGGCAGGCAACGACATCAGATTCTTGGCATTTCACCGGACTCAGCGCTCAGTGGACATGGTGGAGGCTGTTTTCACATCAGGCTGGAACTGCAGCTCATATTCTGAGTTTTACTTCTGGACACTTAGCTTCCGATCTGTTCATCTCTTTGTGAGCTAACTGATATCCTTTAATAATTCCTGTTTCTGCTCAAACTAGCCAAAGTGGACTCTGTTGACAACTGAAAACCATGACTGGGCCACTGTGGGTTTAAGAGACATTGTGCTAAAAATATGTTTAAAAGGGAGAATGGAAAGGAGGGAGGGAGGGAAGGAGGGAGGAGAGAAAAGCTGACCAACGGATTAAGAATCTGGAGGCTCTGGTTTTAGAACTGAGCAGTGACTTTGGGCAAGTTGTTTCTCAATTCTTATCTATAGAGAATTCATAATATTATGAGTTAAGGTGTTTAAAAATTATTATTATTATTATTATTTTTTAAAGATTTTATTTATTTATTTGAGAGAGAGAATGAGAGACAGAGAGCACGAGAGGGAAGAGGGTCAGAGGGAGAAGCAGACTCCCTGCCGAGCAGGGAGCCCGATGCGGGACTCGATCCCGGGACTCCAGGATCATGACCTGAGCCGAAGGCAGTCGCTTAACCAACTGAGCCACCCAGGCGCCCCCAAAATTATTATTTTTTTATGAGTAGATTTTAAAGGTCCCTTCTGTTTTTTTTTTTTAAGATTTTATTTATTTATTTGAGAGAGAGAATGAGAAAGAGAGAGCATGAGAGGGGGGAGGGTCAGAGGGAGAAGCAGACTCCCCACTGAGCAGGGAGCCCGATGCAGGACTCCATCCTGGGACTCCAGGATCATGACCTGAGCTGACGGCAGTCACTTAACCAACTGAGCCACCCAGGTGCCCCAAGGTCCCTTCTGGTTTAAACACCCTTTGAAACAATGCGATAGTTCAACGTTTTATATGATATTTACTTTTTGAGTCTATTTTTTGCCATCAGATGAGTAGAATAAAGTAAGATTTAGATGGGACCACAGTCACTGATTTGGATCAATCTAAGAAAAAAAAAAAAAACCCAAACCCAATATGGTTTTTTCTTGCTCCAGGAAACTGGAGGCAGGAGCCTCCCACCTTCCCCACCACAGAGCCGTGGCTCAGGGAAGCAGGCAGGGCTCCCCATACCTGGAGAATCCTTCTCCTCAGCTGGCAAGCTTTGCATTATGAAGCAGTCCATTCCTGTCTTTCATTGTGTGATATAGACATTTATCAAAATCCTCAGCATGGTTAAATCGGTGAACTGTGCACCAGCCCATTTATTCTTATTAAGCAATAAAATGACAGAAACCAGTGACTGTCGCTGTATCCCCCCGGCGGGCCCACCTCCATTAGGGTGGGAAGACAACTTAGCAAAGTTTCCTTCAAGAAGACCACGTGGCCTGGCCCACTTGGTGGTGTGGCGTGTGTATCAAGATGGCGGGCTCTCAGCTTAGTTTCTCTCTGTCTGGATGAAGGCACTGTCTTCCAGGCTGTGGAGTCAACACCCGGTTTCAGGGACAGAGGAGGCCAGAGCAGGTGGCAGCCTTGTCTGTCATGAGAAACGTTTCCACGTTTCCAAATTCTTCTCCCAACCAGAAAGGGAACTGCCTACAGCTGGGATTCCAACTGTCTTGGTTGGTTTTCTGTGTCAGCTTGGTTAATGCTTCCCTGTTGTTTGGTCAGACACTCATCCAATGTTGCTGTGAGGGTATTCTTAAGATGTGAGTGACATTTAAATCAGTAGACTTTGAATAAGGCAGATTACCCTTCCTAATGTGGAGAGGGCTCATCCAATTACTTGAAGGCTGGAAGAGCAAAGACTGAAGTTTCCCAAACAGGAAGGAACTCTTAAAACTGCAGCGTAGAAATCTGGCCTGAGTTTCCAGCCTGTTGCCCTGTGGAATTCAGACCCAAGACCCCAACATCAACTCTTACCTGAATTTCCAGCCTTCCCTACAGATTTCAGACCTGCCAGTCCCCACAGTCTTCTGAGCCAGTTCCTTAAAATCTCTCTCTCTATATATATCCAATCTATGTCTATTGATACCTGATCTATATTTATCTAGCTCCTATTGGTTCTGTTTCTTCAGAGAACGCTTCTGATTAATATATCAATCCCGTGTTTTCCCCACTCATGGTGTTTTCTCTGTATTGTTAGTGTCTGCACCTGTAAAATGGGGATAAGACAACATCCCTATTTAGTCCACTAAGAGTTTTTGAAAATATGCTCCCATGATCTTCCGTGTTAGGATCTCTTCCCGGCTGCAGTCTTTCAGTAATACGAATGCCTGGGTGCCTTTTTAGAGTCTGCGTCAGCAGACTCAGGGTGGGTGGGCATTGGGCATTCAATCTTTAAAATGTGCCCCAGATGGGGTGCCTGGGTGGCACAGTTGGTTGTGTCTGACTCTTGGTTTTGGCTCAGGTCATGATCTCAGTGTTGTGGGACTGAGCCCTGTGTCGGGCTCTGCACTCAGCACTGAGTCTGCTTAGGATTCTCTCTTGACCTCTTCCTCTGCCCCTCCCCCACTCACACGTGCTCTCTCACTATCTCATAAATGAATAAGTAAATAAATAAAAATGTGCCCCAGGTAAGTTTGACGCGAGGGAAGTTGAAGACCATTGGCTTGGTAATAACATTGGACTTTCGTCCCATCCCAGCAGTGTGACGATCTATTAACTTTCACCACATCACTCACCAGTCTAGATGTGTGGAACCTTCACACATTCCTCTCCGAGTGTTCTTGCACACACTTTCATCCGACTGAAGTCCACCCCACCACACACACGCTCCCCCACTCAGCAAACTCCCATTAATCATTTAAGACCCTGCAGAGAGACGATGCTTTGCCAGGTCTCCGGGACCTTTGCCTATACGTCCAATGCCTCTGTTATGACGTTGATGGCATCGAACATTACCATATTACCATCTAACTGCTCTTCTCTGTTTGGTGGCAAACTTCAAAGTTGAGCATCACATCGTTGTGTCCTCATTACCCGGCATGATGCCTGACATATAAAGTTCAATAAAATTTTGCTGAATTTAAATTGCAAAGCGAGCTTCTCTTGTATGGATGCCACGCTCACCAAGCAACCTTTTGATAATTTGACTTCCCTGGTAGCTGCCATGGATGGAGGAAATGCATGTTCCAATAGATGTGAATGTCTGTGCCGCATGACAGGGCATTTATTTTTAGCAGGGAATTAATAAATTGGAGTCTTGGTTTGCACATACAAAGTTTGCTGAATAAATGGCTTGCTTGTGGTCATAGCTCAATTATCCAAGTACAGATGATCCTCCCAGCCTATTATTTACAGACTGATTTTTTATTTATTTTCTTGAATTGGCTCTCATTTTCAGCCCTGACTCGTTTCCTCTCTCATCCCTCCTGTGGATAATTGAAAGCTGGCACTGAATGTGGCCCCGTCAGAAAGGTAATTTTAAAAGCACTGATGTTGTGTCATTACTAATGCCCTGATGGTTTGGGCTCAAAGCTAGGTGGGTCCCAACCCCATCCCTGATCCACCTTGGTTGCTGTGGCAAAATCTAGCTGGGGACAGTGTCTGCGTGGGTGCCGTCAGGAAGATAAGGCCCTCACTTCTTGGTTGGAAGGTGGGTGATGAAGATTGAGTCAGGCTGGCTGGTATAACTAGACACTGATCTTCCTCACATTGGGGTTTGAGACGGATGGGCCATCTCATGTATTTTGCTCTTTGGAGCTGCTCAGACTGCGGACATTTGCATTCTAGCTCAGTTGCATAAAGCAGGCTCTCTTTGGTAGCTGCTGAAGGCCACAGGCCCCTGGGCAGAGGACTTTTCCACAGAAGAACCCTAGAGTCAGTGCGGGATAGCTGGAGCCAGCTAGGGACCAGTGGGTATGGGTCCCAGCTCTGCCTCCACTGCCATGTGCTCAGAGTAAAGGTAATCTCTGTCTCTTGCTGTCTTTGCTCCCGATCTGGGATTCACCTCATGGTCTCTGTGTGCTGAAATTTAAGGATGGGGCCTCAGTTGAAGGGAAGTGAGACTGGACTGGCTAAATAGGTTGATATTGGCCTCTAAACCTACCTTCCTCCAAACCATCACCTCATTTAGAAACCTCTTTCCTTGTCCTTGATTCCATCCTCCATGCAGTCCTGCAACAATCATGGGATTCTGCAGAAATCTGGAGTTCCTTCCCTGCCTCTCCTGCTCCAAATCTTCATGGAATGCTAGAGAGCCTTCTCCCTGGTCCAGGCAATGGTCGTTCCATGGCAGTCAGGGTGGGTCCCTGCCCCGCCTGCTTCAGTCCCTGTGCCTCCCCCTTGCCGTGGTCCTACCACCTGCAAACACACCGCGGGGCTGCCGCAGGAATGAGACCACCTCCCAGCTTGCCTCCCTGTGCCTCTGGTTTTCATGTGGCTCCCACCCCGAGGAGTTAGTGATCTTATGCTGAAGAGGGGAGGGTAACAGGAGCTGGAGCAGCCAGTTTCCGTGGCTTGTGTAAGGCCATGTGATGAATTGATAGCATAGCTGCCCTGGAGACCAAGTGACCCCTCCAATCCTCTGTGTTTTCTCTCTGAAAGTCTGATTTGGGGAGGGGGGAGTGGAGGTCCTGATGCCTGGAGCAGCTGAGGGCAGGTCCTTCAGCAGCGGACAGGGGGGCTCTGTGTCCTGTGGGAATCTGAGAAGGCAGTGGGGCCGAGAGGAATCGGGGAGAGCAGATACAAAGTGGAGCCCAGAGGCTCAATCCCTTGCTTACTCTTTATTGTTCATAGTACTCTTTCACAAACAGTGCTAGGGAAAGGGCAAGAACTCTGGAGATATTCAGTAATGCATGCAAGGCCGGGGAATTAAAGGCCACAGTAAACACACACACACATACATACACACAGACATTCATATGTGATTCGTTACACAGGAGAGAAACGTATGCTGCAGGAAAATGACAAAGGGCCAAAGAGAATGAAAAAGGAACTAGAAACCACTCACATTCACTCTGCACTCTCAGAGACTGCCGGTTCCAGGTGCTCGCGCATGTCTGTGGCTTTACATCAACACACCGTCATGTTATGTATGCTCTTTTATAATAACTGTGTTTTGAAATTTAACAACAGGTCGTAAGCAGATTATGTTCTCTTAAAAATACTAACATAGCATTAGGTCCTAAGCAGGGATTTCATTAGGAAATCATTATCAAAAATATCTCAACGATGGGATACGGGAATCTAAAATTAGAAATCTGGAGTCCCCCCGCCCCAGTGTGTATCTGACATGTATGTACATCAACACACATCCTCAAAACATACCATTACAAATTAAATATTTAATTTGAACACAGAGATCATATGAACTTTACTGTTTTCACTGTGTCACTTTTCTGCTCACTCTTTCTGAAAATTTGGTGATTTGTTAATAATTGTAACAAACCTCTCTCAAAGGTGGTGCCTTAAAACAGAGAAAGACATGTATCATATGATCTCACTGATATGAGGAATTCTTAATTGCAGGAAACAAACTGAGGGTTGCTGGAGTGGGTGGTGGGGTGGGAGGGATGGGGTGACTGGGTGATAGACACTGGGGAGGGTATGTGCTCTGGTAAGCGCTGGTAAGCGCTGGTAAGCGCTGTGAAGCGCTGGTAAGCGCTTGTGCAAGACTGTTGACTCTCAAATCTGTACCTCCGAAACAAATAATGCAATATATGTTAAGAAAAAAAAAGAAGAAGAAGAAGGTAGCGGGAGGGGAAGAATGAAGCGGGGGAAATCGGAGGGGTAGACGAACCATGAGAGATGATGAACTCTGAAAAACAAACTGAGGGTTCTAGAGTGGAGGGGGGTGGGAGGATGGGTTAGCCTGGTGGTGGGTATTGAGGAGGGCACATTCTGCATGGAGCACTGGGTGTTATGCACATACAATGAATCATGGAACACTTCATCTAAAACTAATGATGTAATGTATGGGGATTAACATAAGAATAAAAAATTAAAAAAAAAAGATGGTGCCTTAAAATGACAATTCATCATTTCTCATGGTTCTTTGGATCAGCAATTGGGGCTGGGATCAACCAGATGGTCCTTCGGCTGAACTCACTAGTAGGATTCTCAGATGTAGCAAGTAAGAATACAGGATATCCAGTTAAACGTGAACCTCAGAAGAACAGTAACTAATTTTTAGTGTCAGCATGTCCATGTGATATTTGGGAGATAATAATGCCAAAAATTACTCCTCCCACTGGTGTTCTATGTTTCAGCTGGTACCCCTCACTTGGGATCACTCATTCTGTGGTTGGAGGGCCCTGGTTTCCCTCCAGGTGGCTGCTCACCCTCCTCTAAGCTGGATGGGACTTCTTCACATGGTGAGTTCAGGGCAGCATTTCAAGAGGGCAAAGATGGAAGCGTTGACATTGCATAAGGTCACTTTGTCTTCATTCTAGTGGTCAAACAAGTCACAGGCCAGCCCATGTTCAACAGATGGGAATGAGGCTCTAACTTCTGATGGGCGGAACATCAAGGTGATGCTGCAAAGGGCCCTGAATCTGGGGTGGAAAGAATTCTTGCAGCCCTCTGTGCAAGCACAGAGTCAGTATCCTTCTCTAGCATTGAAAACATGGCCTTTTATTCTGCCGTGCCATGATTGTTTTCCATGGTCCATTTTTGATATTTAGATTTGTTGCCAAGAACAGGAATTTTTGTGTATTTGTCCAATTTTCTTGCATACTTTTTTTTTCCATTAAGAGTTAAAAATCACTGCCTTGGCTCAGAGCCCAACTTTAGCACTTACTAGCTGTGTGTCCAGGGGTAAAATCACTTGACATCTTTGAGACTCGGTTTTCTCATCTGCAAAGTGGACACACAACTATGACTCACTCACCTCATCTCTTACTGGGATGATTAAATAGATACTGAATCTAAAATGACCATTAACTATTGGTCATTATTAAGGTAAATTCCTAGAAGTAGAATTTTTAGGTTTAAGAGATGTAGAGATAGTTAAGACATTTGTTATCTATAAATAAATGAAAGGAACCACGTTTTGAATTAAGGAGAACAAGTCTGAGCTCTATAGCCTAGTGGTTAAGAATAAGACTTTAGACCAGGAGTTAGTCAAATACTACTACTATGACTTGTTATGTATGTATGTATGTAGGCTCTACGCTCAGCATGGAGCCTAGTGCAGGCTCACACTCACAACCCTGAGATCAAGATCTGAGCCACCCAGGTGCCCCCTGGCTTCTTCTTCTTCTTCTTCTTCTTCTTCTTCTTCTTCTTCTTCTTCTTTTGAGTACAGTTTTACTGGAACACAGCTATGCCCTTCTACTAATGCACCATTTAGCAGTGCTTTTGCCCTACAAAGGCAGAGTTGAGTGGTTGCTGCACAGAGCTATTGGCCTACAAAACTGAAAAATTTACCATCTGACCCTTTCCAGAAAGTTCTCCCACCTCCGGTTTGGAGTAGGAGAAGCCTGCACTCTGACATGCACCTTCTGTGTGGTGGCAGATGTGCATGTGTGTGCAATGCGTATGAAGCCAGAGGACGGGGGCATGGTCATCTGACCTTGAGCAGTTTAGAAAGTTTTCTGTGCTCTTAATAGTACAATTGACAGGACAAGCTGAGCAATGCTGGAAGGTGCCAGAGGAAGCCGTGTGGAAACCTGGCTGTGGGAAATATGTAGAGAAGTTTGCCACCTCCAGGAGCCTTTCCAATGTGCCTTCTCACCCAATAGCCAGTGGCACTGGTCTTGCCTGCATGGCCTGACCTCTCCCAGCAGAGGTGGCCCCACCCACTCCCGATTCTGGACCCTTCTGTGCTTCTCACACTGAGTCTGTGAAACCGGGTTTCTGTCCTGCCTTCTGTTGACCAGAGTGCCATCATGTGCCCATCAGTCCATGGACCACGGCAAGGGTACCTGTTAGGTCCTGAGCACTATACTCTAAGCTGGACATTGGTTACCTTGGAAGCTCTGCTTTCATCCTTACACCAATGCTCTGAAGTGGGTCTTGTTCTCTTGACTTTATAGACTCAGAAACTGAGGCTCAGAAAGGTCACATAACTGTCTCAAAGCCACACAGCCACGTAAGGGCTGGAGCTGGGGTTTGATCTATGTGACTCCAAAAACTCGTTCTTTCTACTGCACTAGAGAACTGATAGTCTAGCAGAAAATGGTACAAACAAGTCCCAATGGGATCTACTCCATATAAAGGGTAGATAAATGGTAGGAGAGTCCTAAAGAATAAAGGGTAATCTTATTAGATAGAAACATTTGATCTTGATTGGAATTCCAGATGGCTAAGATAAGAAAATATGTTTTTCCAAATCTGAGGTCTTAGGTAAAATTAGGGGGGCAAAAAAGGATGGAACTAGATATGTTGGGTCAAAATTTGGGAGGTAAATGACCATCTTCACTGAAGAAAAGAGGTTGACTGTGGGCGATGTAAGGGGGACGCCCTGCCCGCATGGGACCCACATGTTGCTGTTTCAAGTGGTGACTCTAGGGAGAGGTCCATCATGGGCCCCAGAAAATATTTAAGGCAGACACACCATCACTTGTGTTGGGCTCTGTCTCTTGGCTCCCAAAGCCACCTGGTCTCCACTGCATTTGCTGATGGTGCAGCCAGTTGAGGTGCTACGATTAGGTTCTGGGCACCCCTCTCTGCCCAGTCTCATCCTGGAAGGGAACAATTGTCACTCTGCACTCTCTTCACAGGTCTTGAGAAGCAGGGAATAGCCAGTCAACAGTGCTGATAGGAGTTAACCATGTGGCTGTAGACAGCAATTCCAAGCTCTGCACCTGCCAGCCAAGCCTCCAAGAACCACGTCTCTGGTCTAGGTGAGAACTAATGAGACATTTCCCACAGAAGCATTGTGATGGAGCGATGAGACACACATGTTCATGCCCCTGCCCGGGATGTATTATGTAGAGGAGCTTAGGAAGAGCCCAGGGAGGGAAGGAAAGACTGTGAACACCAGCTGAATGTTTCTATCTTTAATTGCTGAGCCCACTGCTGGGCGGACTTGATGCATTTCATTTTCAAAATATGATCCTCTGCTTGGATGTTTAAGCTGGAACTAGATGAGATCAAAGACCATTGAGTTCAGCCTCAGATAGTCTGATTTCATTGGTCTGGGAAGGAACCTGGGATGCCGTTCTTAAAATGTTCCCCTGGTGATTCTGACATGCTGTCAGGACTGAGGATCACTGGGATGTAATCCAACCTGAGTTCCTCACTTTGCAGGTAAAGAAACTGAGGCCCGGAGAAAGGCTATTGCTGGGAAGCCACCTGCCGTGAAACAAAATGCAGAAAATCTGCTAGGCTACCTTCTTTCATTTTGTGTTCCTTGTTCCTCCTTCCTCTTCATGTGTGGGGAGAGAGAAGTTGAACTTGGACCTGTGGTCAAGATCAAACACCGGCCCCTTCCCCGGACCCTCTGTGACCCTGTGACTCTCTCCTGCCCACTTCGTGTTTCCCAAGTGACTTGGGTTCCACTTTTGTTTTAATTGATAAAATGTCCCTTCTGGAATGTCATGTCTGTTTTTCCTGCTCATTCTCCTGGAAGCAAACGGGAAAGATTTATGGCTCCTTGTAAAACCCCAGCCTTGTTTAGAAATTGCTTGTGATTGATTAAATAATAAAAAAGCTTTCAAGACAGGGAGGTAAATCTCCCTGCTAATTGCCCTGTGCTTTACATTAGAACCTTCTTACACTGCCTGATGCTCTCCCAGGCTGGACATCTTTGTAATTTCCAACACCCTGAAAAGTCACATTGGAATCATTGTCTGCAGCTTTTCTCCAGGACTGAGACTGTTAAAAGACACAGACAGATAATTAATGAGCCAATAAACACAACCAGCAAAGCATTTGAAACAAGAGAGCAAATCCCTTCTTCCCTCTGAGTGTGAGTTCTGGCGTTCATCTGGGCGTGCGAATGGGATCCAAGCCCCCATAGAAGGGTGGTCCAGATGGGAGATGGAAGGAGCTTCTCAGCCTCTACCTGCCCTTCCCCTCTTTCTAGCACAATGGTCTGTGTACCCTAAAAGATGGATGGTTGATGAGTCAGACTCACTGGCTTCCAGCCAGAAGGGGATGAAACTTGCATCACAGTGGGGAGAATACATTCTTGGACAGGGAGACAGGGCACAGGGAGTGTCTGGTGTGGGGTCTAGTGAGCCTGGATTAGATGGTTGGCTATCTGGGCCCTGAAGGAATACAACGATGCAGCCATCACCAAATTCACTCTCAATCTCCATCAACAGAATCACTGTACCCTTATACAACCCTCTACAGTTTTCAAAACTTTTGAAGCCCATGAGAATGGCATGAGATACTTAAACAGCTCTTTGTGCCCCTCTTCTGACAGCTGTCTCTGGACACCGGCAGTTTCTAATCAGTCTGGGAAGCCAGGGAAATGTTTCCACTATGGAAACAGGAAACAGGTCCCCAGGGAAGGTGTGTTATAATAAGAAAGATCTTTGGTCTTTGTCCCCAGTTCTTGGCATTGAGCTCCTAAATCCTTGGAAGGTTTTGAGTGATAAGGGTGATGAATCTTTTTTGTTCCAAAGAGGTAGTGGGTCCTAGCTTCAGGATGAGGGCTGGTAGTCAGAAATATTAAGCTTTGATTAGAAGCTTGGAAGTTTCAGCCCCACCTCCCAACCTCCTAGAAGGGGAAAGATTAATCAACAATAGCCAATAATTTCTTCAATCATGCCTTTGTAATGAAACCTTAATAAAACCCCCTAAACAATAGGTTCAGAGAGCTTCTGAGTTAGAGAACAAATCCACTGCTGGGAGGGTAACACACCCTAACTCCAGGAAGACAGAAGCTCCTGTGCTCAGGACCCTTCTGGACCTCATCCTATGTACCTCTTCATCTGGCTGTTAATTCATATGCTTTATAATAAACAGGTCATAATAGGTAAGTGTTTCCCAGAGTTTTGTGAACTATTCAAGGCAACTTTCCAACACCTGAAAAGGGAGGTTGTGGGAACCCCCAGATTTTGTAGCAAAGTCAGAAAGCCGTGTGGGTAACCTGGGGATCTGATATTTGTGGCTGGCATCTGATGTAGGTGCAGGCTTGTGGGACTGAGCTCTCAGACCTGTGGAGTCTGCACCAACTCCAGGTAGTTATGTCAGAATTGAACAGAATTGCAGGATACCAACCAATTCTGGTTGGTGAGGGAGAAAAACCTCCACACATTTGGTGTCAGAAGTGTGAGTATAAATACCTGACAAGGGTTTCTGAGTGTGCAGGTAGAACTATCCAAGGGGCATCTGGCCCAGGAGACATTTCTTGTCTCACTACAGCCAGCTGTCTGACTACCTCTACATACCACCTTTTAGCAGGGGCAGCCTTGGCAGGCATATTTGCCTCGGGGGAGATCCGATCATCCAACATATTCCACCTGGCACAGGTATTAGTGATAGCAAGTGACTGAAAAAATAAGGCAAATTTCTAATTGGTCCACTGATGAATGAGGAGATCCCTGAGTGCTCTAAAACTACTTAGAGAATGATTTGTGGTTTTGAGCATTTTTCTGGGGAGGGTCCATTTCCTTCATCGAAGTTTTAAGGGATTCACAATTCAAAGATGATTAAAAGAAAAATCCTAAAGTTGTGTTAAGACTATTAGAAAGGTGGCAAGAGCATTAATTCTGACTCAGAAGGTCAGGGTGGGCTTCAC
Organism: Mirounga leonina; assembly: GCF_011800145.1. NCBI lineage: Eukaryota > Metazoa > Chordata > Mammalia > Carnivora > Phocidae > Mirounga > Mirounga leonina. Next base: position 19,664,341 of record NW_023270464.1, read on the forward strand.
TGAGGAAATCACATTTGGACTTGGCCCTGGAGGGAGAACAAGTTGTCCAAGAGGCCAAGAAGGGGACTGTAGCAGAGGTACCCCATGTGCAGAGGTTCTGAGTTCTGGAAAATCATGACTTAAATGCAGACCAGAGAGAAAGGAGGTTGGAACAGAGGGCAACAAGGAGAATGCAGCTGGAAAATCAGGCTTGGGCCCCATCACTGGGGGATGGAGTTTAGGCTTGACCCTTAAGTCCCCAGACACTAACTCTCCCTCGTGTCCATTGCACCAGTGTTCTGTTTGGAACAAGGTTGTGACCAGCTCAGAGAGGGGAAGTGGGGCATCAGTTGAGTCCAGTTGTCAGGGGCAAAGCAACTTGGGCAACAGTGATATCCAGAGGACTGAATGTGATAAAGAGAATACCCTACCTCAAATATATGACTTGGCCAGCTATTCTCAAACTTACTTAAGACTTCCCTAGGACTTTTTGTCATTCTGAGTCCCAGCTTTTCTGGACTGGCTTCAGTGGAAAGCCACTCTGCTCTAAGAAGTTACTGTGGAAAGATTTTCCCAGGGGAGAGTTTCAGGTTTTGACCATGGTCGATTGGGAACTTTTTACCTGTCTTAAGGACAATATGTGGGTCAAATGACAGGGACAGATTGTGAGTGTAAATATGTCATTATGCTATTGTCACAGCATTATTTAGCTATTCCTTTCTTGCAATGCATTGGAGACACCCAAACTTCAAATTACCAAAGAGAGATGTTAGCTTTGGAGAGATGACTTCACTCAACTCCTGACTTCCTCAGCATCCCTGAGAAGAGGAGACCAAAAAGCCATAGCTCTTGGAACCCTCCATGTAGTAATAGGATAATGATGAGAATCCTCAGTGAAGGCAGAGTCCTGGTTTTAGAACTGCTGCTCCTCAGTTTATGCCTCTGGTCCCGCCATGAAGAAACCCTGCTCAGATTTGGTCTCAGGATGAGTGAGAGCCTTCAAGCTCATGTGATAGTAGCAAATAGATGATGGGAAGCTCCCTAGCCCTCTTCCCACTCCTTCTGACCATTCTGTTGGTCTGGCTTTCCTGAAGTCTTAGGCAGGGCTTTCAGTTCTCTCCTGGCAGTGGACCAACTTGTCACCACTATGTCCCTTGTGGAAGGTAGAAACTGGAGAGACTCAGACAGACAGAGGGTCCCTGCCCTCCAAGGCCTGGCTGTCTATATAATCAAGTACGACAGAGTGACAAATTCTGGTTTAATAAAAGAAGTAGTGAAACATTACTGAGTACTTACCAGGAGTTACTGTGCCGAGTGTCTGATTATTAGTGGGGTTATCTCATTGAATCCTCCCAACTGCCTTGTGGACCAAGCACTATGGGTACCCCCACTTTAGTGATGAGAAAATCGAAGATTGGAGAAGAGGAGAGTCAACTTGTCCGAAGTTCCACAGACAGTTAATAGTGGACTCATGATCCAGACCCAAGTCACCTGGCTTCAGAGGTACACTCTTAGCAGTACTGCTGCTGAGGTCCATAGTTATCTGGCCTCAGTCCCTTAGGCATCCTGTACACAGAGCATGGTGGAGGAAAAGGCTTCCTGGCGGCTCCTATTCTAGAAATAAAGTGGATACAGAATGGGTACACCTGAAAGATCCGAGTTGATGCAAGTATACTGGAAGTATATCACAGATCACGGAGGGATGGTCTGGATGGCAACCAGGCGAGGTGTCAGGCTCCTCTCCGGGGGGCTTGAGGCATAGAGGCTGCCCAGCAGGTTATTTCCAGATCTTGATCCAGGATGGAGAGAAAGCAGTTGGTTGAGTCTTCTGGGGTGGACAGTACTATAGATTGCTGAGTGAGCCTGGGAGCAACAGAGCCTGGTTTTGTTGAGGTTGTTCTCATGTGGAGGGCAGTTACTTCCTCTCCTTGTCCATCTTTCCAGAATGCCAAGTAGAGGCAAGGGCGACTGCACGCCTCGCCAGACGCATATAACAGTAACAACAACCATCACCATATTGAGGAACTTCGAGAAGTCTCATTTGTTGGCTTGGGTGAGCTCGGGGGAGCTCCTCCTTCCTCCAGATGTGGTCTTGCAGCAGAGCCGTGGTACTGAGTAAAGGTGGCCCAATGGAGTGTGAACTATTAGAAGAACCTTTGCAGCTCAGCATCCCTCTGAGGAGCCACTTACTCAAACCACCTTTGGGGCTGGCCCAAACATGAGACTTTCCCGCTGCCACTGAGTCCTCCCTGGGAAAAACCTCATGCCTCTTCCTTCCAAGCTATGTCTTATGGCGTCCAGTTGTTTATCTGGAGGTCAATACATTTCTTAAATGTGTTGGCTTATAAGAGTTGAAAAGAAACATCATTCCTAATGGAAAGTGAAGTAGGTCAGCTCCTTTCTCCTCCTCTTACAATGTGCAAAAGATTAGTCTTGGAAAGTGTGTATGCAGGCTGAATAATTGCAGCAAATATTTTAATCATGGTGATCTCTTGAAGGTGTTTAAGCAGGGAAATAATACAATCAGATTTGTGAGTTCTTGTTCAAAAACTGAGGGTTGTAATTAAGACTCTGCTTGGTTGTGATGCTCTTAAGGATAAGGAATGAAGCCCTCTTTCCGCATCCCTAGCACCTGGCAAACAAGTGCCCCGTACTTACTTGCTACTCAGCGAATCTTGAATGAATGAAAGAATGTGCAGGAAAGTCTGCAAGTGCAGGCAGGAATGAGGTTGGAGTTAGAGGTTGTGAATTGGAAGCTGGAAGGGACTAGAGCCAGGGGAAGAGGCCAGAGGAACTCAAACATAAGGCTAGGGGGGCGGGGTGTGAATTATAGAAATGGGTTCTGGAAAGGGAGAAAAATGGGTGGCTGCAGGACATGTCATACAAGCAAGATGGGCACTTAATTAAGTATGATGTAAAGCAGTGCTGTCCAATAGAACTTTCTATAATGATGGAAATGCTCTATATTTACACTGTCCAATATGGTAGCCATTAACCATATGTGGCTATTCAGCACTTGAAATGTGGCTAACGTGACTGAGGAACTGAATTTTTAATTTAGGAAATTTGTAATTAAATTGAAATAGCCACGTGAGGCTGGTAGCTACCATATTGGACAGTATACTCTATTATCTCCAAATCACAGATATGGTTTTGTGGGTCCAGGAAAAAGATGGGGGAGAAATTGAAGTCAAATATAGTAGCAGGAAATTCTATAGTGAAATCTCAGGCTTGGGCTGTTCATTGTAGGGGCAAAGTTGGTGGGAAATAAAATTACAGTATCTCAAAGATTGTCTCTCTCATATCCTTGACATATTAGCTGACTAGCAGCTGGAGTCATTTAGCCATTAGTTTTATGGTCAAAAATGAAATAAGTGTCTCTCTGCTTCTTTGGCATCCATCCTTGTCCAGGTGAAGATGCTATCTCTTTCCCCTTTCTATCCTTCATGCAGAGGTGTGTGGATGAGGTATCACTGGGAGGGATAATCCAATCCTGCCAAATCTAGCCGGGCTTTTCATGAGCACTTACAGCAAATTAACCCAAATTTGCTTTGGCAGGGTGTGTGGGGGGGGAGTTTTTTATTTTGCTGGCATCATGGGCTTGTAATAAAAGTGCCCTTTTAAATAAAAATCAATGATAATTCTAAATACACAGTAAATGTTGCAACGTTAATAAAACATACTATGCATTAAATTCAACTTTACTATGCAATGTGCACTATTTACAACTTTCATTTCAGGCCTGATCATGCTTCCAGTGGTAAGTGAAATGGCCTCAAACCGCTGTCAGATGGTGTGAAATGAACACAGACACATAAATAAAACTCACACGAACCCTGGATGTTCTTTCTCAGCAGTGAGAACAGCCGTGGGTGACTAAGGGTGGGCACCATTTGCACCGTGTCATATAGCTTTCCTCCCTCCATCTCTCTTTTCCTCTCTTCCTCCCCAACTCTCTCTTCTTCCTTCTTATGCACACAACTTGAGCAATACAAAAGAGATTAAAGGCATCTCCTGCTATCTAGGGGCTTAACAGATGATTATGATGATTAAACATGAACTATGAACATGACACAGTTCTTCATGGATTCCCTGATGTTTAAAGGATATAGGTTTCTGATTCATCGCATGTGCTATTTCCTCCCACTGAATTGCCCCGCCTCTCTTTCTCCACTAGAAAACTCTGATTCATCCTTCAAAACCCAAATCAAATGTCACCTCCTCTGTGAAGACTTCCTTGAGCCCCCAGACAGGGTCCATGACTACATTGTTTGTGCTCTCATCATACTTTTTTTTCTATTTCCCAATTATCGTGATTATCACACACGCACTCTATAGTGAAATTCCTTGCGGTCATTTTTGTGACTCCCACTGTGAGAACTCCAAGGGCAGGAACTTTGATAAGCAGATTTCTGCATCTTCAATGTCTCTTACTTTGCCCAGCACATGGAATGTTGCACCACCAACACTTCTTTCAAGTGAATTTGGTGGCATATGTAAGGCTGTGTTAAGGTAGCTTCATTAAGCACTGCAGAATTTGAAGGAAGTGTGTGGTTCAATTCTGTCTGTTCAGCTAACTAAAGACCTTTAAATGTCTTCATCACTTCATCACCCAAACTCCTTCTGTCTCATGCTTCCATCGTCTTTAACACTTGGCTTCCAAGGTCCCGGGGCTTGACTTCCTCTAGCTGGCAAACGGGAAAAAACCTGGAGGGTGCTAGGTGGTGATGGGGGGAGGGCAGGCAGATGGAAGGGAGACGCCCACACCACACTGTCTACAGCTCAGGCCCGTGGCCACACCGAATTGCAAGACAGGCTGGGAAACAGTTCAGCGAGGTGCCCAGAGGAATAAGTCTGGCGCTCACACAGCCAGTTTGAAGAGGTAGGCGGGGCCCCAAACATTTCCCCCTTATTCATGATGCCCAGACACTTTGGCTTTCCTGATTTTCTTTGTGCCAAGCACATTCCCCCTTTACGTGTGCTGTTCCGTCTGCCCAGAATCTTTTCCCCCTGGTATCCTTGATCAATCTCGAGCAGTTTACACTATTCTCCCACCAGTTCCCCTCTTGGATGTTTTATAGCACTCAGTACTCACTGCAGTTAAATTGTCACTCACCTCCACTAGGTTACAAGTTCCACCAGAACACAGCCCCTTCTCACAATAGACCAGTAGCTGCTCCTGGTTGCATCCCAAGGGCCAACCCCTGGGGCCAGAAGCTCAGGTTCCTCTGGTGGCCAACCTGACAATCCCATTCTCCTTCACGTTGATGAATCCCAAAGAAGAGTCTTCCCTATCTTCTGCTGGTTTTATAAAACAATTGGCAAAGGGGCGCCTGGGTGGCTCAGTCGGTTAAGCATCTACCTTTGGCTCAAGGTCTGCCATGACCTCGGGGTGCTGGGATTGAGCCCCACATCAGACTCCCTCCTCAGCGGGGAGCCTGCTTCTCCTTCTCCTTCTGCCTGCCATTCTACCTGCTTATGCATGCGCTCTCTCTCTCTATCAAATAAATAAAGAAAAAAATAAAGAAATAATATCTTTAAAAAAATTGGCATGGAGGGTGCCTAGGTGGCTCAGTCGGTTGAGTGTCTGACTCTTGGTTTCGGCTCGGGTCATGATCTCAGGGTCCTGGGATTGAGGCCTGTGTTGGGCTCTGTGCTTAGCAAGGAGTCTGCTTGAGGATTCTCTCTCTCTTCTTCTCCCTTTGCCCCTCCCCCTGCTCCTGCTCTCTCTCTTTCTCTCTCTAAAAAACCCCACAAACCAACAGCAAAAAAAAAACCAAAAAAAAAAACCCCAATTGGCACAGGGTGTGGATAAGGCAGCTGAGATGTCTTAGGATCAGCCCCATCTTATTTACAAACTCAAGACATGATATGTTCTATAAAAATGAAATTTTGTCAGCTCTATCCCTGAATGGTCAAATTGGAAAATTGTGGAGATGACTCTCCAGCTACTTTCTGGTATGTGACCTTGGGAAACAACTTAATTTCCGTGGAGTCCGTTTTCTGTAAAATGGGCCTGACGGTACAGAGCAGAGCACAAGTGGAAAGCAGTGGGGCTGCGCCTAACGTCTAGTAGGAACTCCGTATGTACCCCTCACATTTCTCTTCCACTTTATCCTTTCTTTTCCTTTTTTTTTCCCTTTTTCTTCCTCTTTTGTGTTTTTTCTTTTTTTAAATAGCATGGGTCTTGTATGAAGTTCTAGCAGTCTGTCTTCATTTGCCTCTCTCTCCCACGTCCGTCAGAGCTCACAGCCCCTTTCCCGCCTGCAGGACTCTTCCTAGGGCCTTGTTGACCTCCCTTGTCCCCCCAATTTCCAGCACAGGCTGACTTTCTTGAGAGACCATTGATGGCAAATTTCTAGTACATGTAGTTAATAGGTTAATCGGTTTCAGGGGACCCAATGTGGCCCATATTCAGAATGTAATAATGACTTGTGCTTTAATTGGTTTTCTCTCATTTGGGGGCCAGGGGAACACAATTTCCTCAAATTCTCAGTAGGATCGATGGTTGCAGTAACCACTGAAGTCTGCTTCAGTCAGACTGAATGTGGAAAAGGTCCTTCTAGGACAAAACACAGATCTCTGTTCTTTCCCACAAGTGGGGGCACAAGGAAGCTGCCCACATGCCTGCTAAGGGACTGAATCCAGCCCCTAGGGAGACTCTTTCAACCAAGTCATTCACGACCGTGTTTGCCCCATTAGCTAGGCATCCATGACCATGTGGCTCCTTTGGAAATGCAGATACTATGTGGGCAGGAGGACCCCAAAAATACTCTAAAAAAATCTAATTGGCTTGCTTTCCATGAAGAGTACAAAAGGTGATCATATACAGGACTCTGGGGAAGGACATGAAGGTTTTGACATTAACTGGGTTCCATCAAGGGACTGAAAGAGACAGAAGCATGAGTACTGGTTCTTGGGAGAGTACCTCGAGGTGACATCTTTGTCTGCCTTTGTGTCTTAGGGCCTATCTCATTAGAGATGCCTCGCAGACATTCACTGAAATAAAATGAAGAATTCCCGGGACTTTTAACTAAGGTTGGAAAGGGCTGCTCCATACAAGAATACAGTTGGACAGCACATTAACTCCACGCTCTTTTCTCCACCCTATGGCTTGGTTTGTGTTGAAATCTCTCCTGTCCTTTTCTAGGTTGATTGTACCTAGATTTTTATTATCTGAGTGAGACAGAGAGGGAGAAGGGGAGAGGGTGGAGAGGACTCATGCTTCCTTTTGGTTTCGTTTTGTTTTCGAGTGCATACAAGAAGGGATCCCCCGTTACCACGGACTTTCACAAACATTGCTCTTTTTATTCTCGTTTACAGATGTGAAAATCTCGGCCCAGGGAGGTTGAAAAATATGTCAAGTTTACACAGCTGAGTCAGCATTGAAACCATGGTTACCTGCTCTAAAACTGGTGCTCTTTTCCCCCACTAAGTCCATAATAGGTCCAGGTGAGGTCAGCAGGGAATGGGGGAGGAAATGGGTCACCAGCAGCACAGATATTCCATGGAATATCTGGCCCGAGGAGTTACGGAGTTCTCTCTTTATTCTCTGCCTTCCCTTGACAGCCTCCGTGACTCATGTTGTAAGTTATGTGATGGAAGGTGCAGGTGGACCTTGAAATCCCCAGGGAGAGCTGTGATCACATAGTGAGGGATGGACCTGGTGATTGTTTCCCTCACACTTAGAGACCCAGGTCTTGGGAGGCTGGCATTTTTCTTAATCCCAGGGAGAATGTAATTCTTTTGTGACAAAGGAGGTGAGAGGTTTAGACTCCTCTCGCTCAGAGGTGGTGATGGTGATCCGTGGAAGACAAATTGCAGATTTTTGCTGCCTCTGGCTTTAGCTTTCCTGGGGCAGTTGGAGAAGAGAGCGCCCCCTTCTGTTCTCGTGAGTTCCTCCAAACCTCTCCACCAGACGTCTGACTTGTCCTTGGACACCGCACCTCATGCCACCTTCGTGATCTTTTCTGCTACTCCCTCAACCCTCTTGTGGCCTTTAGAGCGACATCAGGCCTGCACCATACGTAGCTTTCTGGGTCTGAAATTTGATCTTTTTAGGACAATGAACCTTGTAGGAGAACCAGCGTGTCTCATGGGACAGCACGTGGTGGACTGGAGTCAGACGAACCTGGGTTGGAATCCAATCTGGAGCACGTTATATGACGACCTGAGATTTCTGAGCATCAGCCTCCTCATCCGGGAAACAGGGAGCATGAGTGCCACCCAGCGGAGTAGCGCCATCAGGTATCTTCTGTGTAAGACTTACAGAAACCATGCTAGGCCCTTGGGCAATACGATTGTTTCTGATCGATGAAAAGCCCGGGCTCTGGGGTCTGAAGGTGCTGTGTCAGATTCTGGATCTGTTACTGACCAGTGTTTCAAACTCTCTGATTCTGTAATTTGGTACTGACTAGTAATCCATCCAGTATAACCACCTTCTAGGGTCTGTGTGAAGATGAAATGAAATAAAGTATGAGAGGGCTTAGCATAGAACGGGTGCAAAGAAGGCAGTCAATAAATGTTAATTTACTATATTGTTAAATATCGATATTATTATTCTTGTGAGTATTAAGTATTACAGTAATGGTGCTGTCTGTGTTGCCCAGACTCTTCATTCAGGATCCAGGCTCTCATTCCCCAGCTGCCAGGGCTATTGGCTACTGATGGCTCAGAGCCAAGTCCCAGGGCCCTCCACTGAGGGGAGCTGCCTCACCCAATGACTGGCCCCCTTGCTCCACTGGGACAGGACCCTCCCAGCTCCAGACTCCCTGTGGCTAAGGCCCCAGTTATAACTGCAGTGTAAACCAATCCTGCTTCCCTTCACGGGACTGACCAAAACTCTAGGCAGGCTTTCTGAATCCTCTTCCCAACAAGACCTTGACTTCTGGGCTGCCATGTTTATTTCTACATTGCCTAGTTTTGGCAAGGATCCTGGGAAGTCAGTTTAGCCACAATTTCCCATCCCTGATATCGGATCATCTGATCACTCTGGATTTCTGAGCAGGCTCCTCCCTGCCCTCCTTCTCTCGGTGATGTCTTCCCTCGGTCACCCTGACCTGCCTTCAGTAAGAATCCTGTTAGGTTGGTTTAGCCAGAATGCCCCTCACCCCTCATGTTTCCTCTGAGAAATTTCCTCCAATCTGCTCCTTGGCTATAAATTCCCACTTCTCCCTGTTGAATAAGGAGCTGAGCCCGCTCTCTCTCTCCTGCTACAAAACCCCAATGGAACAGCCCCTCACCCCTTACATAAAGTCTGTTTTGTGGTTTGTTAACAGGTGTCATGAATAATTTTTTTTTTTAGCAGGACTGTTCTCTAGAGCACTTGCAATAGGCCTCCTGCATGAAAACCTCAGCATCTCAGAGTCTCTGTGTTTCCAGGACTTACTCCATTCAATATCTGACTCTTCTTTACAACAGAGTAAACCAGCCCCCCACCCCCACCCCGGCCCTCATGAGACAGGGAGCTCTCCCGAACTACTTTGCAGAGAGTTCTAATAATTAGAAAATTTCTGAAAATAATATCCAACAATTATGTAGCTCTTTATTCTTACAAAGTATTTCTATATATTTATTTCTCCTGAGCCCCACAAAATCTTGGTAAGGCAAATCTTATTAATATCCCCATTTTACAGAAGAACAACTCCAGAAAAATCAACGAAATTAACTAACTTGCCCAAGATTATTTAAGGGATGACAATTAGAGACATACACAATCAAACTGGTTCCAGGATTTTTTTTAATTGAAAAAATTTTATTTTATTTTATTATTATTATTATTTTTGGCTAATGCAGGTTTAAGAAACCTGAGTTTTAGGACTCTAGTCTTCCTGTCCCGCGGCTACCACTCTCTTATCCTTTTCGTGGATCACTTTACACCTTTAAGTCACCTATCTGGCCTCAGGAGAGAATGTGAATTCCGGGAATCTTACTTAGAAATGGAGGAAACTGGATTCAACCTCTGGCCTCTTTGGAGCAGTTGGGCACTTACACCACGCCATCTGTTTTTTAAATTTCCATACATGTCCTCTATTGGGGGTCCTACCACAAGCAGAAAATCCACCTGGCATGTGACAATCCTTTAGCGAATTCAAGACCCCCTGGGCCTTCTTTTCCCCCATGTTGAGCTCCCCAGGACACTCACTGTTCTTCATGAGCCATGTGTGGTATTATGATTTATAACAAAAATATATATATTTGATCTTCATCTCTGTTTCTGGCACAGAGCTCCTAAAATCCTTGGAATTTCCTAAGCCCTGAGAGTCATAAAGGTGTCTTCTGTTATGTTAATGAGGTGACTTTTGGACCACACAGGAGGTTGGGGGCTGGTTGCCAGGAGAACCAACCATGTGATTGAGGGCTGGAAATTTCAGTCCCACCCCATGACTTCCAGGGAGGGGATGGAGGCCGGAGATTGAATCAATAGCCGATGGCCAACCGTGCCTCTGTGATGCAGCCTCTATAAAAACCCAAAAGGACAGGGTTTGGAAAACTTCTGGGTTGGTGAACATGTGGGGATTCAGGAAGAGGGGCATGTTCAGAGACCACGGAAGCACTGTTCTCGTTCCCTATACTTTGCCCTGTGCATCTCTTCCATTTGGCTGTTTCTGTGTTATATCCTTTCCTAATAAACTGGCGATCTAGTATGTACAGTGTTTCTCTGAGTTTTGTGAGCCACTCTAGCAAATAAATCAAACCCAAGGAGGTGGTCTTAGGAACCTCTGATTTATAATAAGCAGTTGGTCAGATGCACAGGTAACAGCCAGGACTTATACTTGGCATCTGATGGGGGCTCCGTCTGTGGGATTGTGTCCCTAATCTGTGGGATCTGATGCTCTCTCCGGGTAGATAGTGTCAGAAATGAGTTGAACTGTGGGACACATAGCAGGTGTTGGGGACTTCCCTGGTGGTGTAGGTACCCCATCCCACCCCACATTGGAATTAGAATCAGAATCATACTATGGTTATGTGTTCACATGTTACTGGGTCCACTTAACTGGATGGGCTCCAGTTTGGTAATAGTGCTCTTAAAAATGGCCCTAGAACTTAAAGATAGTCTAGATATGACCTGACCAGTGCCGAGCATTTTAACTGAAGCCCTGTGACCTCCAAATCACCACAATCCAGGTTTAATGGCTGGTCACATAACTTCACAGATCTCTTAAGTGTTTAAGTATTCCACTCAACCAGGAGAAAAAAGGCTTATGCAAGAGTGTGTCTCTTCTTTATTATCTCTCTTAAAGTTTATGTGTTCAAATATGGTCTGGTTATGAGTTAACAGCACAAGAAAAATCAATACCAGACTCTGAAAAGGAGAACTCACAACATGTCTATAAAAGTGAAATTAGCGTTGTAAAACAATGATGGATTCAAGTTTTATTTATTTATTTATTTTTTGCCTTGGCAAGGGGTATGATTATCTCTGTGCTCCTAAATTAAAATTGCAATGCTTTCAAAATCCTTGGTACCTTGTGTAGAATTCTACCGTTATCTGGATCCGGTTGCACTGTGTTCTAGCTGGTTCCATTTGTGAGAATACGATAACGAGAGTGAACAAGCGTTCAGGACTTACTGTGTACCAATAATTGTGCAAAGCAGGTCACAGATAGATAGTTTCTTATTTTATTCTCACAACAACCTGGAGGGGGAAGGTACCCTTACTGAGTAGCTTGCCCCAGATCACACAGCTGTTAGGAGGGGCTGCAAGGATGTGAGCTCTGACCGCAGACTTTCTCAGTGATAAGGTGGATGCTTGCTCCTCCTCTCTCTATTGGCTGAGCCTATGACCCATGACGCAGTTGGTTGTGAACTTGAGCAGGGAACAAAGATACGCTTTTTTTGCTCCCTGAAAACTCACACTTCTCAGGGATCTAATTCTGTCCCCCCTGCAATCCCTGCACCCCCTTCTGCTTCCTGTCTGAGATATGTTCTAAACTCCAAACAATTAACCCCCCCCTGCTAACGTCCTGGAATAAACATTAATTGAGGTTTTAAAAATTATAGGAAAAGAAGAGGGAGGCAAACTGAGGAAAATGCAGTCTAATTTTACAAGAATTATTTGGCACTTCATTTAAAAATTTCCTTTGGAGGCACAAGTTCAAGAACTCTAGTTGGAGGTTCAATCTTTTATAAAGGAAATGGCAGGGCCATTGGTTTTTAATATCCTATATGTTACCCAAATAAGGTAATGACCAATTTTTGTAAGCTGCCTTCGGGGATGAGGTCAGGCCGACTGTGAGTGAGACATGAAGTGATTCTTTGTGAAGTACATTTCTAAACACCTTTTATAAACGCCTGTCGTGGCTTCAGTGGGCTTGTCAATTGTAAGTGTTTCCAATGTCATCCTTGTGGGAGATGCCTTTTTACTATCCTAATGGAGAACCATTCTGAGGGTGTCTTTCCCAGACATTGACAACTTGGCTTGAGGAGGAAAGGCCAGAAACCATTTAAAGTTGTTGACATAGCTCTTTTTATGGAAGCAATAATCCTTGCTCTTGAAATGTCATTGCATGTGGTTCCCTATATGAAATAATTATACATTTAGTACCTGCATAGTTGATGTGATCTAGGGCAAAAGTCTCTACAGCACCTCCTTCCCTTGACCTTGGCATACTTCCTTTGGCCCCAATTGTGTTTTCAGGATGTTCAGGTGTCTGTCTTCCTCCTTGTTGGTCGCTTTTCTGTGAAGGGTGAGTAGGTGGGTAAGAGTTTGCATTTTAAAGGCAGAAAAGCATGTTATCCCTTTGGGTTATTGATGTCCCTTGTTCCTTGTGATCCTTGGTGACTCCTTGTAAGAAAGCAGAATATGTCCTTGTTTCCCAAGGAGACTTGGGTTGAGAGGTGAAGGCAGAGGGGCCAGTGGAGAGAAACAGAAACTTGTTCCTAAAATTCTGATGGGTCTCAGTATGAGTACAGGAAAATTGTGACACCCTGTCTCCACCGAGAGACCGATGTCTCCCATCCATCTGCTTATTTTCATGATGACAATGACTGGGAACATATGGCCTTCTGGTCCCCTCTCTAGCCTTGTGGATGGGATGTAAGTACTTGATGTCCTGCCCTAAACTTTGTGCAGTGGGTATGCGCATGGACTGTGGATCATGAGGATTTGGATTCTAACACCATCTTTTACTTCTTTGTGTGACTCTTTGGGCTGGTTAAACTCTCTGTGCCTTAACTTACTCATTTGCAAAATAATCATGATAATGATGACAGGCTGAGTCCTAAGCAAGCAGTATAGTGAGGCCAAACAGACCAGAATTTGAATTTTATCTTTGCCAATTACCAGTTTTCTGACCTTGAAGGTATTTGACCTGTAAAATGGGTGTATTAACAATAATAATCATCATCTCTTCCCCAGAACTTGGGCTGAGAATTAATACAGGTGATTAAGATATGCTCTATACTAAAGGAGAGTGCCTCGCATATAAATACTCAATAAATACCAATAAATACTCAATTAATATAATGGTTGTTTTAGTTAAAAAATTTTTTTTTTTTTAAATCTAAGAGCATGTTGGTGGCATGCAATTTGACACCAAGTAATCGTTGCAAGACTCTGGGAACTCAGGGGAGGTACCATTAACCCCAGCAGAATATGGGAGCCACTGCAGGTCACTGGGGGAGAGCAGCAACAACATCGGAGCAAGAAGGGGACAGGCAATTGGTAGGGAGAAGAGGGGTCTCTGCTGGAGGGTACAGCCTGTCTGCAAATAGGCTGCTTTTGTGTGCTCCGCAGGCAGGCTTCTGAAAACCCTGGGCATCGCCGACCTGCCACACAGGGTTCCACGCTGTAAATGTGGATCCCGAGGGCTCGCTCCCAAGTCCCACTGGCTCCCGGTACAGGCTTGAGGCCTGAGTCAACACCGATTTTGAGACCAACAGGATGGAAAGAAAGGCAGTTTTAGCTCCCATCCCAGGGCTGCAGTTAGCACTAAAGAGCCTTACTAGGGTCTGGGGAGAGAGAGAGAGAGAGAGAGAGGGGTGGGGTGGGGCGGGGGGAGGGGAGAGACACTGCCTTGTCTCACGTTTATAATACGGCACTATCTTTCCAGGAGGAATCGATTAATAATTTACATAAGGCATTTAATTAAAAATGTGTCATCACCTCGTTAATGTCTTCTCCGAGGATGCATCATTATTCTCTTTTGTTAATAGATTTGAGCGTGTGCGTGCCCCCGCGGCTGGCCTGCCTGGCCCAAGTGGCAGGTGCCCAAGGAGGGGTGTGTGTGTGTGTGAGGGGGGCCTGCCAGGCCCTTCGTGGTGGCCTTACTCTGCTCCAAGGTGTCAGGGAGGACAACCTTTCCCTCCACTCTCCCTCCAGGGTTTCTTTCCCGGGCGCCGTCCTCCGGGGGTCTGACCCTGCTGGGCGGTGGGAAGCCACGGTCTAGCCGCCTCCGAGGGCTGCTGGTCTTCTGGGGCAGCTCCTCTCTCCGAGGAGATCAAGGGAGGATGTGGAGCCCCACAGAGCGACAGTCCCCAGCCCTACGTTTCCTTTCAAATGTAAGTACAAGGAAGCAGAAAGGAACACAGAGGGGCCCCAGAAGAAGGACAATGAATTATTCATCTCCTATTCGGGGGCTCGGGGGGCTCACTGCGCCTCCTCTTCCCGTCCTGAAAGGCAGCCAATGAGAAAGGCACCTTATTCACTGGTTGAATTACCGCCTGTGAATGGCTGGAGGATCCATTTCAAAGCCGCACTTAGAATTGGCCTATTAAAAAGGCAGCCAGGATTTGTTTCAGAAGCTACACTGGAAATGAATGAGGGCTCTTCCATCTCTTCTGCCTATTAAAAAAGCTTCACTTCTCACAGAGCAACTATTTTAATTAAATCAATAATTATGCTTTATTGAATTCAATGCTCTTCAGCAAAAACCAGCACAGAGCCTCTCTGGCTTTTGAAAACTTAATTTAGGCCAACAGCGGGTTGGGGGAGGGAGGCGAGGCTGGTGAGGGAAGGAGGGTGGGGGGAGAGAATAGTAGAGGGAATTGGGTATTTAATGGCACCTGTTAGAATGTCTCCTTCCCCCACCCCCTAGCCCCCAGCACTGAGAGAGGCACTGGTGGGAGTCCAGGCTCAGTTGGAAACAGGCAGATTTTTCTTTTGGGTGGGGTGGAGTGGAGAGATGCTACTTAAACCCAAGCTTTCCGATGTCCATTTTTATTCTGGTTCCATGATGCCTTCAATGCCCCCAGGCAACTGGCAAGATGTCCTTCTGTCAGCTGGCGCTGGGGGCTTCTGGCTGAGGGTTGCCTCCTGCTAGCTAATCCTCAGATAGGATAGTGGATAGAGCCTTTGGTCTTTTCTTTTTTTGAGCCACATGCTTAGGCTAGATTACTGATGATTGCAGTGACTTTCTGACTGGTGTCCCTGGCTCTGTTCTGGGAGCTCCCTCAACTTCGGAGTCTCAAATTGAAACTGTCTGGTCCAGTCACGTTCCTCCTTCGGAAAGGAGGCTCCCTCTTGCCCATGTGCATAATCCGGGCGAGGCAGGTAAGAGTGAGTGAGCAGGAGGTGGTGGGGACTGGGTCAAACTGGTGAGAGGCATTCCTTGGTCTAAAAGCCATGGCTAGAGCTCAGCTCCAGCCAATTGCTGGCAATAGAAACAGAGCCCTCTCCCCCCACATTGCTAGGTATTTTGACTTTTTTTTTTCTCAATAAAACCTGGCAGTCCTGCCTTTTCTGTACCATCTGTCAAGTTTTAAATATTGGCTACAGCGTAACTAAAATAATTTGTTCAAAATACTCATTATGCCCTTTTACTAGGCTCAGCTTGCAGGAGAAATTATATTAACCAGCCTACGGGGACAGAGGGCTTTGTTTACATGGCAGGTTTCGGCGGCCAGTGAAATACAGGTGGGATCGATGTGTATGACTGCTGAGCAGAAGCTTTAAGAACCATTGAGTGGTTCCGCTATCATTCTTTTCCCTCTGCTCCAAGAAAGCATATCCCAGACAGGGGCTGCCCCCTCAGCCTCTATGTCAGCATAAACAGACCGTGAGGCAGAGCTGGGGTTACCCCTCAACTGACCCGAATGTGGCCAAGAAAGAAAGTGCGATTTATTGAAAGTCACTAAGATTATGGGTTGTTACTGTATGGAAGCTGATGGATACATTTGCCAATTAAAATATTGTTTTGGAAACATGATGGAAACCATAAATCTGTGGGTTTTCACTTGTAAACCTGCGTTCTATGGAACAGAGTCTAACTTTCTTTCCCCAACAAGTGGGGTCCTTTCCTAGCTATGCAGGCTCGTCTGCCTTGACCCCGCTCTGCCCTAGACATATGACACTCCTTGTGAGTCACCATGCACAAGGGACACTTTGCATATGCCTGCATGTATTCTAGCCTCTGTCTGGAATATCTGCCTTCTCCTCTTCAGCTAACTCCTTGCCCTTAAGATGCAGCTTGAGATCTACCCTCTTTGAATCAGCTTCCTTGCCCTTATACCTCTTGACTCTCTGGTAGGATTAGGTTCCCCTTCTACATACCTTCAGAACACACTGTTCAGGTTTTGCTCTTCCATAATCCTTATGACCCTTTATTGTTAATTATTGGTTTATTTGTCTGTCTCTCCCCACTGGAACTATGAGTTCTTGACGGCAGGATCTGTGCTGGTCTTGTTTACTGCTTTCACGCAACAAATGTTAAGTGAATGAATGAGAGTTTTCTCACGAAGCAGAAAATGGACCAGTGTGCCTCTTGGGGCTCTAACCATAATTGTATAATTGCTGAATATAAGAGCACAAAATCCTCAAAAGAAATCTGAGCTGCTCATAAGCATTCCAAGAATAAAACTATGTCAACTTCAGACACACTTTAGGAGGGTGGACAAAGTTTAATTGAAATGGTGTGCAGAAGTATACTAAGAGTTTGCAATACACAGATCAAGATAACACGACCCCATGCCCCTTCAGAAGTTCACATAAAGAATTATGATGAATAGGGATGCCTGGGTGGCTCAGTCGGTTAAGCGTCTGCCTTTGGCTCACATCATAATCTCAGGGTCCTCGGATCTAGCCCTGCATCAGGTTCCATGCTCAGCACAGAGTCTGCTTAGGATTCTATCTCTTCCTCTCCCTCTGTCCCTTCCCCTGCTTACACATGCTCTCTCTCAAATAAACAAATAAATCTTAAAAAAAAAAAAAAAGAATTGTGATGAATAGCTCTCACAGGTGGGAAATAGCCTAACTCCATAAATAATGCATTACTTTTCAGGAGAAAAATAAGGACAGCTAGCAACTGGTGGGGGAGAAAGAAAAATAATTTAAATTTAAGAAGCAGATACCCCATGGGAACAGTTTAAGCCACTTCTCAAATTAGGTGGCTCTCCTTGGCTTCCAAACTCAACTACTGAGTAGGTCTCTTAGGCAGGCAAGTGGGATCATTGATGGCCTGATAAAGGCTGCCCCTTCTAATACCTTCAATAGGCAGAGCTGGTCCTGGAGAGAGATGGGCAGATGTGTGTAGGAACCATGGGTCCCCTAGGTAGAAAAGGGAATACTATGTATGACTCCTCTCTTTGGAGGTTCTATAATCCTAAAATATCTGTATTGGCTTAAGAAAGTTTCTACAGAGATAATTGGAAGAAAAAGACACAGGGTCCCCTTAGTGTAACTTATCATGAGGGGATAGGGTTCTGGGCTGGTGGTTCTCAATACCAGGGCCTAGACATTTATTCCAGAAGGATGGGTCACTTAAGTGTGTCCACTGGTGATATCTGGATCTACCCACTCTGATGGAGTGATATCGTTCTGAGCTCAATGGCTGAGCACATAATTTAAAAGGCTGTGAATTGAGAAAGCTGTAATCTTGGATATACAAGTCTGGGACTATTACGGAGTCTCTGGAAGGACCCAAGGACATCATTGCAACAGTGGATAAGAGCACATCTTCCTGGAAGGAACTAGGTTTCAAAAGTGGCACTGTTCAGAAACCGTAGGAAAAAATGGCCTCCCAAAGTTGACACCTTCTAGTGGATTGACCATTGACTACCTACTTCCCTCCACCTGGCATTTGCAATGAGGACTGAATAAACTCTCTGTACTGACAGAACTGCCTAGTTTCTTAGCTGTTTCATAGATAGTGGCATTGGTGTATCTTAAGAGATTGGTTTTCTTTTTAATAGTGTTTGCTGGACACGATTCCTGATATTTTATATGTAATCCTTATCACAGTTCTTTAAGGGAGGTGCCATCATCACTCCTATTTAACAGATGAGGAACTGGAGGCACAGAGAGGTTAAGTGACTTGCCCAAGGTCACATAGCTGTTAAGTTTTTGCACCAGCTTTAACATCTACACAGATTGGAGTCAGGCAGGAAAGCATTAACTGGGAAAATAGAAGCCGCCAGATCTATCCCTGAAGCTGATGAAAAGGGTGATGTGGGTTACAGTAGGTGTGAAATGCAATTTAATAATTCATCTCGATTCAATGCAATTCAACAAACAACCTTGTACTGAGCAACATCTCTTTTTCAGTTGTTCTACTAACTCAAGGGATTCAAAGAACAAACTACACCTTTTCGCAAGGAGCTTTTGGCCAAAAGCCATTCTGTGCTCTGTTTCTGTTCAGACAGCAGCCTAAAACTGGTGGGGAAACTGTGCTATTTAAAGGAAAACGGCACCAAAAAAAAAAAAAAAAAAAAAAAAAAAAAGGCAGCCCTGATAGTGCGTAGGAAGACAAATCACAAACCTGCTCCTCCCGGGCATCTGCATGAAAAGAAGCATCTAACAGGATGGCACCAGACAGCCCTGCAGGGAAGCACCCTACAGGGACGTGCTTAAAAGCCCCTTTCATTAAGGTGTTTTCAAACTGTGACCACTGCTGAGAGCTCTTCTATGGCTCAGAAGCCTCCCTTGATGCTAACTGGGTGCTCTGGAAAATCCAAGTGAGTTGCTGTCTCTATAGAGCATGCAAATGTCACTGTCCCTTCGGGCTGCTATAACAGAATACCAGACTGGGTGGTTTATAAACAACAGAAATGTATTCCTCCCAGTTCTGGAGGCTGGGAAGCCCAAGATTGAGGCACCAGCCGATTCAGTGTCTGGTGAAGACCCTTCCTGGTTCATAGATGGATGTCTTCTTGCTGTGTCCCCATATGATTGGGGGAGGCAAAGGGGCTCTCTTATATCGGCACGAATTCCAATTATGAAGGCTCTACCCTCATGACCTATGCACTTCCCAAAGACCCCACCTCCTAATACTATCACATTGGGGCTTAGGTCTCAACATATGAATTCTGTGGGGGACACAAAGATTCAGTCTAAGCAATGTGTTGATGTATGAGAGAGATTGAGACATATCTCCCTCAGGCAGCCCGAGGAAACCATAGAACTTAGCTTCTTAGAATACTGCCTGTTTAGGGAGGGAGAGTTCAACTTAATGGAACAGAGGTTTTCTTTAAAGGACCAGATAGCAAATATTTTAGGTTTTGCAGGCCTTACAGTCTCTGTTACAATGACTCAGCTCCACCTTCATGGAAAGCAGCCATAAATGATTAGCCATAAATGATGAGCATGGCTGCATTCCAATAAAACTTTATTAACAAACACAGGCTGTGGGCCGGATTTTTGCCCTTAGGCCATAGTTTGGTGATCCCTACTTTAGATCTTCAGCTCCAGGCCCAT
Organism: Mirounga leonina; assembly: GCF_011800145.1. NCBI lineage: Eukaryota > Metazoa > Chordata > Mammalia > Carnivora > Phocidae > Mirounga > Mirounga leonina. The sequence goes on from NW_023270464.1 coordinate 19,683,950, forward strand.
CAGGACCAGGGGAAGGGGAAGAAGGACCTAAAACTTCATGCAGCGGTGACTCCGGGAGAGTGACATGGGAAGGTCCGCGTGATGTAGAGGGTCAAGGTAGATTTCTTGAATGCCTGGAATTCGCCAGATTCAGGAAAGTGAAGGTATCATTTGCTTTGGTGCATGGGCTTTGGACAGAGTTAGTGCAGGTATGGTTATATAAACAGCTTTTAGGGCGCCTGGGTGGCTCAGTTGGTTAAGCGACTGCCTTCGGCTCAGGTCATGATCCTGGAGTCCCTGGATCGAGTCCCGCATCAGGCTCCCTGCTCGGCAGGGAGTCTGCTTCTCCCTCTGGCCCTCCCCCCTCTCATGTGCTCTCTCTCATTCTCTCTCTCTCAAATAAATAAATAAAATCTTAAAAAAAAAAATAAACAGCTTTTAATTTTGGAATAATTTTAGATTTACAGAGACGTTGCAAAGATAATAGGGTTCCCATATACCTCTCACCCACTTTCCCTTAACGTTAATATCTTTTTTTACATTTTATCTTTTTATTTGATAAATTTGACATATCACATTTTATAAATTTAAGGTATACTGGGTATTATTTTGATATATTTATATCCTGTAATATGATTGCATTGAAGCAATATTTATCACATCACATCATTGTAGTACATTATTGTCTACATTCATTATGCTGTGCATTAGATCTCTCAAGCTGATTTAGTACTCGTTTGTACCCTTCAACACCATCAGTCCTACCCATCCCCCCACCCCCTAGTAACCACTGATTTTACTGTTTTGTTTTGGTTTTTTTCTTACAGGTATGACTTTTTTAGATTCCACGTGTAAGTGATATAGTACTTGTCTTTCTCTATTTGACTTACTCCAGTTAACATAATGGGCTCAAGGTCCATTCATGTTGCAAATGGCAGGATATCCTCCTTTCTCAAGGGTGAATAATGTTCCACTGTGTATATGTATCACATCTCAAAATTTTTTTTTAGTATAGTAGACACAATGTTACATTCGCTTCAGGTGTACAACCGAGTGATTCAGTTTCTCTGAATGTTATGTTGTGCTCACCACAAGCTATTATCCGTCACCATACAATGCTCTTACAATAGCATTGACTATATTCCCTATGCCATGTTTTTTATTCCCATGACTTGTTTATTCCATACCTGGAAGCCTGTATCTCCCACTCTCCTTCAAGAGTTTTACCCAACCCTCACACCCCTTCCCTCTGGCAATTATCAGTTTGTTTTCTGTATTTGTAGGTCTAATTTTGCTTTCTCTTCATTTATTTCTGTTTTTTTCCCCCACATATTAAATCATATGGTATTTGTGTTTCTCAATCTGAGTTATTTCTCTTAGCATAATACCCTCCAGGTCCCTTCGTGCTGTTGTAAATGGCACAATCTCATTTTTTTTAGTGCTAATATTCCATAACATATATATACATAATTCCATAATATATATTATATATATATAATATATATACCACCTCTTTCTCCCCTACTCATCTATCAATGGATGTTTAGGTTGTTTTCATATCTTGGCTATTGTAAATAATGCTGCAAGAAACATAGAGGTGCATGTATCTTTTGGAATTAGTGTTTTCGTTTTCTTTGGTGTACCACATCTTTTTTTAGCCATTCATCCATTGACGGGCATTTGGGTTGTTTCCACATTTTGGCTGCTGTGAATAATGCTGCAATAAACATGGGAGTGCAGATACAGCATCAAAGTCCTGTTTTTATTTCCTTTGGGTATATACCCAGAAATGGAATCGCTGCACCATATGGTAATTCTATTTTTTATCTTTAGAAACCTCCATGTTGTTTTCCATAGTGGTTGGACTAATTTACATTCCCACCAGCAGTGTAAACGGATCCCCTTTTTACCACACCCTTACCAGCACCTATTGTCTCTTGTCTTGCTGATGGTAGCACTTCTAACAGGTATGTGGTGGTATCTCATTGTGGTTTGATTTGCAATTCCTTGATGATGAGGGATGTTGAGCATCTTTTCATGTGTCTGTTAGACATTTTGATGTCCTCTTGGGGAAAATGTCTATTTAGTTCTTTTGCCTATTTTTTAAATTAGAATTTTTTTGTTGGTATTATTAAGTTGTGTTCGTTCTTTATATATTTTGGATATTAACTCCTTATCTGATATATGGTTTGCAAAACTTCCATTCTGTAAGCTGCTGTTTCATTTTGTAACTTGTTTCTTTTGTTATGCAGAAGCTTCTGAGTCTGATGTTGTCAATTAGTTGATTTTGCTTTTGTTGTTGGTGCTTTTGGTGTCATGTTAAAAAAATCATTGCCAAGACAATTTTGTTTTGTTTTGTTGGTGAGAGAGAGAGAGAGGGAACACGCGAGTGCAGGGAAGGGTAGAGGGAAAGGGAGAGAGAATCTCAAACAGGCTGCATGCTCAGCATGGAGCTTGATGTGAGGCTTGATCCCACAGCACTGAGATCATGACCTGAGCCAAAATCAAGAGTCGGATGTTCAATTGACTGAACCACCCAGGTACCCCACATTGCTAAGACAAATACCGATGAGCTTCTTCCCTATGTTTTCTTCTATGTTTTATGGTTTCTGGTCTTATGGTTAAGTATTTGATCCATGTCGAGTTAATTTTTGTGAGTGGTGTGAGATAAGAGTCCAATTTCACTGTTCTGTCTGTGTTTCTTCAGTTTCCTCTTACTGTTAGTGTTTTCCATTACCGTGGTACATTTGTTAAATCTAAGAAACCTATATTTGTGCTTTACTATGATATAATACAAGAGTATATATTTGTTTTTTGTCTCTGGTTTCTGGCACAGAGTCCTGAAAGCCCTTAGAATTTCTTGTGTGATAGGAATGTCTTTGGTAGTTCAGAACAAGCTCCCTTATGACCACACCTGAGTTAATGCTAATGAGATGGTTCTTGGTGATGGTGATGGGGCTTGATAGCTTTAGCATGGGGGCTGGTAGCCAGAGGAACCAAGCACGAGATTCGAGGGTTGGCGCTTTCAGCCCCCCTCAACCTCTGGGGAAGGAGGGGCTAGAGATTGAGTTCAATCACCAATGACTTAATCAATCATGCCTACGTTACACAACTTTGATAAAAACTCTAAACAACAAGATTAGGAGAGCTTCTGGATTGGAAAAATCATCAGTGTGCTGGGAAAGCGGTTCACTTGGAGAGGGCATGGAAGCTCTGTGCCGTGCTCTGCCTCCCCCTTCCCCAATACCTTGCCCTGCTCCTCTCTTCCATTTGGTCGTTCCTGAGTTGTATCCTTTATAATAAACTGGTTATTGTGAGTAAAGTGCTTTCCTACATTCTGTGAGTCATTCTAGTGAATTATGAAACCTGAGGAGGGGGTTGTGGAAACCTCACATTTGTAGCTAGTCAGCAGAATCTTATGAGGCTGCTAGAATGGTAGGCTGGGCACCTCATATGCGGCTGACATCTGAAGTGGGAGCAGTCTCGTAGGACTGAGTCTTGAACCTGTGAGGTCTGTCCTAACTCTGGGTAGTTGGTGTCAGATTTGAATTGATTTGCAGGACACCCAGTTGGTATTGGAGAATGGGCTGTCATTTAGAAAAAGAACACACAATTACTATTAACAAAATTCCAGACTTTATTTAGATTGCACTTGGGACTGCATTTTCCAGAATGACTTGCAGCCAGGGCTAGTCACTTCAGAACCAATGGTGAGGGGCAGACATGAGATGTGCATGCCTTCCTTTGGGAAGCTCTCTTGTCTTTTCTCATCTTCAGACCAGCTGCAGAGGACTCTAAAGCCCTAGGGGCTGGTAACACTTGGGTTTCTGAATCATACATCAAGGGAAGACACCTGTCAATTGGGAACTACTGCACTGGATTATTACATTGAGCAAGAAATAAACTTCTGCTGTGTTAAGCCTGTCTCATTTGTAGCAGCTGCTAGCAATCCTTTCATGAATAATTCCTCCAGCAGAGACTGGGAGAATCGTGACAACCAAAAGGGTGGTGCTGGTGTAGAAACCAGTGGTGCCGAAACACATTCTCATTACAATTCATTGATCACCTATGATGCCTAGAGCATTGCACTCTGTATTAAAAAGCAAAACAAAACATAACAAGATAACCAGCAACTCCTTATATGGCTACTTGTGTAGCCTTCTCTTGTTTACAGAATGCTTTCTTATTCATCATTCTCATCTGACCTTGAAAAAAATCTTGCCAGGCTGCCCGAGTCAGGAAGTCTCATCTCTAATGCTGCAGTGTTTGGAAGACCAATTGAATGGGCTGATAATAAAATAACGCATCATTTGATCCTTTTATTTTAACTCAAAGCACATAAATGTACATCCTTTCACCAATATTTTGATGTGGTCTTTCATGTGAGTGTGGACCTACGGATTGGGGATGTACATTGTTTTCCATACATAAGCCTCATGCATAATGCATCAGCTACACTCTCTAGGGTTAGTTTCTTTAAAGTGAAATCAAAACGTAGAATACTTTCAAGGCATTAGGAGCTTAGAATTCTTCTAGATGTTATAATCTACCCCAATCATTTATGATTGTTTCACTCATACCTAATTAGATGATGGTAAAAAAAACCCACTTCATTGAGGTATGAATGACATGGGAAAAGCTTTAGCATATTGAATGTATACAACTCAGTAAGTTTGGGAATAAGTGTCCACCTGCGAAAACATCACCACAATCAAGGCCATACACATCCATCATCTTCCCAAGTTTCCCTCAACATCATTATTATTATAACTTTTTTTTTTGTGGCAAGAACACTTAATATAAGACCCACCTTCTTAGCAAATTTTAAGTATACACTATAGTATTATTAGCTATAGGCACTATGCAGTATAGTAGATCTCCAGATCTTATTTACCTTGCATCACTGAAATTTTATACCCTTAACCAGAACCTCCCCATTGCCCTTCTCTCCAGACCTTGGCAACCACTGTTTTGTTCTCTGCTTCCATGAGTTTGATTATTTTAGATTCCACGTGTAAGTGAGATTATCACGTATATTTCTTTATGTGTCTGGCTTATTTCACTTAGCATATAATGTCTTCAAGATTCATCCATGTTGTTGCAAATGGCAGGATTTCCTTCTTTTTAAAGGCTGAGTCATATTCTACTGCATATATATATGTACATTTTCTTTATGCATTCATCCATTGATGGACATTTAGGTTGTTTTCATATTTTGGCTATTGTAGATAATGCTGCAATGAACATGGGAGCACAGGGTTTTTTTTGTCTTTGTTTTTTGTTTTTGTTTTTGTTTTTAGATCTTGATTTCTATTCCTTTGGATAAATACTCAGAAGTGAGATTGCTGGATCACATGATATTTCCGTTTTTAATCTTTTGAGAAACATCCACTGTTTTCCATGATGGTTATACCATTTTATATTCTGGACAGCAATTTTTAGGGCTTATTGCCTTTGCTGTGATTTTCCTAGGTATTCAACTTAGTTTCCATAGAAATAAAATTTTTTTGCACTCATATTTCATTGGTTCAGATAATATTTAATAAAATTACAAAGCTGCAATAATTGGCAAACCAGGTTTGTGAACAAATGTGGCTGGCATTTGGTGAAAACAACAGTGTGGGAACATACTGTCTATTTGAGTCAGTGGGACTGTGGGCTCAGTCTGGGTGTTTAGCAGGAGAAGTAGAGAACATCAGTTAGTTCGGTAAATGATTATTAGACTGTCCACCTGTAGCAATGGCTAGCCCATAAGATACCTTTTTTTCTGGGTTGTACAGCACCCTACCATGTGCAAGGTTTGATGAGTGAGTCCCAGGCAGGGTTTCAGTCCCCAGGCCCTCCATCAATAAAAAAATCCTTATGTAGAACACAATCTGAATATCCTTCTGTGGTGGTCCAGTCTATTATACCAGTAAAATTTAGATATTGCCCTGGATGACAACAAATTAAGTGACTATCCCAAATTACCAAGTTATCAACTGGGGGAACTGGGACCTAGTCCTAAGCCTCCAACACCTAATCCAGAGTGGACTGAACCACCTGGTCCAGGTACCTGGATAAGACATCTTGTCTTGCTTTGGTCATAAGACAAGAGCCTTGCCAGTCTTAGCCCAGCATTTAATATACCCGGTCAAGCCATGCCCTTGGCTGCTCCCAGGACTCTGCCCACATGGTTTTCTCACCAAATAGGACCTCAACCTCTGTACTTGTTCTTCACACACCTGCTCTATCCCTCCTGCCCATTACATTCCCTTACTTTTCAGGTATCCTATTGTTGCAGTGATTCTCGACTCTGTACTCTTGTGTTGAAATTTTAAGAATTCCCATGAGGGGTGTCTGGGTTGCTCAGTCAGTTAAGTGGCTGACTCTGGATTTCGGCTCAGGTCATGATCTCAGGGTCCTGGGATCGAGCCCCGAGTAGGGCTCCCTGCTCAGTGGGGAGTCAGTCTGCTTGTGCCTCTGCCCCACTCCCCACTTCTGCTCTCTCTTAAATAAATAAGAGACTTCTTCTTCTGGCCTTTGTGATCTGGCCTTAGCTTACCTACTTGTTCCAGCCTTCCTTATCCAAAGTATCACCCTACACCCTACACCCTAGGTTAGTGTTATAAATACATAATGGTTCTTTTTCTCCAGACCCCTCCCTCTGCACTTTCTAGAATTCCCTAGTTTCTTCAGAATTCTCTGTTAATCTCTTCTATTGAATTCTTTGCCAAGTTCTTTATGTGTTGCTTTTATGCCAGGAAGACTTCCCATTTTCTCCCTAGCACATCCTCTACCCAAAGAATCTGCACACAGTATGATTTTGTTCCCAACAAAGGCATGGCTACCTGCACCAAAAATGAACATCGAGGTTAATACGATTTGCTCCTTTGAGAGAGACAAAGTTGGGGAGCAAGAGTAGGTGTATCGACAAAGAGAGCAATTGTCTTGGTTCCTGAGAGCTTTCAGATTCTCAGTTCTAGCACCCACCCACCCATCCATCTGTCCATCCATCCCTTGAACAAATATGTACCAAGTGTTTACTCTAGGCCAGGCCCTGTCTCAGGCACCGGTCATAGAACAAATGCAAGTGGTCTATTTTTGTCTTCATGGATGATCTTACATTCTAATGGGGTAGGCAGTCCATATATGACCTTGTCAGGTGTTGATAAGTGCTATGGAGAAGATTTAAGCTAAGTAAGGGTGATAACCAGTCTTGGAACAGGTGCTGTTTTTTCGAGAGTGGTCAGGGGAGGCCTCCCTAGCAGGATATTTGAGCAGAGACCTGAATAAAATAAGGGAGCAAATAATGGGGATATCTGGGCGGGGGACGGTGTTCCAGGCAGCTGGAACAGCAAGTGCAAAAACCTCAAGGTGGGACGGTTGGTGGTATTTTCACTGAATGCCAAGAGGGTGTTTGGGGCTAGAGCGGAGTGGGCAGCAGGGAAGGTGATGGAACTGATGACGGACAGGGGAGTAGCATGCTGCTGGGAGGCTATTGCAAGGGCTTCGGCTTTTACTCAGAGTACGATGGGGAGCCACCGAAAGAGCATCATCTGATTTTGGCTTAAAAGGATCACTTGATAAAGTCAGTCAGTCAGAAAGACAATTATATGATCTCACTCATATGTGGAATTTAAGAAACAAAACAGAGGATCATTAGGGGAAGGGAGGGGAAAATAAAACAAGACGAAACCAGAGAGGGAGACAAACCATAAGAGACCCTTAATCTCAGGAAACAAACGGAGAGTTGCTGGAGGGGAGGGGACGGGGGGGATGGGGTCCCTGGGTGATGGACATTAAGGAGGGCATGTGATGTGATGAGCACTGGGTGTTAGATAAGACTGATGAATCACTGACCTCTACCTCTGAAACCAGTAATGCATTATACGTTAATTAATTGAATTTAAATTAAAAGAATTAAATAAAGAAAAACAAAACCAGAATCTCTGTATGGAAGATCCCAATAAAGGAAAGGATCTGATTAAAAAAAAAAAAAGGATCACTTGAGCTGTTGTATGGAGGCTGGCTTGTAAGGGGGAGGAGCAGGGAGGCCTCAGGAGGGGACTGCAGTTTGGGCCAAGGTTGTAGCAGGAGATGGGGAGAGAGAGAGAGTTAGATTCTGCGTCTTTCCAGATGGAGAAGACAGATTTGCCGGTGGGTTTGAATGAAACGTGTATGAGAGAGAGAGGTCTTTGAAAAAGACTGTGGAGAGCTGAGGCTTCGGGTGAGAATCCGGAGTCTTGCCTCATCCACGTAAGCGGGGGCTGCCTATTTGAGATCTACCGGTAGGAGATTCGAAGTGAGTCGGGCCAGATGGATATGCGGGTCTGGAGCCCCCTTGGCTCTTCCCTTTCTCTCACGTGGACACATCTAATTCACAGGAAACCTGCTTTCACCCTTCTGGTGGGGTTTCACTCCCCCCTGGAGTAAAAACTGAAGTCCTTGGAGGCCCCCTGAGCTCTCGTCTCTGGGCCTCGGGCCTCCGACCTCATCCCCTGGGGCTCTCCCCCTGTTCCCTGCTCTGGGCCACGCCGAGCTGGCCCTGCCACTGACCTCCGCTCCCACCAGTCCTCTGCCTGCTGTGCTCCTTCCCCCTGGATCAGTAAGGCTTACTCTCATCTCCTTCAAGACCTCGTTGAAATAGGACCTGCTGGGTGAGACCTTCCAGCACCATCCTGTGTAATGTCATCACGCGGCAGTCCTCCTTCCTCTCCTTCTTCCTTCCCCGCTGCTGGGTCTCCTCCTCTCCTTCTAGGCATTTTGTTTATTGTCCATTTCCTCCCACCAGAATATCAGCTCCAAGAGGGCAGGCAGTTTGTCCTGACAGCTTCCCTGCTCTATCCCCAGGGCCTGGCACACCGTAGACCCCTTTGCCTGCATCCCCACAAGACTGCAAATGCGCCAAGCCTGAGGACTCCATGTAAGCCTGGCACAGTGCAATTATCATTTATAGAACCAAATAATTTGTAAAAAATAAATTTTTTTAAGATTTTACTTTTTTTTTTTTTTTGAGAGAGAGAGAGTGAGAACGAGCATGTACACGAGCAGGTGAGGGGAGGGGAAGAGCAGAGGACAAGCAGGCTCCCCGCTGAGTGTGGAGCTGGGACCTTGAGATCATGACCTGAGCCGAAGGCAGATGCTTAACCGACTGAGCCACCAGGTGCCCCTAGAATGAAATAATTTTAGGCAAAATATATCTCCCTCTCAGGCTCAAAGGTGAGACAAATTTTAAGAGACAAATAACTACCAAAAACATTCGCCAAAGGTAAATCCCTCAGTTGTATCTTAGGACATACTTGCTTGGCAGACAGGAAGCTGAGTTTGTTCTTCACGGGGACACCTCACAGGAGGGGTGCTCTGCTACTTGGGGGGGAATATTTTGCTAAAACTGAACAAAAGAGAAGCAATAATACTAACCTGTAAGGAACCATTCTAAGGACTTCACATATATTAGCTCCCCTAATCCTCACGACACCGTGGGGGTGGGTATTGGCATCATCGTAGTTCTACAGACGAGAAAACCAAGTCTTAGAGAAGGGCAGTAACTGGCTCCAGGCTACACAGCTCGTTGGGCCAGTAAGCGGGGAACCAGGATTGAACTGGGATAGTCTGGCTCCAGGGCCGACCCTCTAAGGAAACCAATGAACAGAGGGGGGACAGCGAACCGTCCAAAGAATATTCCATGAGGGCTGGAGTCCTACAGTTGGTAGAATGGAGAAAGGAAGAAAACAACCGTGATCCCCCATGGCATGGGGCATGGAAGCCTCTGACCCCCCAGTTCCCCCCAAGAACTTGCTGCCAGCAGGTGGGCCATATTTTCAGAGTTAACCGTTGAACCGGTTTTCAACTGTGTGACACAGGCCTGGAGGTGACTTCAGTTGCTCTTCTTCTGACTCCCCCTCCTCCTGCTCCGTGAACCTTCTCCGCCCTTCTGCATCACATCCTGGGTGTCAGCTGGCCTGTCCCCTGAGTCCCATGTGTCTGCATGCCAGACAGAGCACTCACCCCCCGGACACCCGGGTATGCGCTTTCCTTGTGGGGCCTAGCCTGGTTTTTTTTCGGAGCAGATTCTGGGAGAACTAACTGGATTCTTTTTTTTTTTTTCCTTCTCTTCTGCATGCCTTGTTCTTCTGTCCTGCCAGGTGGTGGTGGTGGTGGGGTACTGTTGAGGAAAGACCATTCTGGAAGCAACCAATTAATCTACAGATGTCTTCTGAGCACCAAATGCTTCTTCATCATTATGTGAAGTGTTACACAGAAGAAATCAGAAATATTAGCCTCAGGTCTCCCCTCGAAGCAGTCACACATTTCTTAGGAAGATGAGACCGTGTGGAAAGCGATTATGGGATAAGGGGACTGTGTGTAATGAATTACTAAATTGCACAGCAATGCTATAAAGTGCTGGCGGTCAGAAAGTGGACAAATCCGAATAGCTTGGAGTAAATCACGGAATGTCATGGTTGAAGGAGGCCTTGAATAGCATCCTCGTGGTCCCAAGGGGAAAAGAGAAGTGCGGAGAACCCAAGCTGCTCGCTGGAGATACAACAGTAAAGGGCTAGCAGAGCTGGTGTGGGGCGCCGGTTCTCCTAAGCCTGGGTCGAATGTTCTTCTCAATCGACTGAGCTCCGTCTCTCAGGAGGACCATGGGCAAGGGAGGAAGCTGGAGAGGGCTGTTGGTTACAAGGAGTTGATAGGCAAAGGATATTTGCCAGGGAGAGTACATAGCTGAGGAAGGAGTAGCAAGGATAAAGGTGAGGAGGAGACAAAAGGAAAATCCATCCAGGAGAAAGGTAGGAGCCCAGCAACCCTCTCTTGGTCAAGCCTGGTAGCTTGGAGGCTGTGATGATGGGTTCTGCCTGGCCATTAAAGTATTGTCGCTAACTAAGCAAGCATCTTAATGTCTCAGGGTGTCCTTATGGGCAGTAAAGCTACTGAGGTGTGAAGACACGCACATCAGGGCCATTGGATGAATAATTTCACAAGGAAGGCAATGAAAGTCACGTTATGGGCATCATTTAATCCCTCCATCTGGAGAGCATGTTTTGACAGGTTTAACAGAAGCTCTCCCCAGGGTTCCCGCTCCTCCAGGGGATGTGAGGAGCATCTGAGAGTCCACGGAGCTGGCTGCCTCCTTCATGTGGTCCCTGAGCATATTTATGCAGTTGCTCTGGGAAGACAAAGTGTGCTGACCTTGTTTCCTGGATATTTTGCTCTGTTTCTTACTGACTTGATTTGATAGGTAATATCACACACTGTTATGGCTCTTCTGAGAGGCTGGGGGAGATGCTAAAAGCATTGGAATGGGAATTAGGAGAAATGGGTTTTTGGCTCTACCATGGGCTGGCTGGGTGACCTGTGGCCAGTGACTTAACCTCTCTGGGCCTCAAGCAGTTCCGACTAGATTATCTTTAAGGTCCGTTTTGATTCTAATATTTTATGAGCCTAAGAAGACAATATTATAAAAGAAAACAGAGTGCACATACCACAGTCAGATGGGCTGGATTCAGGATTAGAGCTCTGAGCCCAATTAGCTGTGTGCCCTTGGGAATGTTACTTAACATCTGAGCCTCAGTTTTTCTTTCTTTCTTTCTTTCTTTTTTTTTTAAAGATTTTATTTATTTATTTGACAGAGAGAGACACAGCGAGAGAGGGAACACAAGTAGGGGGAGTGGGAGAGGGAGAAGCAGGCTTTCTGTGGAGCTGAGAGCCCGATGCAGGACTCGATCCCAGGACCCTGGGATTATGACCTGAGCTGAAGGCAGATGCTTAATGACTGAGCCACCCAGGCGCCCCTGAGCCTCAGTTTTTTGTATATAAAATATAATGAGGGGGAAATAAAATAAAGTGTTTAGAATAAAGCCAGATACATATATTCACTTAATAAAGCTGGTCTCTTCTATCTCTAGCAACGTAAGGCAGCCTTCTAACCTTCACGTCAAAGTCCTCCCGCCTCCCTCTATTTCTGCCTTTCATCCAGACACATTTCCCGAGCATCTCTCTTCCATTTCCTGACTTGGGGCCGGAGATGTATACGTGAGTGTGATCTGGTCCAGGATGCTAAGTGTGATGCAGTCTGCTATGGGAGAGTGTGATAAACTGTAGGCATAACTCAAAGATACCATGGGTTCAGTTCCATACCACAATAAAGCGAGTCAAATGAATTTTTTGGTTTCTCAGTGCATCTAAAAGTTATGGTTGCACTATATTGTAGTTTATTAAGTGTGCAATAGCATGTCTGAAAAAAAAAATGTACATACCTTCATTAAAAAACACTTTATTGCTAAAAAATGCTAATGATCATCTGAGTTTTCAGCAAGTGGTAATCACTGGTCACAGATCACTGCAGCAAATAAATAACAAAGAAAAACTTGAAATATTGCAAGAAGTACCAAAATGTGACCCAGAGACACAGAGTGAACGAATGCTGTTGGAAAAATGGTGTTGACAGACTTACTTAATGCAGGGTTGCCACAAACCTTCAATTTGTATAAACAAAATAAAATATCTGTGAAGTGCAATAAAGCGAAGCAAAATAAAGCAACGTCCTCCTGTCCCCAGGAGGCCTCTGGGAATTCTTAACGCAGGAGTCAGATTTGTGGCTGGTTGCTGGATGGGACTTTGTAGAAGCAGGAGAGAAGGAGTGTGTGCAAGTGGGCATGGGGGCACTTGTGATGTGGTTTGGGCCAAGGGACTGGGGGATGAGCACAGGCATGCTTTACTGGGGCCAGAGTCTTTGCAGGGAGAGCAGGCTGTGGTTAGGACCGTTACCTTCTTAAGGCTCAATTAAACTGTGCATCTTTCCCAGGGGCACAATGGGGCTGCAGGGGCACAGATTAATTTATCAGCCTGGCTAGCCCAGGCGGGGCTACATGGGTCCCTGGAATGCTGAATGGGACAGTGGCTGGGGAGCCATATCTAGTTTGGGAACTGCCTGTCATCCCCCCGCAGGACGTTGTAGGGGCTCGCTCGACTTCCCCGCTTTGTGTCTGTCTGGCCCTGGCCGCCCCGCGTCGCCTTGAGCTCTTGGAGAGGCCAACGAATGGTTGTGTGTCCTGACCAGAGGTCAGTGGGTATTATAACGAACTTGTAACCCTATCCAGATCAAAGTGGCAGAACCTGAGCTGCAGGCTGAGCCAGCCTTCGGTGTGACATCCAAGCCACTGGCTCACCGCTAAGTAGTGGTAACCTAAGAAACCAGAGGGGCCCCCTGGTCCAAGCTCCAGAGTGTTTACTTTCTTCTGGTGGCAGCCTGGGCCTTCCGTGACAGTGTGCCCGGCCTCGGGGTCGGGTCCTGGGAGCTGCTCTTTTCCTCCAGTGACTTACACTGGGGTGGTCCCTGTGTTCTGGGGAGGGGGGGAGGCATTAAGTGGGAGGGTTAATGGGTTGGGGTGCTCCCCTAACAAATACGCTTTGTCACCTACTCGGATACAAAACGGAAGATGGAAGGGAGGTGACACCATTGCCTTTAAGCAGACTCCACTCTGCTCATTTGCCTCTAAGAGCTTGCCATTTCAAAGCAGGGAAATAATTGTATTTGCTCTATGGGAGGCATTCCTCCTTCTCCTCCCCACCTCCCCCCCAGGATGGAATGCATTTCCTTCCTCTGTACTTCGGGGTGGCAGCTTTCATGTTCCCATGCTCCAGAGCAGAAGGTCAGCTGGAGGGGTGGGGAGGCATCACCTCTAGCTGGCAGCCATGCAGACTCAGAGGTCCCCATCTTGGCGGTGGGGATTTGCCCTCTGAAAGGGGACGGCCCCTCTCTCCCGGGGCAGTGGGTCTTATTTTCCTCTGAAAATTCATGCTGCAGGAGTGGATCGTTTCTCACAGCTTTCCTGACAGGTACAATTGTCGCCAGAAAGAGCATAAAGAGACAATGCAAAATAGCCCCTCTAAGTTGCCTTTAATTGGCTCTTAGAGTCATTTTCCTGAGATGGATTAATCACATCAAGACACAGGGTGCTAGCAAAGCTCATAAAACCTGTTTTTTCCCCCGATCATTTTCCAAGGTGAGGGGATATTCTGTGCCACTCTTGGTCCTCACCTAAGGTCCTGGTATTAGATTTTATAAGGGCCAGCAGATGGAACACGCCCGCACAGGTTTCCCACTCAATGCCCAGTGGACAGGTGTGGCCCTAATCTCAGAAGTGGGTTTTCTTTCCGTCTTAAGGTGCATATTAAATTTTTCTGCCTGTGGGAAACGACAGACTCCTAAGCCACCGTTCTGCCAGCCCTGGCAGGGGGTTAGAGGTATTATGCAAAGTCTTATTCTGGGCTTGGCAGAGCTAGCCATTAAAATTCTATTTCTTATTCAAAGAAGCGTCTATGCTGGTATTGATCTCGTACTGGCTTCCATTTTACCGTGGAGGGAACATCCCAAGTGTAACTGATCCCCACCCCCCCTTCCCCAAAGTTAGTGAATTTGAAGAAATCCATTGGACGTGGCAGGTCTTTTAATTTTTGTTTTAAAGCTCTGTCACTTGGGAGAGAAAACCATGGAGGCTCAGCTTCCATGAAGAATTTAAGGCTGAAATCAAATAAAAACTTGCACCAGTTAATCTTAAACACTTAATGGTATGCAAATTTGAGTTCCTATTCATGTAAATCACTGTAATGAGAATTGGTTTCAACCAGCCAGATCGGATTTTGCAGTTTTTCTCTTCGTGTTTCTTTATTTTCGATGTGAGTGATGTGCAGGCATGCAAGCAGTTTCCCTGGGATTTCTGGGTGGAGGAGCAGATTGCTGGGGTGTCAGGGGTGGGGGTGGGTACTGAGAGAGGGAAGGGAAGCAAGAAGGGCAGATGGAAGGCCAGCTGGGCTAGGTGCTCTGTTCATGGCCTTGGTTACCTCCACCAGCCTTCAGTTTCATCCTCTTCAGGCGGTCAGCATAATGGCTAAGGGTGCCAGGGCTGGAGTCAGGCTATCACTGTGTGACACAGGGCTCTGGCTTCTTGCTGGCTGTCTGATGGATGCTGTCCACAGTTCCTTGCCATGTGGGCTTTTCCAGCTTGTCCACTTACTTTATCACCCCAGCACAGGGAACCTCTACACCTAGTCTGCTAGCGAAGTGGAGCCATATAGTGTAATGTAATCGTGAGAGTGACGTCTTATTATTTTTGCCTTTTTTTTTTATTGGTTAGAAGCAGGTCCTAGGTCCCGCTCACCCTCAAGGGGAGGGGATTCCACAAAAGTGTGAACACCAGGAGGTAGGGATTATTGGCGGTGGGCGGGGGGGCACCTCAGAGATCATCCATTATGCCATTCCTTGTGAACTCCACTACTGAGGGTGTCCTAAAAGGGTTAAATAATGTCATCTTTCAAGTCACCTTGGAAGGATATCCAGAGTAATTCCCAGGTTATGAGGGGTTGATCCTCCTTACCTTTCAAATATTCCTACCTGTTTCAGGTGTTTAATACTTCTCTAAAATGGGCTGATGTTTTTCGTTGCTATAAGTTGATAGAAGAGATAAGTCTTAAATTTCAAATACTTCTCTGAGGTTAGTTGTGATTGAATTTAGTTATCCCAACATGGTCACCACAGTCATCATGGCAAACTTCAGACCATGAATTATTTGCATGGGAAATAAGATCAGTTAGGAAAAAGAAAAGGTCCCACTGGATGAGGGATGGGGTAAAAACTAAAAAGGGAGACAAGGGGCTTTGTCATTTCCATGGATCTCACTCCCCAGAGTGTTGCATCTCTAAACTATTGCATGTACAGATGGCTTAGCAAAAGCGTTGGTCATAATGTCCCAGAAAGGAAATCTAGAGTCTCCCATATGTTCACGAAGTCCTGGGTATTCCAAAACAGTTTCATCAGAAGTTGTTAATCAATTGTTTAACTGATAAAGAAAACCTCCCCTTGTGATGAACTTACTAGACCCTAACCTGGAAAGATGAGAGAAGGGAATAGGGAGAGGTCCCCGAATCTCAAAAGTCTTCCTTCAACCCCTGGATGATGCCTCAGATTTCAGTTGTCCCTTAGTAAACTAAATTCTCCTGGTGAAGCATTATATCATGCTTTGTTAGTCATTCACAGTCTAGTATGAATGAGGGAAGAGGGAAATGAATTTGCCATATCCTTCACTGCCTGTGGAGTGAGAGAAACCTCACATTTCTATGGGAAAGACACTTAAACATGAAAATGAACTCTATCTATGTCCCTTCTCTGCTTAAAAATTTCAATGGGCTCCCATTCCACATTCTGGAAAATAAAACAATTTTACTTGGCCTGAGTTAACTCAACAGCTTCATTGTGAATGCTCTATCACTTGTGCATTAGCCTCTTGTCACATAAAATACCCCAAGCTCCTTCACATAGATTTGCTTTTCACTCTTACTTCTGCCTAGAATGCCCCTCTGCTGTCTTCAGCCTAGATGCCCGCTGAGGTCTGGTGCCAGGATCATATTGTTGGAGAAACTTTCCCCAACTTCTCCAAGCAGGAGAAGTTGCTTTCTTCTGACGGCTCCCGTCCTGCAGCTGCCATGGTCAGATCACATCAGAAAAGGTTATACATGGATTGGTCTCTCCCACCATCCTAAGAGCTCTTTGAAGGCAGGAACTGTATTTTTTTTCACCTTAATCTCTGTGATGCCATCCCAGGGGCTGACAGTAATAATTACTAACATCCATTAAACATTTATTATATACCAGACACATTATGAATGCATTACTTGTTCAGGTGAAGATAACCCTTTGTGTTATTACCCCTGTTTTAGTGAAGGGGAGACTGAGCTATAGAGAATTTATCACTTGTTAAAAGTCATGCAACTATAATTGCCAGAACCTACATAGGAATCTAAGTTGTCCAATTGCAGAGATTTTGCTCTTAGCTCTCTATGGTATTATGCATCCTACCCAGCATAGATCTCTGATGATTACATGTTTGTGATACGAATGACTGAATGAATGTGTCACAGGCTGGAGCATGGCCTTGTCCTCATAGCCCCTCCCCAGTGAAGCCATGCCCCTGTCCAGTTTGGCATTTGGATCCTGAAGTCCTGGCTTGCAGTCTCCCTCGCCTTCATTGAAGCAGAAGGAAGCATCTGGACTGGTGGCCTTGATGGCTGATATCTCTATTTCTCCCCCGCCCCACTCTAGGCAGCCTGACCTTAGGAGCCCTTGGTTCCAGCTTGTTGGTGACCTGATACTTCAGCTTTGGGGCCCAGGAGCCCTGAGCCTCTGGGCTGGCCCAGCAGCAAGGGCCTGATGTACATTCCACACCTGTCAGCACTCCAGGTCTGGCCACTGATGGGACCAGGCTGGGCGGGGGGGTGCAGATTATCTTGGCTCTTCCTGAAGAACTTTATCAGGTGTCCATGGCAACAAAGCCCCAAGTAGATGCTGAGCGGAGAGTTGGCCCTCTGCCTCACGGGGCCAAGGATACAGTGACCTTTGAGTTACCACTTGCTGACAGCGCTGGGAATACTGGCATGTAGCTAGCCCAAAGATGAGCTGTCCCCTTTCACTGGAGGCTACTGGAACTCAGTATTTTCTGCCAACTACTATATGCCTGGCATTATTTTGGGTGTTATAAACACAGAGGGCTCCCTTGGCCCTTGAAAGACTTTGAGACTAATGGCAATGGTGTCCGCATAAACGAATGACTGTAACATATTTTTATCAGGACTACATTATACATACATGTGCTTTGGAGAGATTGAAAAGGGAGTTTTTAATTCTGCCAGCCAATTAAGTGGTGTTTGGGTAAGCTGCCAAAGGAAGACAGGGTTCGGTGTAAAATAAAGTGAGTACAATTGCAGAGTGGTGGGCACAAAATAGTGTAAGCACAAAGAGTGTCAGTGAAATCAGATAGTATTGTCCATAGCAACAGCAGTAGAACTCCTAGATCTAGAAGAATGGGTGAGTGATCTTAAGGTACAGGAATCAGGAAAGGGCTTAAGAAGAGTAAATGTTCTTCCTAAGGAATCCATTTAGAAAAAGTATTTTAAAAAGCAGTTTTCAAGTTGGAAAATTGGGAAGACACTGAACGTTAGCTCAGGAGATTTGGTTATAGTTTCAGTTGGATAAACTATTCCTGTGCATTGGGCATATTCTTTCTCCCCATTTTTATAATTAGTAAATGCAGAAAAATGGACTACATGTTATCAAGTGTCCTTTTTTTTTTTAAGATTTTATTAATTTATTTGACAGAGAGAGATAGTGAGAACAGGAACACAAGTAGGGAGAGTGGGAGAGGGAGAAGCAGGCTTCCCGCCGAGCAGGGAGCCCGATGCGGGGCTTGATCCCAGAACCCCGGGATCACGACCTGAGCCGAAGGCAGCTGCTTAACCGACTGAGCCACCCAGGTGCCCCTCAAGTGTCCTTCTAATAGCAGAATCTACAATCTTCACAATGTCTTAATCAAAATGTCTTGTAGTCAATAAAACATTGCTAGACATGTATAGAAAAGGGAAAAATGTATTTCATGGTCAAGAGAAAGAAACAATAGAGAATAACTCTGAGATATTGGAATGAACAGATTAGACTTTAAAATATCTATTTTAAATGTGTTTGAGAACTTAAAGAAAAATATGGTCACAATGAATAAACAGATGGGTAATATTAACAGAGACATGTAAAGTACAAAAAAGAATCCAATGGGTATTGTATAATGAAGTATTAAAAATGAAATTACGCTAAGTTAAAAAATAATGATAGCGAAGTGAACTTGGAAAATTAATAAGAGCTCTCCATTCTGAAGAACAGAGAAAAAAAAACCTTGGAAAAGAGCCAACAGAGCCTAAGGAACCACTGTTACCCTTCAGGTGAGCTAACATATATTTAGTTGTAGTCCAAGAAGGAGAGAGTAGAAAGAATGGGGAACAAATAATATTTGAAAATATTGGAAATGCTAAAAATGTCCAAAATTTGGTGGAAAACACAAACTTAACAGATCCAAGGAACTCACTGAACTCAAGAAAGATACATACAAAATAGGCCATATTTAGGTTTTACATAGTAAATCTGCTAAAAGTCAAAGAAAGAGAAAAAAATCTTGAAAGCAGCCAAAGAAAAATGACACAATGTATACTGAGAACATTTATATGTGTGATCACTAACTTGTTTGTAAAAAGAGTGAAGACAAGAAGACAGTTGAAAATATCTTTTAAAAAAACTGTCAACCCAGAATCCCAGAATTCTATATCCTTCAAAAATGATGGCAAAATGAATAATTTCCCAATAAATACATATTGAGGAAATATGCTGCCAGGAGGTCACAACTTGAAAAATGCTGAAGAATTTTTTTTTTTCAAGCTGAAGGAAAGTGATTCCTTTTTTTTTCTTTTTTTTAAAATTTAACTTAATTTTATTATGTTATGTTAGTCACCATACAATACATTATTAGTTTTTGATGTAGTGATCCATGATTCATTGTTTTTGTATAATACCCAGTGCTCCGTGCAGTACATGCCCTCCTTAATACCCAACAGCAGGCTAACCCATACCCCCACCACCCGCCCCTCTAAAACACTCAGTTTGTTTCTCGGAGTCCATAGTCTCTCATGCTTTGTCTCCCCCTCCGATTTCCCCCCTTCATTTTTTCCCTTCCTTTTCCTAATGTCCTCCATGCTATTCCTTATGTTCCACAAGTAAGTGAAACCATATGATAATTGACTTTCTCTGCTTGACTTATTTCACTTAGCGTAATCCCCTCCAGTCCCATCCGTGATGATGTAAAAGTTGGGTATTCATCCTTTCTGATGGCTGAGTAATATTCCATTGTATATAATGGACCACATCTTCTTTATCCATTCATCTGTTGAAGGGCATCTCACCTCAGGAAAGTGATTCCTGATAGAATATCATATCTACAGGAAGAAATGACCAGCACTGGGAATGGTAAATGGGTAAGTATAAAAGACTATATATTTTTTCTTCTCATAATTTATGTAATAGATATATGACTGTTAAGCAAAATTAATATTGTGTGGGGTTTATAACAAACATTGATGTACTATATAGTACAATGATATCAAAAAATAAGCAGAGGAAGGCAAATGGAGCATTTCTGTTGCATGGTTATTGTATTTTACGTGAGGTGGTGCTATGTAAACTCCAACTAGACTGTGATAAGTCAAGATTATATAATGTAATCTTTGGAGCAAGTACTAAAATATAATGCGTAGAGGTGGAGCTGAAAAGCCAATATCAGAATTAAAATGGAATAATACAAAAAATGATTAACCCTAAAGAAGGCAGAAAGGGAGGAAGAGAGGAATTAAAAACAAATGAGACAAATAGAAAAATAATGGCAAAATGATAGACCTAAAACCAATCATATTAATAATTACATTAAATGTAAATAAATTGAACACTCCAGTTAAAAGGCAGAGATTATCAGGCTGGATTAAAAAAGCAAGACCCCACTATATTCTTTGTATAAGAAATGACTTTAATGTAAAATACAGATGGTTTGAAAGTAAAGGATGAAAAAAGATATACCATTCTTTATCAGGTAGATTACTTCTCTCCATTTTATTGAAGTCTTTTTCTGAGGTTTTGTCTTGTTCTTTTGTTTGGAACATATCTCTCTGCTTCCTTATTTTGCCTGACTCTCTGTGTTTGTTTCTTTGTATCAGGCAAAACAGCTATCTGTCTCCAGGCTTGAAGGAGTGGCCTTGTGTGGGTGGCGAACTTCATTGTTCAACCTTGCCTTAGCTCTTGGTTGTCTATTGAACCTTTGTGATTGTCTAAGCAGCCTGACTTATTCGTGTTTTTTTTTATGTTATGTTAATCACCATACATTCCATCATTAGTTTTTGATGTAGTGTTCCATGATGCATTGTTTGTGCATAACACCCAGTACTCCCTGCAGAATGTGCCCTCTTCAATACCCATCACCAGGCTAACCCATCCCCCCACCCCCTCCCCTCTAGAACCCTCAGTTTGTTTTTCAGAGTCCATCGTCTCTCATGGTTCGTCTCCCCCTCCGATTTCTCCCCCTTCATTCTTCCCCTCCTGCTATCTTCTTCTTCTTCTTTTTTTTTTTAACATATATTGCATTATTTGTTTCAGAGGTACAGATCTGTGATTCATCAATCTTACACAATTCACAGCACTCACCATAGCACATAACCTCCCCAATGTCTATCACCCAGCCACCCCATCCCTCCCATCCACCCCCACTCCAGCAACCCTCAGTTTGTTTCCTACAATTAAGAATTCCTCATATCAGTGAGGTCATATGATACATGTCTTTCTCTGATTGACTTATTTTGCTCAGCATAATACCCTCCAGTTCCATCCACGTCGTTGCAAATGGCAAGATTTCACTCCTTTAATGGCCGCATAATATTCCATTGTATATATATACCACATCTTCTTTATCCATTCATCTGTCGATGGACATCTTAGCTCTTTCCACAGTTTGGCTATTGTGGACATTGTAAGCAGCCTGACTTTTTTTTTTTTTTTTTTAGATTTTATTTATTTATTTGACAGAGAGAGACACAGCGAGAGAGGGAACACAAGCAGGGGGAGTGGGAGAGGGAGAAGCAGGCCTCCCGTGGAGCAGGGAGCCCGATGCGGGGCTCGATCCCAGGACTCTGGGATCATGACCTGAGCTGAAGGCAGACGCTTAACGACTGAGCCACCCAGGCGCCCCAGCCTGACTTATTTTTGATGGGTCCATGTACCAAGACCTGTCAGTGTTCCAAGGGAAGGAATATCAGTTAGCACCTAGTTTCAGGTTGATTAGAAGCCAGACCCTCAGGCAGCAGCTTTTAAAGTATGCAAATATATGTAATCCCATGGGATTGCAAATGTAAATCCTGCTGGCCTCCAGACCAGGAGATGTGATGGTATCCCCTGAGTAACACTTGCAAAAATCAGGGCTCCAGATGGGTGTCTAAGCTTTTTCCTGGGGAGTACCAGCAAGCTGTAGCCAGGCCAGGGGAGCATGTAAGGAGGGTATGTCTCCCTGCCTAAGTTTCCTGAGAGCTCTTCTGTGGTCTCTAGATTTGTGGCCAGCCTGACACCTGTCCCTCAGGCTGGGGATTCAGGACAAGTAAATGGGCCTTTTGCACAGGAAGACTGAGGATGTGTTTCAGTCTACTGTCTGTGCAGTGCTCTGAGGGTGGCAGCCAGCTAAGAATTGTCTTTCCTGTTGTTATAGTCCCGTGGAGTCCAGGAATGCCAGCCTCCCTGGCCACCAGGGCCAGGAAATCACGGGGGCATTTCCCGTGTGAACTGCAGTTGCCTTCCAACTTCAACGGGGGAGAGCATGGCAGGCAGGGTGTGCCCACCGACTTGAGCACGGCAGCAGGAGAATGCCTTGTCTGTGCGTGCCCACTAGCTTCAGGGAGGCAGCAAAAATAGGCTATGTCTGCACATGCCCACCAGCTCCAGCAAGGCAGGGGGAGAATGCCATGATTGTTCAGACCCTCTGGCCCCAGCAAGGCAGCGGGAGTGTGTGGTTGAACTGCACATGGCCACCTGTTTCAGTAAAGCAGTGGGAGAGTGCCATGTCTGTACCTGCCTGTCTATGCTAGCAGG
The DNA here is from genome assembly GCF_011800145.1 of Mirounga leonina. NCBI lineage: Eukaryota > Metazoa > Chordata > Mammalia > Carnivora > Phocidae > Mirounga > Mirounga leonina. The sequence goes on from NW_023270464.1 coordinate 19,706,409, forward strand.
GTCAAGAGAGAACGCAGAAAGGGTGCTCGCCAGCGTTTCTGTCTCTGGAGACAGTCCCAGTTGTCCCCTGCCCTCTGGCCGATGCTTTAATATTAATAAACGAAGCTCCATCACAGGTGTTCTAGGTAGGTGCTTTCCAAACTGCTGCTTTGGCCCTGGGTTCCGGGGGTGAGTGAGACCACACATGAGTCCTTTAAAAGGAGTATCTCAGTTCCCTATAGCCCTTTGGGTCCCTTGAACCTCAGTCCTGTTGGTTTTGTGAGCCAGATGTTTTGGGGGCTTGTCTCTCCAGGGCAGGGCCCAAAGTTTGGGGTGCAAGGTGGGGGGAACAAACCCCTTACTCCTCCAGGAGAGAGTGCAGACTTGGGGTGTCACCACATCACGGGAGGGGTTTTGGTAAGACCATGTCTCTGCCTCCCCAACGCATCTCGATGTGGTCCTCTTATACTTTGTTGTGGTGGAGCAGTTCAGTTCATTTCTAGTTCTTTTTTTTTTTTTTTAAAGATTTTATTTATTTATTTGAGACAGAGAGAATGAGAGACAGAGAGCATGAGAGGGAGGAGGGTCAGAGGGAGAAGCAGACTCCCTGTCGAGCAGGGGGAGCCCGATGCGGGACTCGATCCCAGGACTCCAGGATCATGACCTGAGCCGAAGGCAGTCGCCCAACCAACTGAGCCACCCAGGCGCCCTCATTTCTAGTTCTTTATCGGAGGGAAGTGTTCCGCATGTAGCTGCAGATTTGGTGCCTCTGTGGGAGGACATGAGCTCAGGATCTTCCTGTGCCTGACCCAAGGACAGTCTTGATTTTGGTGTTGCCTGAAGATGCTCTCTGTGCCCCACTCTATCGTGTCCTGTGTTGCCCTTGTCACCAAGTCTGGTGGTAGCTGAGATGGCTATGCTGCTTCAGACCCCTCGCCTGTTATTTTTTTTAAAGATGTTATTTATTTATTTGACAGAGAGAGAGAGAGCATGAGCATGAGCAGGGGGAGGACCAGAGGGAGAGGGACAAGCAGACTCCCTGCTGAGCAGGGACCCCCCCCCCGCAACACCCCCTCCGATGTGGGGCTCGATCCCAGGACCCTGAGATCATGACCTGAACCGAAGTCAGACACTTAGCCACCTGAGCCACCCAGGCGCCCCCAGCCCACTCACCTTTAAGTGCCGAGTTAACCCTTGTTCAAATGGCAAAGTGCCCAGGGTGGTGCGGCCGCATACCCCGCAGGTTTGGCTCACCGTGGGCCCCCGGCAATGGCAGGTGGTGCTCTGGTTCCTTATCCTTCCAACCAGGATGACGCTGCTCCTTGCTTCGGTGTCTCAGCTCGGGCAGCCGTGGCACCAGGAGCCCAGGTGCCTTGCGGTTAAGGGAGTTCATTTCAGAGACACTTGGGACTGATGAGAACTCACAACCTCCCCACTGGGCTGAAACATGGCTGTCAAGTCACTTCCTCTACCCAGCACCCTTTAATTTAGCAGGGGGCCCAGGGCCCCACTGCTCAGTAATTTCCCACCCATTCCTCACCTGCCATTATCCACTTTCACATATAATTGCTCCTTTCATCCTCCCACCAGGTATTTGGGGTAGGTATTACTGAATCCGTGACAAGAGTAATAGTAATCACAACAACGGCGTATATCGGGGGCACCTGGGTGGGTCATGATGCTAAGAACATCATGTTACTCCTGTCAGTTCTCCCAGCCGCCCTGGAAGGTGGCATTCTCGACCCCCCCCCGCGGGCCCCCCCTCCCCCATTTAACAGATGAGAAACCTGAGGCACAGAGAGTTTAGGTAACTTTCCAGAAGTCACATAGCTATTGGAAGTAAGGGGACAAAAGTTTGATCCCAGGTGGTTGGTGTTGAAAGTGGAGAGGCTTGTCAGAAGGGCTGGTCTCAGGTACTGTGGGGGAGGGAATCTCCATTGTCATGCTTTCTCTTCTGCTGGAGGCACCTGCCTTCCTGAGCATCTAAGCCACTGGTTCACTTCCAGGCCAGCTAAGGCTCCTGGAGGCTACTATCCCGTCCTCACTGCAGGACCTGCTCTCCTGCACCCTGCACCCTCCTCTGTTCCCAGGGAAGAGTCTGCATGTCTCCCTAGTGAATGTAAATCCATCAAGAATCCTTCCAGGGTTTTTGTACCTTCAGCCCCTCCTCTCTCCTTGGAGAGCACAGGCCCCGGGGGGTTGATGGATCCAGGAGTAAATCCCTGTGCAACTTCCTATGTAACGTAACCCTCGTTTTCTCATCTAGAAATAGAAATGATGTCTGCCGCAGAGGGCTAGTACAAAGATTAAATTTGGATGATGTACCCCAAACAGCAGCTCCTGTGCCCAGATTTCCTTTTCTTCTACTCCTCTGCTCCCCTCCTCCCTTAGGAATTTCATGCATTTGGACAAGGGAAGGAAATCTTTGGAGAGACAAGGGGGATAGTCTACCAACTCTAATATGTTATCAAGGCAGGCTTCTTCTGATTGGCAGAAGGTTATGGCGCATGTGTGTATCTGTGTGTGCGTGTGCTGGTGTGTATGCACACGGGTGTGCTGGAGATGAGATGGGAGAAGAAAACCCCAGGAAAGTAAAAATGAGGAAAACCAGAGCAGGAAATGGGAAGCTTGAAGATCCTAAGATTATATGTAAGTCACTGTTATAGATAGACTGGTCACATGCGTGTACTTGGGAAAATCTTTTTTTTTAGAAGATTTTATTTATTTATTTGATAGAGAGAGAGAGAGACAGCGAGAGAGGAAACACCAGCAGGGGGAGTGGGAGCTGAGCAGGGAGCCTGATGCCGGACTGATCTCAGGACCCTGAGATCATGACCTGCGCCGAAGGCAGATACTTAACGACTGAGCCACCCAGGCGCCCCTATTTGGGAAAATATTTATACTAATAAGCTTAAAATGTATCTAAGGAAAGGGGGAGTTAGCTATTATTTGAGTGAGATTTGGTCTCACTATCAGATTAGGGAGAAGATTATCTGAGCTAAGTATTAGGAAGCATGGAGAAATGTGATCCTTCCAATACTTCTAGCTATTAACCTCCATCCCTCCAGATTTTTGCCAGGTCCGGGCGCTACGTGTACAATTCAACATTGACTCGTTTTTAAACTTTAAACTTCATCACGAACATTAATACCTGAGAAAACATAGTTTTATTATGCTAATTTGTTACTTTTTTGGTAATATAGGTTGAAATATAACCTGTCTATTGAAATTTAAACTGCCACCAAAATCATCCCATGTGCCACCAGGGAGAGTGAGACACATTGCAGAGAGCCTGTGACCTGGAGCCAATGAGCCCCTATCTTTCTCTTCATCTCAGCAATGTTGCCGAATGTATGGTCTGTCCAAGACACCCCAGTCCTGGAATTCCCCTCTGGAACCTTTAGACCAAATGTTCTTTCAGTCCCTGCTGGGAAACCCCAGGGTTGTGGAATAGCCCCGTGTGGCAGCCATACAAGTTCAGGGCAGTTCTGTGCCTGTCCCAGTTGAGACTCCTTGAAGCTCTGCCCTTTGCTCCTGGTTCTCACTTTTGGAACCCATTCCTCCTCCACATCCTTGCCAGCCTTGGGGACAGCTGTCACTTACCTCTAGAGGCTGAGTAGAAATGAGCAGGATGGGCTCTCATCTGTTGTGGTTATGACATTTCTACTGGTGATGTCTGTGAAAATAATACATGGCTCTCATTGATGGACACTTCTCTGTGCGAGACGTCATGCTGAGCCCTGAGCACAGGGGACCTCATCATCCTGGCTATGGATGCAATGTTTGTCCACACTTTGAGGGCAATGACATTAGATCGAAAAGACACTTTAGGATATGGGCCATGCTGAAAACTCATATTGGTCTTACCTCTGTCTAAACCCCCAAGCCTTTGCTCTGTCAACACTGTTTAGCCACGTCTCCGCACCTTATTTTTGCACAGTTGGTGTTGGGGATCCTGGGGAAGGAGCTTCCACTTGGCTCTGGTGTATTTCATTCTGTAGGATCTGCTCTGGCACGCAAGACTGCGGAATCTTTCTGGATCCCAGCTATGTCATATGACATATTTTTATTTTTCTCAACTGTCATCAGAAAATTTGATGAGCATGCAGGCTTTATGTTCATCCTAGTCATTGATAAAATCGTTGACTAGGAAAGAGCCAGGGACTGAATTCTCTGGATGATGTTACACATCAGTGTCAACTTATTACCACCCTTTGCATACTGGCATTATAGTAGCTATTAAGTCATCCTAATTGTCCATGCCTACACTTATTTCACCATCTTATCCACGACATACTAGGAGAATCTTGGGTCTGGGATTATGGGGATTTGAGGGAAGGTGTGCTGTAAAGGGTTAGCCTTGCCCAAAGAAAGGTCTGGCTCTTGCCCAGCTCCTGAAAGGTAATCTCTAAGTCCTTGGAATGTCCTGGCTTGATAAGAGTGTTTTTGTTTGCCTGGAGGCCTTGGGCCATGGTAGATAGTCTATACCAACAATATGATTTAGGGGAGACCTCAGGCCACATGGCATTAGCTTGACCTCTGGAGGAGCTAAGGTCAGCCATGTCTACACGACCAACCCCCAGGAAAAACGCTGGACAGCAAGGCATGGGTGAGCTTCCCTGGTTGACAATGTAGTTGGAAGGACAAGGAGGCAGCATCTGCATGACTCTTCTGGGGGGAGGAAAACTGGAAGCTCATGCCTGGTCTCTCCTGAACCCTGCCCTACGTGCCTCTTCCCTTTGCTGATTTTAATCTGCATCCTTCTATGATAATAAACAGTAACTGAGTATAATGGCTTTTCTGAGTTCTGTAAGCCCTCCTAGGGAATCACTGAATCTGAGGGTGGTCTTGGGGATCCCTGAATTGCAATAGGAATCTCTGGACCATATTAAATGGTCTTTGAAGCCAGAGGACTGAGTTCTAGCTCAGCTTCTGCTTGGGTCTGCCTGTGGCTTCCCTAAATGCCTCCCTGGTAATGTACAAAGAGAAGCAAGTAGGAGAGCCTTTCTCTTCTGTACAAGCTAGCCTCCTCCTTGGCCTGCCCCAGGGCCTGACCTTCCATTGTTGGCTGCCCCATGTGGTTTAATGGGCACTCATTTCAATCTACTGTGGGTGAGATAGTGTATTATCCAAGCTTGGGTCTCGGCTCCTGTCTTTTAGAAAATTCCCTGCTAAAATTCAAATACTAATGGGAAAGCACACACTAAGCTGCTATCACCCATTCATATTCAGATTAAATTAATCAGTCCACAAACAGAAATGGACTCTCATTAAGATGGATTCCAGAAAAGAGAGGTTTGGATGCAGACACGTCTGGGGTTTTCTCATCCAGTTTGTGAGAGAAGAGGTTTCTGCTGAGGGGAGGGTGGTACGAGCAGAGTTGCTGGAGTCCCCACAGGGCAATGTTGAGCTGTGAGTGTTGGGGGACCAAAGGAGGAGTGTGTTGAAGCAGACTGATGGAAAGCTGAAAACAAGCTAGAGGCGAGCCCTAATTTTGTTAGAAAACCAGAGAACACAAACCAGAACTTTATTCCTAGTCTAGCATCCATGTGTCTCTGTGTGGGCAAGTGGGTGATGGTTCTCTAGAGGGTGGAGCTTTGTCAGGGGTGATGGGGAAATGGACCCAACCTGGGCATGGGGCACAGGTATGTCTCCAGAGAAAGAAGGAGTACATCCCTTTCCCAGGGATCTTACTGGAAACAAGGTTCATGGTGCTGCAAGGGAAAGGTATCATTAAGTAGAAGAGGGTGATTCCTTTCTGTGTAGGGTTTTTGCCTCACTCTGTGCTACACAATTCCAGTGAGCTGAACCAAGAAACCCTTTCAAATGGGGACAATTTTACTTGAATGCTAACATAAGGGAGTATGACCACAATCCCTGTAGTTTGTCATCAGAGGTCATTTTTATGAATTCTCACTATGAGGGTGGTTTTTATTTAAACTGTTCTTTAGGGGCGCCTGGGTGGCTCAGTTGGTAAAGCGGCTGCCTTTGGCTCAGGTCATGACCCCAAGGTCCTGGGACCGAGCCCCACATCGGGCTCCTTGCTCTGTGGGAAGCCTGCTTCTCCCTCGCCCACTCCCCCTGCTTGTGTTCCCTCTCTCGCTGTGTCTCTCTCTGTCAAATAAATAAATAAAATCTTTAAAAATAAATAAATAAACTATTCTTTAGGTACATATAGTGAGGTTTCATTCCTCCCAACCCTCCCGTTTCTTTAATCTGTAGTCAAGGAGCATGGAGTAATCTGCCCTTAAGATAATCACACGGGACCTGCGAGGATCATAGATCATGTGCCCTGAAAAGTTCCACCTCTCACAGAAGGTGGAAATCCTTAGGAGTCTTTATTCCTTCCCTCCTGTCATTGAAGCTGGTAGGAAGTGTAAGGAGAAAAGAGGGGCTCAAGCACCACCACTCCCCAAGTAAACACAAAATGTTATAATCAGTTCCTGGCATGAAAAGTCTTCACATTTAAAGCCATTAAGAGTGGAAGTTTCTGGAGGACAGGAACTGCATGAACTTGTCCTTGAATCTGAGGGCTCGGCCAGGCCTGGCATTGAGGAGGGAATGACCAAGATACTGCCTGACTCTTGACTCAGGACTTCGGGACATGAAGCCAAGGGGGATCAAGAAATGAAAACTCTCTTTCCTCCATCACCACAACGTGCTTGGGCCACTGCTGGCTGAATGCCTTGAGGCTCACGAAAATTCCCCCAAACTCGGCTTGAGGGTGTTGGCCATGAGCCAAGGCCTTTCTGTCTAGCTGGACTCTCGGGTGGCCACAAACCTCAGGGAGCTCACTCTCCAGTTTCACACGCTGGAGTTGTGCTGTGAGTCTGCTGGGCCCCTGTTGTGGGGTTAAAAATCGTCAGACATCACACACACCGGCTGCTCCTGGCAATGTAATCAATACGGTCAAAACAGGGGCTTCCCAAACTTCAGTCCTCCAGTAATTTTGTTCACCAGCTGTGAATCCTCTGGGGATCTTGCGAAAATGCAGATTCTGATCCAGGAGCTCTGGTCGCGGGGAGGGGTGTCAACAAGCTCCCCTGTGATGCCCCCAACCACGCTCTGAGATGCCAGCCCCTAAGGGCCACCCAGGTGTTGACACGGGGAGGAGGATTAGGTGACCAGTTAGCCGCTAAAACCCTTCTCACACACACAAGCGGAAGGCCCAGAAAGAGATCATGGATCCTCCCCTGGGTCTCGACGAGACTCAGCCAGGGCCGGCTCGCCAAGCTCCATTACCTGGGTCACGTGCTCGCAGCCGCAAGAGGCCGGGTAGTGTCACGGTCAGTGCCCAGCTTCGGTGCCAGCTTGCCTCTCTGTGAGCTGTTCCTAGGGCTCAACATGGCCATGCCTCGCTTCGGTCATTTGTAAAACGAAGATGGGGCAATAACAGCATGACCTCCATAGGGGGCCGGTGCAAGTTAGCAGGTTACGTAAGGGACCCTGCTGGGAGAAGATGTCTGGTGCTCATTCCCCTCTCGGCCAGAGCTCCAGTTGCTGAGCTGGGGACCTCAGGGGGCTGGGCTTCTGTGCCCTGCCTGCACGGTTGTGCAAGCACTCTTGGGTCTCCTGTTACCCGGGAGCCGGCAACAGACCAAAATAAAGGGAGGGGACGAGCGGGGAGGGCCGAGCGAGCCTCCACAGGGAGCCTGACCAGGTCAGCTGGGAATGCCTGTCAACCCTCCAGGGTGGCTCCTGCGTGGGCCTGGAGGTGGGTGAGTGACTCACGCTGGTGCCCTCTCCACCCCCCACGCCCAAATGCTCAGCCCTCCCTGGCCCGGGGCTCACCTAATCCCCGCTGTGGGAGTCGGGGGGCCTTTGCGCCTGAGCCGAGGGCTAGGGTTGCACCACGGTGACTTCACACGCAGCACCATGTGCAGCTGAGCCTCCGTGCAGCAGTTCTCCCGCGAGGTGGGCAGCGAGCTCAGTCTGGCAGCCGCCGCCTCCCTCCAGCCCCGGTCTGGCCGCAGGCAGCCGCTGCCCCGGGACCAGCGAGGGGATGGCCGAACAGGAAGCCAGTGGGCTGCAGGTCCTGCTGCGCACGCTTCAGGTAGGAAGAGGTGGAGGGGAGCGCAGCCCGGCAGGCTCGGGCTCTGCTGGCCAGGCTGCCTCGGGGCTGGGCTCCCGCAGTCCCCTCTGGCACCGATGGCCGGTTTGCCAACCAGGGAGAGCAAGGCACGGGAGCCAGGAGCAGCTCTCACCTTGAGGCTGACCTAAGTGATGCTATGGTCTTTAAATATTAACTACCACGGTGTCGATGAGTGTGCTCTGCTTAAATTATTGAACCTGGTGGGATTAGAGGCTTGGGCTGAAAGATCCGGGTTTGCTAGAGATGGGAAAGATGGAGAAAATAAGACCTGGCAGGAGCCATGCTAGCAATGCCTAGAACAGCCTGGAACAAAAGGGGGAGCCGGGAAGAGGACCCCTCTGGGCTTCTCCAGCTACATGGCTATTGCAGGGGCCCCAAAGAGGGGTCTGCAGCAGGACTGCCTAGGATTCATGCTAAGCATGTATCCTCCCAGTGGGATGTGGCCAAAAGGAATCGGAATCACCAGAGCCAGGGGCCTAGGAATCTGCCTCCTTCTGGGGGATCCTGTTCATTCCTGATTTGGAGAATTCTTGTCCTAGAATAGTAGTTTGCAAACTTGTCTTCACACTAGAATCACCTGCAGGGTGTTAAAAAATGGTTACATCTTGGACCCATTCGCTAAAATTTGGATTTAATTGGTCTGGGGAGTAACCTGAGCACTGGAAGTTTGAAAACTCCCTAGGTGGATTCAATGTGCAGTTAAGGCCCAGAACCACCGCTCTAAGGCTTGGGTAGATGCTTGCACTTAACCCATTGCAGGGAATGCCCCACAGGGGCTGAAGAGGTCTTATGCTACAGGATTCTGGACCTGAAGTCCATGGACAGGCCTCATAAGAGGATGGGCTTCAGGGGTCCCGTGACCCCACCCCGATTCAGAATGTAAATGTTTTGTACTGACATTCATCTTACCCTGTTATGTAGTTTTCCTCTGATCCTTAAGGAAATCTTTATCCCTAAAAAATTTAAGAACCAATAAATCCAGCCTTCCAGTGGTGGACAAAGAAACCGAGTCTCCGAAGTAAAATAGCTTCCCCAAGGTCATGAAACTACTTGATAGAGAAACTGGGACTCGTACAAAAGAACTTCTATATCCGGTTGACTTAGTGTCTCTTGACCCCTTCTATCCAGTGCATAAAAGGCAAGAATGCATCTGGGCTAGAAGTGTTGAGGGGTAGGAGTGGACCTCAAAATAAATTTGCAGTTGGGCTGGAAGTCACTGCAGGTCCATCTCAATCTCCTGTATTCCCACCAGTGGGGATTTATAATTGATATTTAGAATGATCACTCCAGGGCAATGCAAGATTCTCAATCATCAAAGAAAGATTTAATTATGTTCAATATACCCTACTTAGTTCCCAATTAACCAGAACATTAAACTAACTGGAACATGCTTCCCCTGTGCGCTTCACTGATCAGAATGTAGTTGTTGAATTGATTTGGGTTCCTGGCCCAGCCCTCTCCAAGTGTCTCCATGAGCCCTGTTCCTGTCTTGGCAGTGGATGTCAGAACTCTGACATACTTTAAAAAAAGAGAACCCAAAGCCGATATTCTGTGGAATGATGTTTCACTATAGGTTTGATGCTCTACCCTCGAGAGCCACTGGGTTTCTGAGAAAAGTTTCACCAAAATTCTTTCAACTGGGGAATCCCAAAGTTCTTACTTGTTCAAGCTAGTCCCTCCTTCCTTGTGCACAAAGGGGATAGGAGCTTTGTATTGCTTCTCAGACCTCTGAGGAAGACAGTGGTTACGCATGAGCAGGATATGAGCTGAGGATGAGTTCCTTGTGTCTTTCAGGAGCACCCCAGAACATTGCCAAGGGAAGGGAGAGAGAGAGCAGGAGAACAGACAAACAGACAAAGCAAGCACGAGGCTGACAGATGTCCCTGTGATAGGATAGTAGAAATCCTCATGCCAGAGTATCACCACTTCTGCCTTTTCGGGACACAATAACAAAATAAACCCGGTCATGAAGAAATCATCCATTTCCGCATATTACCTTTTGTTGTGCAGTTGAGGAAAGGGGGAAGTGATTTTTTCCCACCTCAGTTTACACACAGCTTACCTCTGTCCTGAAGGTATGAGAATCAGATTTTCACCCAGACATTTTTCAAGTTCCCAACTCACAGCTTGGGTTTGAGCAGAAAATCAGATTGAGTGTCGGGGGCCTGGGCGAGGGAGAGGCAGGGCACAGCGCAGGTGTGAGAGACAGAGAGAACTGGATCCTGTCCCCATTGCTGGCACTTACCAGCTGTATGTACTTCGGCAAGTCCCTCCACCTCTCTGAGCCTTCATTTCTATATCTGTAAAAGGGGGACAATTATACGTTCCTCAGTGCTTTGTGCGAGGATGAAGAGAATCCATTTGACAAGCGTTTGTAAACTATAAATGGCTGTTCAAACGACTGTACTTTTTATGATTTCCCTGGTTGAGTGCACAGGGGAGAAGCTGGGAACACTGGTCTACCCCATTCATCATCAACCTGCCCTGCTTTGTTTCCTGGGCAGACTCCAGTATACTTGGAAAAAAAGGAAGGTGTCTCATTCTGTCCTGCTCTCGTCTCTCCATGTGGTTTGAGCTAATGGAGAAGATGGGGAGCTGCCAGGGTAGCAGGATGTGGTCTCCACGCCAGATCTAATGTCGCAAGTCCTCACCCGGCGGCGTCCCACAACATGCCAATTAAGTCCCTTAGTCACACATGAAAAATGTATAATTATTCGGTCAGCTTTGGCACGCTCTGAGCCGCGATGGGGGCACAGTTTTGCTGTTTGCATTTGTACTTTATTATTTTATGTTCTAGCTATTCACACTGAATCTGAGGTCTGCATCTTTGCCAAAATGTGCATCGCGTACTCCTTTTTCTCAACTTGGGCTCCAGGAACATTATCTATTATGGATTGAGAATCAGGCTGCAGGATGTGAAGCTTCCTGCCTCGAGTTAGCATTAAGCCTAGATAATATAAAACCCGGATGGGACAACAACTTCACTTTTTCCCTTGGTCTCCGTCCTCCAAGGATTACTTCCAAGGCAACAACAGGTGATTTCAGCCCCTTGGCTGCAAAGAGGGGGATGAGCGAAAAAAATGGTGATTGATATGTTTCATTCACAATGCTTGGGAATTCTGTTTCCAAAACGTCTGCTTGAAAATTTCCTTCATAGAATTCTCCATGGAGGATGTGGGTATATCCATCTATTGTACATCCATAGGGCCAGGCAGAACAGAAACCGAGCCTTCCCCCTGGACCTAAACAGAAAGGTTTGGACAAATCAAGAGGATTTTAGGTAGCAAGCACTATGTAGACTTTCTAGAGATCACAGAAATGCTCTCTTTTGGGGAGTCTGAGACTGAGGGATTTGCAGAGCCCTACCTCAACCGCAACACAAACATGAAAACAAAATGAAGTCTGTTTTAATTTCAAGCATCAGTAGAAGCAAAGAAAAAGAAAAATCCCATAAGGACAAGTGCCAAATGAGAAAGGGACAAAGTTGGCAAGAATTAGCATCTGTCAGTGTCTGAGGACTGACTTGGTGCCAGTCAAAACGGAGAATGAAAGGGATGGTGGCATGTAGCCGGATGCTGAGCTAGAAGTGGGGAGAAGCCTTTATTTGGTGTTTTGTTTTTCAAGGACCTTTTGCTTTCACCATTCCTTAAGTTCTTTAGAATTAGAGATTGGAACAAAATGAACATTTATTAAGGGTCCACTCTATGCCAAGTTTTCACACTCGTTACTTAACATCGCTCTCTCTGCCACCTGTGAGGGAGGTGTGATTGTTCTGTCTTATAGATGAGGACACTGACCCTCAAGGGTTCATGACAGAAACCTAGAAAATCCCCAGAGGAAGGATGGGAAGTGGATCTTGTCATTCCAAAGTCCTTCCACTGGTCTTTGTTGCTTACGTGACCTAGGGAATGCCCATTCATTCTTAATTTTGAGGGCACTAACTTGACCTGATGGAGCCTGAAGGTTGAGGGGATATGGCTTCCTAACAAAAGAAGAAGGCTTATTTAGAACTAAAACCTTCCAAATCTTGTTTGTTATGCGGATAAATAACTCTTGATAAGAGAAGGTAACACTTTCAATTTGGGTCAACTGGATATTTTCAATATCCATCCCTCTATCTATCTCTCCATCCATCCCTCCCTCCATCCTTCCATATGTCCATCCCTCCCTTCCTCCATCCATCCATCCATCCATCCATCCATCCATCCATCCATCCATCC
>NW_023270464.1:19718709-19836350 GCF_011800145.1 Mirounga leonina
TCCATCCATCCATCCATCCATCCATCCATCCATCCATCCATCCATCCATCCATAGCTTCTGTGTGCCAGAAGAGATCCAGAGAAGACTATTTGGTAGGATGATGTGTTAAGAAGAGAAGGTCTTTGAATCTTGGCTCAGCCATTCAAAACTTTTGTGACCCAGGACAAACTATTGAACTTCTCTTTACTGAAATTTTTTCATCTGTAAAATTAGCATTATAGTACCAACTCATGGGCTTATTATATGTTTAGAGAAAAATGTATGTAAAAAGGTAAGCATGGTGGTATGTGCCCGATAAATAACAATTACTGTAATTAAACACAGTCCCTGCTCTCATGAAAATGCAATGTTCAAGTGAAAAGGTGGGAGGATAAAAATGTTTGTAGAGTAAGTCTGCATGTGATGAATGCCATGGTAAAGGTAAACATCAAAGCGAATTCTATGGAAGTTGGGAGAAGAAACTCCTCCTGGCTGGAGGTTCACGGAAGGCCTCAGAAAATGGGTCCGATTTCAGCAGGGGAAGGTGTGATTCCCAGAGTGGGGAGGGTACCAGTGATCTTCCTCATGTCAGGAAAGTGTGGAGAGGATTCAGGACTTGCCATGGCACTGAGTTTGAGTAAAACTGGAACTTCATGAAGGGGAAGAAAGGAGATAGAAATGAGAGTTTGCCCAAATGCTGGAAAATCTTGAGTGCAAGCTTCAGATCTAACCAGGCCCTTGGGAATGACCCCCATCTCTAAATGTGGGTGGTGGGGGCCACAGGACAGTTAGCCAAGGCAACAGTTCTAAAGCTATTTGGACAGGGGGTCTTTTGACATGATCACATCACTCCTTTTTCTTGTCAAGTAATGTGGTGTGTTCTCCGCAACCGCCCCATCTCTGACCTGTCTTCTGTTCCTGGACTTCTTCCTATCCCTGCCCCCAGCCTCCAGCCTAACCTACAGACCTTTCCTGTCACTATACTCAACCCTACACCTCACCCCAAACTGAGCCTCTCCCTGTTCCTAATCCTACCCCAGGGGGAAAGCCTGGGATGAATGGAGGCTCAGGCTCATAGACTGGGGGAGGAATACTGTTTTAAACATTTTTTTCTCTCTCTCTCTCTTTTTTTTTTTTTTGATCTAGAAGAAACAAATTATTTGAGAGGCAGCATTCAAATGTTCTTGTGTCAAAGCAGCTCTGATAACATGGCTGTATTCAAAGACCAGGGTTGAGTTGAAGTCCTATCCTCTATAAAAATACTGATTCAAAGGGACACATGCACTCCGATGTTTATAGCAGCATTATCAATAATAGCCAAATTATGGAAAGAGTACAAATGTCCATGAACTGATGACTGGATAAAGAAAATGTGGTATATACATATATACAATGAAATATAACTCAGCCATCAAAAAGAATGAAATCTTGCCATTTGCAAGGACATGGATAGGGCTAGAGTATATTATTCTAAGTGAAAGAAGTCAGTCAGAGAAAGACAAATACCGTGTGATTTCACTCACATGTAGAATTTAAGAAACAAAATGGATGAACATAGGGGAAGGAAAAAAAAGGAGGCAAACCATAAGAAACTCTTAATTATAGAGAACAAACTGAGGGTTGATGGAGGGAGGTGGATGGGGGTGGGCTAGATGGGTAATGGGCATTAAGGAGGGCACTTGATGTAATGAGCATCGGGTATTGTATGGAAGTACTGAATCACTAAATTCTCCTGAAACCAATATTACACTATATGTTAACGAACTAGAATTTAAATAAAAACTGGAAACTAACAAACAAAACAAGTCCGGTGGTTTAAAATTAAGTCACACAGAAATAAAATGTTTCTGATTAAAAAAGAAAGAAAGAAAGAAAGAAAAGTCCTATCCTTATTTGGGAATTGAGAGCAGCTGGCATTTCCATCCCCTGAGCCCAGATTCTGGATCTGACTGTCTCCTTGAACACCCATCTCCATAGGGTAGAGGGGGGAGGGACAGCGGGCTAGTATTGCTCTGAGGTGTAATCAGAAATTTGACATTACTGGTGACATGTTGAAGCAAATGGCCAACATAGAGACCCATGCCCACGGTAGGAATCTGTAACCTGGCAATATTTACTCCACAGTTTACTGTTACTAAAACTGGAACCACTTTTTTTTTTATTGTGGTAAAATATATGTAACATGACATTTACCATTTTAATAATTTCTAAGTGTAGAGATCAATGGCATTAAGTGCATTCACCTCATTGTGCGACCATCACCACCATCCATCTCCAGAACTTTCTCAAGTCCCCAAACTGAAACTGGGTGCCCATTAAACACTGATTTCCCACTCCCCCTCCCCCAGCCCCTGGCCATCACCATTCTACTTTCTGTCTCTCTGAATTTGACTATTCCAGGTTCTTCATTTGAATGGAATCACACAGTACTTGTCCTTTTGTGGCTGGCTTATTTCACCTAGCGTGATGTTTTCAAATGGAGCCACTCTCAAAAGCTGAACAGTCTTGGGCGCCTGGGTGGCTCAGTTGGTTAAGCCACTGCCTTCAGCTCAGGTCATGATCCTGGAGTCCCGGGATCGAGTCCCGCATCGGGCTCCCTGCTCAGCAAGGAGCCTGCTTCTCCCTCTAACCCTCCCCCCTCTCATGTACTCTCTCTCTCTCATTCTCACTCTCTCAAATAAATAAATAAATCTTAAAAAAAAAAAAAAAGCTGAACAGTCTCAAGCTGAGCCCTGGGAGTCGGGGAAGTATGTAACCAAGGAGGGGAAGTTGGTCTGTGTTACCAATTACTGAATCTGTGAGAGTGAAGCAGGCCTCTCTGAGTCAGGCAGGCTGGGGGCCTCTTCATCTTTCAGAAATGGGCACAGAGAAACGCATCCTCCTGGGTGTGACCTCCAGATCCTTTGCTAAACCTGAAATGAAGGAAGCTGAAGGTCTGGGGGATCTGTACTTTTTCACTGAGCGAATATTACTTCAAAGTGATAGATCTCCACCCCAGGCTCTCATTAGAGAAAAGGGTGTATAGGATGAGGCAGAGATTAATAGTAGAGATTCTGGGAATGAAAGAATAAGGCAAACAAAGGACATGGAAGCAAACAGCATAGCGTGGAGTATGTGCTCAATACATATTTTTTTCTTTCCCTCCCTGTCCTCTCTCTCCCTCCCCCCTCCCTCCCTTCTTTCTTTTTTCCTCCTTCTTTCTCTCCCTCCTTTCTTTCTTCCCTCACCACTTTTCTTTCCTTTTTAAAATAAATTTTTGCAAACTGAATCCATCCCTGTAACTAGCACCCAGATGAAGTAACGGTGAACTCTCAGCACCCCAGGACACCCCCTCCTTCCCTTCAGTCACTGCTCCCCCAGTGTAGACATTAGCTGCTAGCCTGGTTTGTAACACCACAGATGAGTTGTGCATGCTCTGTACTTCATATAAATGGAACCCTGCAGCCAATCCTCCTTCATGTCTGGCTCCTTTGACTCAGCCCTGTGAGCTTCCTCCATGAGGCTGCCTATACTTGCAGATTATTCACATTCTCCTTGCTGCAGAGTATTCCATTGTATGAATATACCACAATTTATTTGTCCTTTCTAGAGTTGATAGTATTTGGCGTAGTGTCCTTTTTTGGGTTCTAACAAACATTGCTGTTGTGAATATTCTAGTACGTGTTTTTTCGAGCATAGGTACGCATGTTGGAGGTGGCTTGAGATGCTTTGCACAGAGGGACTTTGTCAGATTCATGTTCTATGTGTTCGGTTCCCCCTGTGTGGTCCCTCTCATGGTAATAGTTCAAATAATAACTAACATTTATTGAACAGTTGGGAGCTATGCAAAGTCCTTCAAATGCATTGTCTCGTTTAATCCTTGCAGCAACCCTAAGGGCAGGTGGTATCCTTATCCTCATTTTAAAGCTCTAAAAGATTGGAGAGGTTGGCAAGTTTCCCACTGTCACAAAGTGAGTGAGTGGCATTGCTGGGATTTGAGTGGAGGGCCCCTGACCCTAGTGGTATTGCTTGATGTCAATTACCAGGTGTACTGACTCTGAGGGAAAAGAAGGGCAATGAGAAGACTCTGAACAGGTTTTCCTAGGCGGTAAGTGCCTGCTGGGAAAATGAAGGACCCCTTCCCCCCGCCCCGCACTGGGCATCCCTGGGGAGGATAGCAACTGTCCCCACAGGGCTGGAAGGATGGGCCAAGAGATGAAGAACAAGTGCCTAGAGCAGGGGTCAGCAAACTCAGTCAAGGTCCAGAAAGCAAAGTTTTTAGGCTTTGTGGGCCATAGGATCTCTGTCACAACTACTCAGTCCTGCGCCTTAGCTATAGATGATATGCAAGTGAGTGAGCATGGCTGTGTTCCAGTAAATCTTTATGAACAAAAACAGGCAGGGGGCTGGAGTTGGCCAGTGGGTGGTGGTTTACCAACCCCTTGTCTGGAGGCCTTCAGTCACAAGCCTGGTATAATGGTGGGAGGTAAGATGGAGAGAGAGTAAGGTGCAGCAGGGGTCTGTTGTAGCCACAAAATGCCCCGGGGGAACTCTCCTCCTCTTCCATGGGTATCCTGCTCAACCAGCAGGCTGCCCTTCTTGCTAAGGCAGCACATTGAACGATGCTCTGGATGTCAGGGTTCCTCTGGGGGCAAGTTGTACAGAACCTGACATGCATAGTCCAGAAGCTGTGTCCTGCATCATCTCTGCTGCTCTT
The DNA here is from genome assembly GCF_011800145.1 of Mirounga leonina. Taxonomy (NCBI): domain Eukaryota; kingdom Metazoa; phylum Chordata; class Mammalia; order Carnivora; family Phocidae; genus Mirounga; species Mirounga leonina. The sequence continues at coordinate 19,723,386 of NW_023270464.1, forward strand.
GTCTTCACTACTCTAGGGATCGGTGGAGACAGTGATTGTGTCTGTCAGCCCTCGGAGTGGGCTTCCAATGTCATTCCAGCAGCATTAATCAGCCTCACAGGTGGGTGTTCTGTAGGTATCGCTTGCATCCAATAGCCCTGCCAGCACAAGATATGGTTCAACTAGCTCTTCTCAAACTAGGTTCTAGAGAACAGCAGTTTCCCTGGGATCCCAACAGGGGTTCCATTCGCAGAGGGTTCTTAGCGACAGATGGATTTGAAATGTCATGATCAATTTACTAGAGGTCTTTACTGAAAGATCACTAATCTTTTAAAAATCTTTTCAAGTCTTTATGTCTTTTGGCTCTCAGTTTAAATGTCTTTTACTCAAAGAGCTACCACGTCACAAGGTACCCTCTCTCTAGTTTGACTCTCTGCATGGAAATTATATTCCCTGGGATGCCTGGGTGGCTCAGTAGGTTAAGCATCTGCCTTCAGCTCAGGTCATGATCCCAGGGTCCTGGGATCAAGCCCTGCATCAGGCTCCCTGCTCCGCAGGAGGCCTGCTTCTCTCTCTCCCACTCCTTGTGTTCCTTCTCTCGCTGTGTCTCTCTCTGTCAAATAAATAAATAAAATCTTAAAAAAAAATCATAGTAGGTGCTCAATAAATATTTGTTAATCGAATAATAAAAGGTACATGGTATATTAAATTGGGTATATAATATATAGCATTTCCAAACCATCTTGGGGATGGGATAATTTTTATGGCAAAACCCCACTAGTATCTCACAGGACATTAGGGAGACATGGAACACATTTGGGAAATGACAGTCACAGGCCAATGCTACGTTAAATCACTGCTGGTCCATGAGGGTTGAATTTCTCCTGGTCTGGAAACTGACCTCTGGCAGGTTGAAACTATTCTGATCTGAGTGGATGCAAAGTTAGTTCTTTTGGAGACCTAGGGTCATTCCTCTCTTTAGTGAATTCCACTAGCTGACGACTCCGCCACCTGTCTGCAGGTCTTGAATAGATATGAATTCTGGTCCTTGATAGGGAGAAAGAATATAAGCAACAGATGTGGAGGTTTAGAAGAAGTTTCTTCCTAGAGGTCAAGAGAGCCATTCTGCTTCTGATCAGGATGCCAGGTGGTGATAAGCATGGCATTAGCCTCAGGTTTCAGATGAAAGGCAAGGTCAGATTTCACAGTTGGGGTATCTGATGAAACTTGCCCTCAGGGACTTGGGGAGAAGGCAGCATCTGCAATAAATATCAGTAATGAATTCTCTCCCTATCCTGCCAAAAAAAACCCACAAAAAAACAAACAAACCCAAGTGGTGTTAACATCTCTAATCTCTGGATCCCACCGATCAGTACAGTTCAATGCCCTGCATCTCTGAATCCTAATCATCCTTATCCCATCCCTCTGAAGACTTGAATTAATCCAAGTAGCTCCTGTGACAATGCAAATATCTTTCACTTTTCATAATAGAAAGAGGCTATAAGCAAATCCCCTTTTCTCCTTGACTTTCATTATTAAATCATAAAATATATATTATACGTCCTCATATATACTGCTATATATCATATATATATAATATGTTCTAAAGAAAAAAGATTCCCCAAATGACAGCTAAAATTTTGGACTGAGGAAGAGACAAAGATGATGATAATATTTGAAGAAAAATGGGTATTAAAACTGAAGGAGTGTTTTTGCTGTGAGCTGCTCACATTTGTTGAGCTCTTACTATATGCCAGGAACTATTCCAAGCATTTTTCATGTATCTTTTCATGTAACCTCACAACACTCCTATGTGGTAGGTACAATTATTATCCTCATTTTACAGATGAGGAACACAAAGCACTTGCTCCCTGTAAGTAGCAGAATCAGGATTTGAACCCAGGCACAGCCAGACTCTAGATTGCTATTACTCATCACTGTCACTTATCAGGTACAGCATCTTTTTTCCTTTTATCTGTCCTTGTTACCGCTAAACATTTTTTTCCTGATTAAGGAAGTAATACAAGGAAGGTGCTGGGGGAATGGGTGATGTGGTTGAAGGGGATTAAGAGGTATAAACTTCCAGTTATAAAATAAATAAGTCATGGAGATGAAAGGTACAGCATGGGAAATAGAGTCAATGATAATGTAATAATGTTGTATGGTGACAGATGGTCACTACACTAAATGTCATGAGCATTGGGTAATGTATAGAATTGCTGAATCACTATGTTTTATACCTGAAACTAATGTAACATGATATGTGAACTGTACTTCAATAATAAAAAGTGAAAAAAGTAAAAAAGCTCATTATCATAAACATTTAATTAACACATAGATATAAATTATAGGGAGTAAAAATCCCCCCATCAAGTCCTGCTTGGAAAGACAACCACACAAGGGTCTGCCCTCTATTTTTTTCAGATGGTTATATACATGTTGCAATATGTATATTTCTATAACTATGTAACTATGTCTGCATCATTTTAACACACTATTGTTCAGTTTGTTTTTCCAACACATCAGTATAACTGAGCATCTTTCAAGCCAGCACATACAGACCCAGGTCAATATTCTATGGTAATTATATAGTAGTTTAGTATATGAATGTACCATAATTTAAATCAATAAAAGGAGATTTTCTTCTAGGGTTTCACTTGAATTTGACTTTATGTTTTTTCTTTTTTGATGTTAGATATGTTACATTTCACTAGTCAACTTACCAAACTTTTCTTGCAAGAATGATTATTATTACTATTTTTGCATACAGTGTTAATATTAGTTTCAGGTGTAGGATATAGTGATTCAACACATCACTTGGTGCTCATCACGACAAGTGCACTCCTTAATTTTCATGGATTATTTTTGTCCATGAGAGATTTTTTCCCCCATGATCTCACTCTTACACTTAATGATGTTTAAATTTAACCCTGTACCATTTTCTTTTTCTTAAGTGTTCCTGCTTTTATAGAGCGTCTCTGCCATACCACACTTCACCAGTATGTAGCAAAACAGTTAAATTTATGTTCTTCACATTTCTTTCCTGGAAGATCCCAGTTCTGTAGCATCTAATAGAGCTCTGCTTGATAATATTTGGAAGCTTTACACTTGACAAAATGTTTATTTAAAATGAACATAAAAAGGTTTCTTGGCTGGGTTTCAGGAGGCCAGAGTTGATTTTGGATGCTGCCACTAACTTTCTGTTTGACTTGAATCCCCTGGGCCAGCATCCTCTGTGTTTTGATGGTGTTCAGACTTCAGTGCTAGGAGAGTTTCCCAGCAATATCATCTGCTTCCTTGCTATATTATGACTCTCTTGTTACAGTTCATTCATTTATTGAACAACTCTCTTGGGCTAGGTAATGGGCGGTGAGGTTCTCAGAATATTATCAACCAGGCACTATCCTGTTGAAAGTCTTCCAAATGCTAATGTCAGGAAGAATGAGATCCAGAATGCTGCGGTCACACCTGTCCCCCTCTGCTCCATGGACCATTCTATTCTGTGGTGACTGGCTGAGAACACATTATTAGCATCACTCTAAATCTCTGGAGGGGGATTAGAAGACTCAGCAGCTGTAACATGTTCAGCTTTACCTATGCACCTTTGTTAATTCATATGTAGTCTTTTTTTTTTTAATTAAAGGGCAATGATTCTCAATCTTTCAATTCTTTTTTTTTTTTAATTCCAGGAAGCAGGGTATCACAGTTCACTTTTTGAAGGCTTTGAAATCTAAAGACACTTTCCCCAGATAAATGCACAAACTTTTGCAAATAATTTCAGGTTTCACTTTCCCAAGGTCTTTATTTGGGTCTGTTTCATGGCATGGAACTCTTCAAGGTGGGAATAGTAGAGACAGGTTCTGATTGTACAAGGGAAACCCCACAATTCTATCCAATTGAGTCATTTCCCTCATATCTCCAAACTGGGCACAATATTCTTTTTTTTACAAATATTTTTATTTATTTATTTGAGAGAGAAAGAGAGCACAAGCCTGGGGGGGGAGGGGCAGAGAGAGAGAGAGAGAAGAGAGAGAGAAGCAGACTCCTTGCCAGGTGGGGAGCTCAACATGGGGCTTGAGCCACCCAGGCACTCCTGGGCACAATATTCTTATTTCCAAATCACGACTTAGTCCTACATCTTTCATTCCTGATCTATACTTGTGAAAATCATAAGTATCTTTGCTGGATCAACTGAAATGTTACTTTCCCTCCAAAAAAACAAAACAAAAACAAAACCAAAAACAACCAAAAAACAAAAAACCCTTTTCTGATAACCTGAGTAGATGATATCTGTCCTTTTCTGAAGTAACCCCCAAGCATCTGTACTTCTCAAATCATCTGTTCTTTGTTTGTTTTTTTTAATAAATATAGCTGTTCTTTATCTATTCAATAAACTTTTACTAGGCATTGGGAATCCCCAGATAAATATGACTTGGTCCTTGTCCTCTCAGAACTCGCTGTATGAAGAGGAAACAGATATACATTTGAGAATCTCCTGAAAGTTGCAGACTCTCTCCCTAGATAAACATATGTATACACTTAAGCCAAGCACTTAAATCTTAGAGGATTTGCCTACAGTTTGAATAAGAATCTACGCCATGTGGTTGCTTGGGCCGACATATGAACAAATGATTATAATGCATTATTTTAAGTGAAGAGATAACAACATGCCCTGTATATTTTTGGAAGAAGAGGAATCTCAAACAATCTCTAACCTTCCATGAACTTCTGCTCCTGAGTAATAGATTAGATAATTCAGAACGACCCTTGCACTGGACCCAGTTAAAAAGTGTGGATAAGAACTGGAGGGTATTATGCTAAGCGAAATAAGTCAAACAGAGAAAGACATGTATCATATGACCTCACTGATATGAGGAATTCTTAATTGCAGGAAACAAACTGAGGGTTGCTGGAGTGGGGGGTGGCGTGGGAGGGATGGGGTGGCTGGGAGACAGACACTGGGGAGGGTATGTGCTCTGGTAAGCACTGTGAATTTTGCAAGACTGTTGAATCTCAGATCTGTACCTCTGAAACAAATAATGCAATATATGTTAAGAAAAAAAAAGAAGAAGATAGCAGTAGGGGAAGAATGAAGGGGGGGATATCAGAGGGGTAGACGAACCATGAGAGACGATGGACTCTGAAAAACAAACTGAGGGTTCTAGAGGGGAGGGGGGTGGGAGGATGGGTTAGCCTGGTGATGGGTATTGAGGAGGGCACGTTCTGCATGGAGCACAGGGTGTTATGCACAAACAATGAATCATGGAACACTACATCTAAAACTAATGATGTAATGTATGGGGATTAACATAACAATAAAAAATTTTTTAAAAAGTGTGGATAAAATAGGGATACTTTTTCTAAAGAGCATTAATATTCTAATAAGATAATGAACGTTTAATGGATTGAAGTCAGGAGAGGGGGGTAACCCAGAGAGATGAGCAAAACTCTGGCTCTTCTGCCTTGGGAGTCATTCACTGTTTTGGAAGGTGTGGTTGGAAAGACTGAGTTGTATGTATATTCTGTGGCTTTGCACATCTAGAAGAACAAGAGTGAAGACATAGGACTTGCCAAGAATGGGGACCCTGGCAAGCTACTCCCTGCTTTTGAGGGGATACCTGAAGGGCTGCTTCCTAAAAGTAAAGGTGAACTAGACATAAGCTGATCTTCATATTGAGCCATTCTTCACCTTATCTTGGTGGCCCAGAAATATCTTCAGAATTGGACAGGGGGTCTCAGATCTCTAGAGCCCCTAGGTGCCTGGAAGTACAAATTAAAATCTCATTAGTGGAAGAAAGTGTCATATGAGGCCTTACATCAATTCCACCAATAATTTGAAAACTAAGCATAAGGGGAAATAAATCAGTATAAGTAAATACCAGCAGAACCAACATGACAGAATTAGACCCACTAGTGCTCCAGAAACTGGAATTACCAGACCCAGAGTGTAAGGGAGATTTGGTTACTATGTCCAAAGAGATTAAGGGCAAGTGTGAAAAATATGGCAGTGAACTATAATCCATCAAAAGTGATATGGAAGATTTGAAAAGGAACCAAGTGGAAATTCTTGAACTGAAAAATAATATAATCAAAATGAAGAACTCAATGGATAGGTTTAACTGCAGATGAGACTTGGCTGAAGAAATAAGTGAAAATCAGGTCATCAGAAATTATCCAGAACGAAGCACAGAATGTCAGGAGACTTGAACATGCAGAAGGGCAGGTGGGAGACATAGAGGATAGAGTGAGAAGGTCAAGCTTACATTTAGTTGAAGTCCTGACAGGATAGGACAGAATGAGGCAGTGGTCATTACAGGGAGCATGATAGAGTCTTCAACCTTCAATATGCTCTTCATTCCTTGAAAATAGACACAGTGCCTGATTTGCCTGACTCAAGTCTGTGTTCCCCAAAATACCTAGCAGTACTTGATTGTTTGTTGAGTTTGTCAGGTAAGGAAACTTCCTTATTATGTTCTATTTCATTTTATATTTTTAGAATCATGTCGGAAGTTCTTTTAAAATAGTATATCTTTAAAACAATGTTAGGAAATTACTATAGACATTCAAATATCCAAATCTCTGTATTTGCACTTGCCACTTCAAAATGTAGAGCTTAATCTACAGCTGACACTGTAGATGATGTTGAAGCTCTCGTTTACGATCCGATGTTTCTGACCCAAAAAATCCCCTCAAACTCATATATGTTATCTATTATACTCCACTTGGTTTCTTGCTATTTAAGCTTTATAGCAGACTTTGGCAATGGGTTCTAAAATTCTAATCTGGTCACAACTAATTCAAATCTTCTATTTACTTGCTTTTGCTCTGCTTTATTTAATGATATGGTGTTCTGATAAGTAACTTTATGTTTTCCTTTAAAATAGGAAACATGATGTTTTATAAGCTCCCTGGGAAATAGATTTGAAGACAGAGATTTGTGTGCAGGAAGTTTCCTGGGGAGTGCCTGGGGTCCACACATGGGGGGGCGGGGAATGAAGGAAGCAGGATTGGACAGAGGGACGAGTTCAACCCCCACTGTAGTCACAGCAAAGGCTGCAGCCAATCCCACGGAGAGTTCTGGAACTTGGAAAGTCCTTTAACAGTTGCCCTATTCTTCAGAGGATGGGTGAGCCTTTATGCCTCTGTCCCTGCACTGGGACCCGTCATTAAACACAGGCTGTTTCCAGATATGGGACATGTCCTTAGAAACTCTTTTTACCTGACCACAATTCCCAGATGGGGATGAAGGTGAGGGATGCCAGTGAGTAAGGTTCCCTCCGGCAGGGGGGAGGCGTGCCTCAGTCCTGAAGGGGAGACCCAGGAGTCCCACCAGCAGCATCCATGATACATGATGACCAGTGAGACAGGGCATCAGGAGACCTAAGTTTGAATTCTGCCTTTCCTGCTAATTGACTGTATGATCTGGACTAGGCATAGAACCCTCTGGGTCACAGTTCCTCATCTTTAAAATAAGGAGTAGGCATGAGGTCAGCTTTTCCTCAATTTTAGTCATTGGTGTGTGCCAGTTTCATGCTTTTTTTTCATACATTTAGATCAGCAATACTATTACTCGATACCATTGTTTACGTAACATGATTTCTTTCCAGTAAATGTATTCATTTTAACTTCACTGAAGGTGGCACTTTACATGCAACCATAAATATAGCAGTGGCTCTTAGCACAGATAAGAAGTGGCCACAAAAATAAATTTAATATAAGTAACACAGTGCTTTTAAAGTCAGCGAGATACTGTTTCCTGTGGAGTCTCTGAGCCTGACGCCTGTCTTTTCTAAAAAGATCAGCAGCTATTGGAGAGAGATTGGAAATACATTAATAACTCAGACTTTAACAGACATTCCCCAAAATAAGAATATACACTTTACCGAGAAGAAACATTTTTCTCCGTGTGATTCAGTGATATTTAATGCTATGTTTCCTGTAGCACCATCCAGGTCATATATTCTCAATGGGAGGTTTCTGACCTTTCGAGAGAATCCTGGATTAGGTAGTCTTTGGGGTAAAAGTGTATTATCCCTTGATTCTGTCCTTGCATGAGAGGAGTGTTGGGGAGAAGACACGTATGAGTTACAGTTTTTTTTAAGGTCATACATTTATTAGACTGAGTATCGGTCAGAAGATGGAGGAATTAAATTTATTGGTTAGGGTGCCTAATATTATGAGCACATCATATCTGAAATGTAGCCACGGTGATAAGCAATGACAGTCTGGTGCTTCAATCCTTCCAGTCTCCCTGGAAGAGGAGCCTTTCGTAAAAGGTAGACACCCTCTCTTTGAGCAGCCCAGCACAGCCCTACCTTGTGCCCCAGCGTCCCCTTCTCAGGAGGGGCCGACCCCAAGTATATATAGGATGCTCTCATCCTGAGAACATGAATTTCTCATTTAGATGCCTTTTCCCGCTGACCAAGATTTCGCCAATTTATCCTGGGATACTTAGGCTTTCATAGGAGGAACCTAGAAAATTCTCCTTCCTGTGATCTTTCTGGAAGATATCAGACCCTACACTGAGCTGCCCCAACCTGCCGTCCTGCTTTCAGACTTCTTTGACCTATGCACATGTTGGTCATACTCAGGAGTGGAGCTTTGAGTCTCCTCTAGAATTTCAGCTGTAGGGGCACCTGGGTGGCTCCATGGGTTAAGTAAGTGTCTGCCTTCGGCTCAGGTCACAATCTCGGGGTCCTGGGATGGAGCCCCAAGTTGGGCTCCCTACTCAGTGGGGAGTCTGCTTCTCCCTCTCCCTTTGCCCTTCCCCCTGCTCATGCTCTCTCTCTCCCTCTCAAATAAATAAATAAAATCTAGAATTTCAGCTGTATTCTAAGTTTCATTAGGGTCCCTGTTCTGATTCTTGGTTCAGCTACTGGTAACAGATGCATTATCCCAGTCTTGGCATCCTTTAATTCCCGAATGTTAGGATTTGACATCTCTTACTGAATTCACCTAAACTAGTCAACCACAGGGTTACTAGAATTTGAGGTCAGTAAGTGATGTCAGTACTTTCTCCCATAGGTAAATTAGGAAAATCCCCGCCCTTGAGGTTAGTAAAGGCACGCCCCTCATTCGGTTAAATCAACATTCTGAAAATTCCTGAGGAATTGGGACCATGAGGCCTCTTTGCTTCTATCATAAAACCAATTTATGTCCATGTATAAATAATGATGATAACGGCGATTATCATCCTAATACAAGAGGAGGAAGAAGGCGAGGTTGCAGAGGAGGAGGAGATACAGAAGAGGAGACCAGGAGAAAAGGAGAGAAGGGGGAGAGAACTAGCATGTACTAGTTCTAGCGCGACCCTCTGCCTTTCCCAGGGGCAGGGGCTGACAGTCTCTGTTTGTTGTTATTGTTGTTTTCTTTTGTTTTTTAAAACATTTTATTTTTTTAAAGTCATCTCTACACCCAGCGTGGGGCTCAAACCTACAATCCCAAGATCAAGAGTTGTAGGCTCTACTGACTGAGCCAGCCAGGCACCCCGGACTGTCTGTGAATACAGACGCCTCTGCCTGATGAACTGATCCCTCAAGTTTTAGAGCGCAGGTGTGATTGAGCACCTGGGTGTCTCTATTCCCTTCTAGACCAACCCAATCTCAATAATTTTTATGGCTCTCTCACTCTGTCTCTTGGAATATAGTCAATCCTCAGGCCTGATTCAACAAGTTTGTGAAAGTGAGTTAGTTGTACAGATATGGTTTTAATTGGTGTGACTTACACGTCACATGGAATATGTGAACTTACTCTGGTCTTTACAGGATGACCTGCCAATTCAGCCCTCCGGTTTCTTCAACTCTCATCTGAGAATCATTTTTCTCTTTACCTCCAAATGTCTTGCTCCCCGTGCTGTCATTTGATTCTGAAAATGGCACAGAGACAAAATGTATATGAGTGATAATGTGCAAATAAACATGTGTTCAGTCTGATGTGTGGGTAACTTCTCTGGTGTATTGTAAGCTACTGTTCTGTTTTATCTGTCAAGCGCTTGGATATACAGAGAATAAGATAGTTCGATATTCATGAATGTGGGGCTTATATTACACATACTTGATCTTTGTAAGATTTGGTTCAGTGAATTGTTTTTAGGAAAGCTACATTCCCCATTGCTCAGGACAAAAATGAATTTGGATACACTCAAAGTACCCATGGTCAAAGCAGTTTTCATGCATGGCATGCTAGGGGTCATGAAGATGGAGGGCTGATATGATGCAGAGGATCTTTGGACCTATCTAGAACCCTAATCAGAGCCAGGAAGCCTCCATTTGGGATAATACATGTCTTTTCACTCGATTCCAGTGGTTGTCAACCAGGATAATTTTGCTCCCTAGAGGACAGCTGGCAATGTCTGGAGACAATATTGGTTGTCACAATTGCAGGGATGCTGCTGGCTAAACATCCTCTAATGCTTAGCATCTTAATGCTGCTGAATGCCAAGTGTCCTACGATACACAGAATCCTGCCCCCTGCTGCCCCAATAAAGAATTACTCAGCTTACAATGTTGATAGCACCTAAAGTCCTGCTCTATTCAATCACTCCTTTATTCATTTTACATATCTAGGCTGAAATTTAACATGGTACAATACCAGAGAGCTCAGTGTAATTTTGTCCACATAATACTTTCTCTGAGAAAGATGGTGATGCTGTCCTTGCTAATTCTTGGAGTTGCTCATAGAAGAATCAGGCCAGTGAATCTCAGGACATTTTCTCTCCAGAGTCATCTCCTCACTCCCCTCTGGCAATGTGCTGTTGAGCCCTGAGAACCAATTGGCAGTAATCAGTGTGATTTGCTTTGATGCATTCCTGAGGCTGGAGGAATTGTTGAACCCTTGAATGACACATGCCTGGAGGTGAAGAGTAATATAAGTCACAAAGGAAAGAAGGAGACCAATTAGGGTCGATTAGAAACAGAACACTCTGTGGGAAATATTTGAAGCCCAAAATCATTCAGGAAGATCCAGGCTTGCCAAAAAGCAAGGATGGACATTGTGTCCTACTGTTTACAAGTGCCCAGGAGACCACAGGATGAGGTGAAATAGGAGAACTTTATAAACACTTTGGTCCTCCATGATTTCTCTCCTGTTCTTATGTCTTCTGCAGCATGATGAAAGACTGTAGAGCTTAATTTTTTTTTAAGATTTTATTTATTTATTTGACAGAGAGAGACAGCGTCAGAGAGGGAACACAAGCAGGGGGAGTGGGAGAGGGAGAAGCAGGCTTCCTGCTGAGCAGGGAGCTCGATCCCAGGACCCTTGGGATCATGACCTGAGCCGAAAGCAGACGCTTAACGACTGAGCCACCCAGGTGCCTCTGTAGAGCTTAATTTTGATCTATAGTGACCAGACAGTGGAATTAGCTTCAGAAAGAGCTGAATTTCAATCTTAGTTCTATACATACAAACTATGGGCTCTTAGGCAAGTGAGCTAACTTCTTCAAATCTTGGTTTCCTCTCCTACCAGATGGGGAACATGATACCTACCTGTTGTGAAGAAGAAAGGAGAGTGTTTGGGAACGTGCTGGTGCAGTCTGGGCACGCACAAGATGCTTGTTGAATATTCACCTGCTTCTTTCTCCCCTGCAGTGAGAGCTGTGCCAACTCTCGCCATCCACCAAAATGCTGAGCTTCCCAGAAGCGCTTTCTTAGAATCCTTTTGGATGTGCTTCAGAGTGCAAGCCATGCTCTAGAATTCTCAGTTGGGACAGGAGGATGGCTTACCACCCTTGCTTAACTACTCACCTTTAACCAGCATTTTCTCCTCCATCATTAGTAGCGGGGCAAGGAGGGGAGAGATGGAAGGCAGGAGGATGGCTAACACTTGCTTCCAGTCTTTTCCCTGGTCTAGAAAACAGGAATCTCTAAAACAGGCTAGTGGCTGTTTTGTCCTCTCAAGCATTTCTCAGACCTTTGGGCATCCATAGGGGTTCCAATTCCAGTAGCTTATATAGTAACACCCTACTTTTTGTAACTCAGTTCTCTGGGAAGATCAATTCTTTTGAAACATAACTGAGAACCAAGACAATAACCAATTAATGCATGGGAAGGGCCCAAACTGGTATCATGCCATAAAACTCAGACACAGTGTTAGGAGAGCTCCATGCTACCGTAATCAGAGCTGCCTTACTCTTTTTTTAAAAGATTTATCTATTTATTTGAGAGAGAGAGAGCATGAGTGGGGTGAAGGGCCGAGGGAGAAGCAGACTTCCTGCTGAGCAGGGAGCCCAACACCGGGCTCCATCCCAGGACCCTGGGATCATGACCTGAGCCGAAGGCAGAAGCTTAACTGACTGGGCCACCCAGGCACCCCAGAGCTGCCTTTCTCTTATATTACGTGCAATTAAACAGCCTTTTGATCTAATTTTCAAGCCAATTATGTCACTGGGACCAATGGATTAAAGGTTAAAAGGGAAGAACACTAAAAGTAACTCTTTTAACAAAAGCAAAAAATGGCAACTCTATGTCCCAGCAGATACTTAACTTCACACATTGATGATAGCAATAATTAATTTTCATTATGATAAGCATGCATCCTCATCAAGAAAGCTGAAATGATTTTGAGTATTTCCTGCTTAAAAGAGAATGAGACATTTCAAAATGTTTTTCATATAAATCTATGTATCAATATAGCTACATATATTTCTCTCTATATGTATCTAATATGTATGATAAAATAAAATAAAATGGGGATGAAATAAAGTGAAAAGGGATTATATATCCACTATAGCTCCTTGCTGTACTTAGTCGGTACTTTTAAATATCGCTATTAATATAAAATATTGTAACACAATAATAAGGGGCAGATCCAGGCTTTGTAGGGCCTGAAGCTTATACATCTTTTGGATCCCTCTTTAAGAAAAAGGATACAAAATTACAAATACAAAATTAAATATTAATGGGAATACTTATTTAGAATAATAAACCTTTACAAAGTAATGATTTTTAAGAAGCTGACAAATACCACAAACATCACAAAATCCAGAAAAATAACATATTTTTAAAATTGACTTCCTGGCATTTATTTATAATTCTTTTTTTCAAAAGTTTTTGGCTGAATATTCTTTGATTGCCTTGAATATTCTTTGATTCATGGCTTTTTATAATTCTGTTTTCTAAAGAGAATAAGGATAATTTAACCCATTCTCTAGCATGGTTGATCAAAATTTATTTTTTACCATTGATAGTTAAAGAAAATTTTCCTTCGGCTTCCCAACTTGGTTTTGGGTCATGTCAGGTAAACTTTAGGATTATTGTCAAATTTGAGAAAACCTCTGTCAAGTTTCTTTTAAAAGAGCTATAAGGGGACGCTTGGGTGGCTCAGTGGGTTAAGTGTCTGCCTTCGGGTGTTGGAATTGAGTCCTGCATCAGGCTCCTTGTTCAGCAGGGAGTCTGCTTCTCCCTCTGCTGTGCTCTCTCTCTCTCTCTCAAATAAGTAAATAAAATCTTAAAAAAAAAAAGAAAAACGATACTAAAAAAATAAAAGAGCTGTAAGTTTTTTTTTTAAGACTTATTTATTTATTTTAGAGAGAGAAAGAGAGAGAGCGCATGAGAGGGAGGGGCAGAGGAAGAGAGAATCCCAGACTGATGCAGGGCTCGACCTCACCACCCTGAGATCAGGGCCTGACCGGAAACCAAGAGTCAGACACTTAACCAACTGCACCACCCAGGCGCCCCTCCGAGCTGTAAATTTGGAAAGAATATTCTGTAGACCATATTCTGGCTCTGTACCATCACCTGCCTTGTTTCACCTGCATTCCCCACATCTGGGGCTGGATGCTGTAGGCAATGTTCTCATCATGATGGGACCTTCACGTCATGATGCTGGTTGGTAAGTCTGCGTAGGTAGGAACGCTCCCAGAAGCCATTGCTGCTCCAGGATGGCCAACAGTGACTTAACTAGACACAAAGGTTGCTACTGTAAATCATAGAAATAAATCTGGCTGAACCTGGCTAACTGGGTCCTTAACTCCTAGGTCACTCAATATGTGGACAAAGTGCTTGTAGCAAGACAATGAGGAAAGAAACAGGGGTCTTAATGGTGGTTAAAACATCTTCCTTATGCAAATTATATGAAAACAGATGACCATGTATACATGTAGCCAGGACCTCAGGTCTCAGAAGGGTCCCATGCACGCGGGGGCTCTGGAGCTCAAGCTCCATACGATTCATGGTCCATCTACTCTGATAATAGTAAATAGCACTGAGAAGAGAAGAGAATTAGTGGACGTGGGCCACCAGTTTGTTAGGGAACTAGCTGTGTGATCTTGGGTAAATCATTTCACTTTTTATGAACCTTGCTTTCCCGTTTCCAAAGTGACAAGTGTGAACGCCGTGATGTGCAAGGTTCCTGATACCCACAGCAGTGAGCGACCCCGAGAACACTTTCCGAGCAAGCCAGGCAGGGTCAGAGAGGAGGGGGCTGAGCAAGAAGAAACAGTTACTGCCTTAAGGACCATCCCTCCTTCCCTCTCTCCCCCAGCAGAAGTTCGCAGAGCAAATGAGCACCATGTTTTCCCAGCACAGCAGAGCTATGAAAATTCTGCCCCACCGAGTATTGCTATAATTACGGGCTGTGACAGGCCTATCTTTTATTTTCCCAGGAGCGAGAGGGAAGGAGAGCTGTCTGAGTGCCTGACCCAGTCATTCCTCTCTGAAAACCATCAGGGCTGGAGAATTGTCTTGGAGGCTGAAGGGCTCAGGCCAATTCCCCCGGGGTTGGTCCCAGCTGTGCGTGTTTCTGACAGGTCAGACTAATTCTGGGGAGGGTTCCAGTGCTTTCTCTCTTCACCTCTTGGCTTTTAATTCCTCTCCTTTGATGGGTGGACTGGGAGTGGGAGATAGGTTAGTGACTAATCTTGCCTGGGCATTAATTGCTTTGCAACTTTTGATATGAGAGCTCATTTTTTAAAAACTGAAATTCATTCCAATCTTAGCCAGCCTGACCATATACAGAATTCCTTTTCTGAGATTCCTTTTCAACAAACCTTCTACAAATGTTTTTATATCCATTCAATTTTTGTCCTTTTTCTTTTTCTTTTTTTCTTTTCTCATTCTGGAACAACTACACGTTTTAATCTCCTAACCTACTTTGCTTACATAGTGGTTTCCTTTCACCCTTATGATTTCTAAGGAGTTTTAATTACATATATTGATTAGAATTCTTAATCCTTAAACCCCTTTATTCCTAGTGAAAACTAAGAAGTTAGCAATTGTGGACTGTCTGTTACATTAGCATCCTATGGATTGGCAAAGATGTAACTATGTTTCATAATTTCTAGAAGTATATTCTTCCTCATAGTAAATTTTTCAATAGGGCACAAAACATGTTTACTGATAGACCTCAATATGTATAATTCCTCTGTAAAAGGAAACCCACAGTGGACAATCCTGTGTTAAGTAATTAATGCTTCAGTATTTTATCCTATTTGGAAATGATCTAGATATTCAACGACTATCCATTATTTAACTCATCTCACCAAAACTTGAAGGTTTCAAGTGACCAAAAAGATCTTGGAAACTATTTTTTAAGTAGATATGCCATAAAGCATAATTATTGTTGAAAAGCTCATTTATAAACTTTTTATCTTACTTGATTTACTCATTCTTAACAGTTTTGTTTAGATTCTTCATAAAATTTCCATGAGATATTGAACAGCAGACCATCGTTTTCTTACCTTTTTTTTAAAGTTTATTTATTTTTTTAGTAATCTCTACACACAATATAGGGCTCAAACTCACAAGCCCTGAGATCAAGAGTCGTATGTTCCTTTGACTGAGCCAGCCAGGCATGCCTTAAGTTATGTCTTGCTGAAACATTCTGTAACAGAGACATCTTTTTTGGCTTTTAATCAACCTAGGTAGAATAAAAGTATTATGTTTCATGGCTGATAACCCTAAAGACATGCCTGTTTTAACTGAGCCAACAAACTTAAGCGAGCTTTTATTTACCAAAGATTATCCTAGATCACATGAATTTATAAAACATTAGGGCTCGTTTCTATATTTCTGAGAGTATACTTGATTTATATAATGCTTGTTTGTCTTTAAGCCAATTAAATTGAGCTCTTCACAAATTAATTTTGGCAATATCATCCAGAGGTGGAAAAAGAATCACATATCTATAACATACATACAAAGACACAGAGATTGGGGCGCCTGGGTGGCTCAGTCGTTAAGCGTCTGCCTTCGGCTCAGGTCATGATCCCAGGGTTCTGGGATCGAGCCCCACATTGGGCTCCCTGCTCTGCCAGAGGCCTGCTTCTCCCTCTCCCTCTCCCCCTGCTTGTGTTCCCTCTCTCCTTGTGTCTCTCTGTCAAATAAATAAACAAAATCTTGGGAAAAAAAAAACAAAGACACAGAGATCTTAGAGCTTTCATTAAAAAATTTTAGCCATGAGACAGGTACAGTAATGCAAAATCACCAGTTTATAAAAGAACAGTTGGATCCAGATTGTGTTTTTGGCAGATGGAATAAGTTAAGGTTATCTGCTCATATGGGTAAAGCTTTTTACTGGTATTTGTGAAAGAGACTTTTACAATTGTTCATGGACCTCATTTTCAAAATAGCCTCTCCTTTATTTTTATTCCTTCCTTCTGATCAGAATTACCTTGGTTCCCAGAGAAGACCAGGTAGAATATTTGCATCACAAAAGGCACAGAAAAAGAAGGCAAACTCTATCAGGAAGGACTTTTGTTCACTAAATCCAGATCTTTTATGATATCTGGAATCCTTTAGAGATGAATAGGAAGGTTTTGAGATTGGTAAAAAGGATAGGTGGGCTTTGTATTGTTTCTAGAGCCTCATTTCTGTTCTTGTAAAAACTCAACTCATAAGACAAAGACAGTTGTTCTTAATTCCTCAAAATATTGGTTTGCAACTTGAATGATATCAAGAAGCTGACCCACCCATCTAACTATATTTTCTTCAATTTGCTTGTTTATATCAGGAAGAAGATCTTCAACTTAGATGGAAATGAAAAGATTCCTATGTTCTAGATCTAGAACTGTGTGTTTTTGGAATGTTTTAGTAAACCCTCCACAAAGGCTTCAGAACATTTTTCTTTCCCTTCAAGTACATAGCTTCATTTTAGCTTAGGGGAGAAGGCCAAAAATAAGTTTCTGTCTGGTTATGAATATCAGCTCCCAATTTGGCCAACTTCTGACCATAGAACTACCTAAAACAAAACAAAACACCCCACAAATTTTTTTGAATGTCTTGTCAGGTTTCGGCTGGTACAACCAGTAAATCTTCCTGTTAGTATTGAACACCTCCTTGGGTGCAAGAAGCATCCCTAAAGAGGATGCAGAAGATACTACCCTCCCAAGACCTAGAGCCACTCCCAAAGATAACCAAAAGAAAGACGGACTTAAACAATTCTTCTGGGAGTGGGCAACAGTTGGTAGGACCCTAGCCACATATGGGGTGCAACCCATATTTCTTTTTTTTTTAAATAAAGATTTTATTTATTTATTTATTTGAGAGAGAGAAAGAGAGAGCACACGAGCAGGGATGAGGGAGAAACAGACTCCCTGCTGACACAGGGCTCAATGCCAGGACCCTGGGATCATGACCTGAGCCGAAGACAGATGCTTTCTTTTTTTAAATTTTTGAATAATGGATTTAATAAGGTTATTAAGCCCATTAGTGTTTAATACTTACATGTCTTTTTTTTTTAACTTTATTATGTTATGTTAGTCACCATACGATAAATCATTAGTTTTTGATGTGGTGATCCACGATCCATTGTTTTTGTATAACACCCAGTGCTCCAGGCAGTACGTGCCCTCCTTAATACCCATCACCGGGCTAACCAATCCCCCTCTCCCCTCCCCTCTAAAACCCTGTTTGTTTCTCAGAGTCCATAGTCTCTCATGGTTCATCTCTCCCTCCAATTTCACCCCCCCCCCTCATTTTTCCCTTCCTTCTCCTAGTGTCCTCCATGCTATTCCTTATGTTCCACAAATAAGTGAAACCATATGATAATTGACTTTCTCTGTTTGACTTATTTCACTTACCATAATCTCCTCCAGTCCCATCCATGTTGATGTAAAAGTTGGGTATTCATCCTTTCTGATGGCTGAGTAATACTCCACTGTATATATGGACCACATCTTCTTTATCCATTCATCTGTTGAAGGGCATCTCGGCTCTTTCCACAGTTTGGCTATTGTGGACATTGCTGCTATGAACATTGGGGTGCATATGGCCCTTCTTTTCACTAGATCTGTGTCTTTGGGGTAAATACCCAGTAGTGCAATTGCTGGGTCATAGGGTAGCTGTATTTTTAAATTTTTGAGGAACGTCCACACTGTTTTCCAAAGAGGCTGTACCAACTTGCATTCCCACCAAGAGTGTAAGAGGGTTCCCCTTTCTCCACAACCTCTCCAACATTTGTTATTTCTTTCCCTGTCCATTTTTGCCATTCTAACTGGTGTAAGGTGGTATCTCAATGTGATTTTGATTTGAATTTCCCTGATGCTAATGATGATGAACATTTTTTCATGTGTCTGTTAGCCATTTGTATGTCTTCTTCAGAGAAGTGTCTTTTCATATCTTCTGCCCACTTTTTGACTTGATTATTTGTTTTTTGGGTGTTGAGTTTGAGAATTTCTTGATAGATTTTGGATACCAGCCCTTTATCGGTAGTGTCATTTGCAAATATCTTCTCCCATTCTGTGGGTTGCCTCTTTGTTTTGTTGACTGTTTCCTTTGCTGTGCAGAAGCTTTTTATCTTGATGAAGTCCCAAAAGTTCATTTTTGCTTTTGTTTCACTAGCTTTTGGAGATGTATCTTGAAATAAGTTGCTGTGGACGATGTCAAAGAGGTTATTGCCTATGTTCTGCTCTAGGATTTTGATGGATTGCTGTCTCACATTGAAGTCTTTCATCCACTTTGAGTTTATCTTTGTGAATGGTGTTAGAGAATGGTCAAATTTCATTCTTCTGCATGTGGCTGTCCAATTTTCCCAGCACCATTTATTGAAGAGACTGTCTTTTTTCCATTGCATGCTTTTTCCTGCTTTGTCAAAGATTATTTGACCATAGAGCTGAGGGTCCATATCTGGGTCCTCTATTCTGTTCCATTGGTCTATATGTCTGTTTTTGTGCCAGTACCATGCTGTCTTGGTGATCACAGCTTTGTAATATAGCTTGAAATTGGGCAACATGATGCCCCCAGCTTTGTTTTTCTTTTTCAACATTTCCTTGGTGATTCGGGGTCTTTTCTGATTCCTTACAAATATTAGGATTGTTTGTTCCAGCACTTTGAAAAATGTCATTGGAATTTTGATTGGGATGGCATTGAAGGTATAGATTGCTCTGGGTAGCATAGACATTTTAACAATGTTTATTCTTCCGATCCATGAGCATAGAATGTTTTTCCATCTTTTTGTGTCTTCTTCAATTTCTTTCATGAGGATTTTGTAGTTTCTAGAGTATAGATCCTTTACCTCTTTGGTTAGGTTTATTCCGAGGTATCTTATGGTTTTTGGTGCTATTGTAAATGGAATCATTTCTCTAATTTCTCTTTCTACAGTTGCATTGTTAGTGTATAAGAAAGCAACTGATTTCTGTGCATTGATTTTGTATCCTGCCACATTACTGAATTGCTGTATGAGTTCTAGTAATTTGGGGGTGGAGTCTTTTGGGTTTTCCACATAAAGTATCATGTCGTCTGCGAAAAGAGAGAGTTTGACTTCTTTGCCAATTTGAATACCTTTTATTTCTTTTTGTTGTCTGATTGCTGTTGCTAGGACTTCTAGTACTATGTTGAACAATAGTGGCGAGAGTGGGCATCCTTGACATGTTCCTGATCTTAAGGGAAAGGCTCTCAGCTTTTCCCCATTGAGGATGATATTAACTGTGGGTTTTTCATAGATGGATTTTATGAACTTGAGGAATGTTCTCTCTATCCTTATACTCTGAAGAGTTTTAATCAGGAAAGGATGTTGTATTTTGTCAAATGCTTTTTCTGCATCAATTGAGAGGACCATATGGTTTTCTCCCTGCTCTTATTAATGTGTTCTATCACTTTGATTGATTTGCGAATGTTGAACCACCCTTGCATCCCAGGGATAAATCCCACTTGGTTGTGGTGGATGATCCTTTTAATGTATTGTTGGATCCTATTAGGTAGGATTTTGTTGAGGATTTTGGAATCCATATTCGTCAGGGATATCGGTCTGAAATTCTCCTTTTTGATGGGGTCTTTGCCTGGTTTGGGGATTAAGGTAATGCTGGCCTCATAGAATGAGTTTGGAAGTTTTCCTTCTGTTTCTATTTTTTGAAACAACTTCAGTAGAATAGGTATTATTTCTTCTTTGAATATTTGGTAGAACTCCCCAGGGAATCCACCAGGCCCTGAACTCTTGTTTTTTGGGAGGTTTTGATCACTGCTTCAATCTCGTTACTGGTTATTGGCCTATTCAGGTTGTCAATTTCTTCCTGTTTCAGTCTTGGCAGCTTATAGGTTTCCAGGAAGGCCTCCATTTCATCCAGATTGCTCAGTTTATTGGCATATAGTTGTTGATAATAATTTCTAATAATGGTTTCTATTTCCTTGGTATTAGTCATTATCTCTCCCCTTTCATTCATAATTTTATTAATTTGGGTCTTTTCTCTTTTCTTTTGGATAAGTCTTGCCAGTGGTTTATCGATCTTATTAATTCTTTCAGAGAATCAACTTCTAGTTTCGTTGATCTGATCTACTGTGTTTCTGGTTTCCAATTCATTGATCTCTGCTTTAATTTTAATTACTTCTCTTCTAATGCGTGGCTTAGGTGTTGTTTGTTGCTTTTTCTCTAGTTCTTTAAGGTGTAGAGTTAGTTGGTGAATTCAGGATTTTTCTATTTTTTTGATGAGGCTTGGATGGCTATGTATTTCCCCCTTAGGACTGCCTTTGCAGTATCCCATAGATTTTGGACCGATGTGTTTTTGTTCTCATTGATTTCCATGAATTGTTTAAGTTCTTCTTTGATTTCCTGGTTGACCCAAACATTCTTGAGCAGAGTGGTCTTTAGCTTCCAAGTGTTTGAATTTCTGCCAAATTTTTTCTTGTGATTGAGTTCCAGTTTTAAAGCATTGTGGTCTGAGAATATGCAGGGAATAATCTCCATCTTTTAGTATCGGTTGAGACCTGATTTGTGACCCAGTACGTGGTCTATTCTGGAGAAAGTTCCATGTGCGCTCGAGAAGAATGAGTATTCTGTTGTTTTAGGGTGGAATGTTCTGTAAATATCTATGAAGTCCATCTGGTCCAATGTATCATTCAAAGATCTTGTTTCCTTGTTGATTTTCTGCTTGGATGATCTGTCCATTGCTGAGAGTGGAGTATTGAGGTCTCCTACAATTAACGTATTGTTATCAATATGACTCTTTATTTTGGTTAACAGTTGGCTTATGTAGATGGCTGTTCCCATGTTGGGGGCATAGATATTTACAATTGTTAGATCTTCTTGTTGGATAGACCCTTTAAGAATGATATAATGTCCTTCTGTATCTCTAATTACAGACTTTAGTTTAAAATCTAATTTGTCTGATATAAGAATTACTAACCCAGCTTTCTTTTGAGGTCTGCTGGCATGGAAGATAGATCTCCATCCCTTCATTTTCAGTCTGGATGTATCTTTAGGTTCAAAATGAGTCTCTTGTAGACAGCATATGGATGGTCCTGTCTTTTTATCCAGTCTGCAACACTGTGCCATTTTATGGGAGCATTTAGGCCTTTCACGTTGAGAGTGATTATTGAAAGATATGAATTAATTGTCATCATGTTGCCTATGAAGATGTTGTTTTTATAGATTGTCCCTGTAAATTTCTGTTGTAGATCACTCTTGGGGTCTTTCTCCTTTTATAGAACACCCCTTAATATTTCTTGCAGGGCCGGCTTAGTGGTCACATATTCTTTCAGTTTCTGCCAGTCGTGGAAGCTCTGCATCTCTCCATCCATTCTAAATGAAAGCCTTGCCGGATAAAGTATTCTTGGCTGCATGTTCTTCTCATTTAGAACCCTGAATATGTCTTGCCAGGCCTTTCTGGCTTGCCAGGTCTCTGTGGATAGGTCTGACATTATTCTGATGTTCCTCCCTCTGTATGTAAGGAATCTCTTCCCCCTAACTGCCCTTAAGATGGTTTCCTTGGTTCTAAGATTTGCAAGTTTTACTCTTACATGCTGGGGTGTTGGCCTATTTTCCTTGATCTTGGAAGGGGTCCTCTCTGCCTCTAGGATGTGAATGTTTGTTTCATTCCCCAGATTAGGGAAGTTCTCAGCTACGATTTGCTCAAATACATCTTCTAGTCCTCTCTCTCTCTCCACTCCCTCCAGGATTCCAATTATTCTGACATTGGAATGCCTCATGGTGTCACTTATTTCTCTGATTCTACTTTCATGGATTCTGAGTTGTTTTTCCCTGGCCTCCTCTTTTCCCTTTTTATCTATCATATTGTCTTCCAGGTCACTTATTCGCTCTTCTGCCTCAGTTACCCTAGGTGTTAGATTATCTATTGGATCTCATTGATAGCATTTTTAAGTTCTGCCAATTCAGCTTTCATTTCTGCCCTTAGAGACTCTACGTTGCCATTAATTGATTTCTCCATTCTAGCCATTGTCTTCACAATTGCTAGCCTGAATTCCATCTCTGACATCTTGGTTATATCTGCATCCGTTTGTAAATCTGCAGCATAAGTCATAATCTCTGAGTCTTTTCTATTTTGGGGGCTCCTCCTCCTAGTCATTCTGTTGATGGGTGTTTGAGGGAATGTATAGAGTCCAAATTATTGACCAGAACCCAAGCAAGATGCACCTGTTTTCTTGGGACCTTACGGTTGCTGACCTCTTGTTTTCCCAGCCTGTCTTCTGTGGGAGGAGCCAGCCTCACTGTTACTCAGGCAACCCTGTTTGGGCGGACTTGCCCTGCACCCCTGTGGCAGGGGATGGGCTCAGCGGGGTTCAGTTTTGGGGGCTTTTGTTCTCTGGCGGCTTTCCCTGGCGGCTTTCTGCGTCTCTTCCGCAATCAGAGCAGAAGAGACTGTTTCCAACCCTCTGCCTCAGAGCAGAGAGACCGCAGTCTGTTCTTCAGTGAGCTCTCCAGGCCACACCGTCTCCGTTTCTGTCCGTGCTGCTATAAACTGCAGCATCCTGGGTTGTGCGCCCCTCCGCAGCACCCCCAGTCCTGCCTCTAGGTCAGGGTACATCTCTGCCCTTTGTGCTTCTAAAATCTCCAGCCAGCCCCAGTTCGCCCGCATGACCCCGTTGCTCCGGGTTTCCGTCCTGGGGGCTGCCCTAAAGTCCTTTCCCTGCCGCTACCGGTCTGCGAGTCTGTGCCCATCCGCAGCGCACGAGGCTGTCGCTCATGGCGGTGTAGGATCCCCATGGCCAGGTACCCTCCCGCTGCCGTTTATCCTCCAATATCTGCCTGCAGAATCACGGCTCCCCGCTTCGTACCTTGAAACCAACCGCCTGTGATATTCTCTTGTAGAGATCCAGATCTTCTTACATCTCAGGCTGGTTTCGTGGGTGCTCAGAGTGGTCTGATAGATATCCAGCTCAATTCCAGGACCAGTTGAAATAGGGTCCCCTACTCCTCCACCATCTTTCCTCCTCCCACAACCCATATTTCTATGCAGCTATATTTTGGAAGCCCCCAACCTGATGGTCCCAAGTCAAGTTCTGAGGACACAAAAGGAGACAAACAGAAGGCAATAGCTCTTTCCTGGGGAGAGAAAGGGTCAACAACCAGTGGGTATCCAAAAGCAAATCCATAAGCCACAATTAAAGATCTAAATCTTACAAATGTTTTTTGCCTGGCAATTTATACTTGGGTGAGGAAGGGATAACATGAAATTTTATCTTCCTCTTTCACCCAGACACCACAGACGAGACCTGGGACAGTGGA
Organism: Mirounga leonina; assembly: GCF_011800145.1. NCBI lineage: Eukaryota > Metazoa > Chordata > Mammalia > Carnivora > Phocidae > Mirounga > Mirounga leonina. The sequence continues at coordinate 19,747,254 of NW_023270464.1, forward strand.
CCCTGGTAAGAATTCTCACCTGTTTCTAGCTTTTGTTGGTTTTCCCAGGATCCCATCTGCAGACTCTAGAGGAAGGTCGGTGTCCCAGCAGGTTTCATCCTGGTCACCAGAAACTGTAGAGGAGGGAAAATAATTTTCCCTCTGTCCTTTATGGTGAGTGCTTGGCTGAGACCCCTTTTTCTCCAGGACACTTCATAAATGAATAAGCTTATCTAGGTTAAAAATTTCTCCACTGAGGCCAGTGGAATTCAACATTATCTTTCGTAAGGGTAACCTGCTTGTTCAGCTATAAAACAGAATTGTATTCAGCTGAGGCCTTATACTCAACCTAGTATAGCCTAAGTCAGACCTGGTCCTTCCCTAGACCCAGTCTGGTTTCTCAATTGGACTTGGTCCAGCTTTTAAGTCAAACCCAGTCTGACTCCAGCCAGTTTCTGGACCTGGTCCAGAAAAAGAAATAAAGTCTGAAAACACATAATGCAAAAGCTGCAGAGCTAAGGTCAGAGGGGGACCTACCCACCACCTCCAGAGATAGCAAGAAAGCAGTGAGCTCAAGGGCTCAAGAGTACCTACCTCTGGTTGCTCATTGCTCCTGGGGACCACTGGGGCCTCCTTTAGTTCCCTCTTCTGATAGACAGAACTGTTAAAAGATAAACTGAGACATATGAAACATTTTAGGAGTTCATTTGAGCAAGACCTGATTTGAATCTGTCAGTATCCAATTTAGCAGGCAGAAACGAGTCCCGAGGAGCTGGACAAAATGGAAGACTTTTGTATGTGGAAAGGAGCAGGGACAAAGGAGTCATACGAGGCCCAAAGAGGGTTGGTTATTGCAAGGTTACTTTCCTTTAGGGGATGGCAAAGGGCTGTCAGGCAGATTACCTCACTAGTGCTGATCAGGCTACTCCTGACTCACTGGTTTAGGGTTCCATTTCTGGGAGAGGTGAAGCTGATTAAGTTGAGTCTTGTTTGGTGATGAGGAGCTTAGCATAAGTGACTCCAATTTGGGGCTTTGTTTTGTTTGTGTTTTTTTTATTATTGAAGAATACTTGATATACAATGTTATAATAGTTTCAGGTGTCAATATATCGATTTGACAATTCTATACATTACATAGGGCTCCCCACGATAAATGTCATCATCTTCTGACACCATATAATGTTACTATAATATTATCGACTATATTCTCTATGCTGTATTTTCATCTCTGTGACTTACTTATTTTATAAATGGAAGTTTGTACATCTCCATCCCCTTCATTTGTCTTGCCCCCACTCCACCTCCCCTCTGGCAACCACCAGTTTGTTCTCTGTATTCAAGACAACCACCTGTTTGTTTTTTAGTTAGTTTTTTTTTTTTTTAAATTCCACATATAAGCAAAATCATATGGCATTTGTCTTTCTCAGTCTGATTTATTTCACGGAGCATAATACCCTCTAGGTCCATTGATGCTGTTGGAAATGGGAAGATTTCATTCTTTTTGATGGCTGAGTAATATCCCATTGTGTGAGTATATATATATCTCACATCTTTATCCATTCATTTATTGGGCTGCTTCCATAGTTTGGCTATTGTAAATAATGCTGCTATACACATAAGGATGTTATATATATATATTTTTTTTTATCAATTTACATTTTAAAGACTCAGGAAAAGTTTCTTAGAAAATCAAGTAGAAGGCATCTGTAGAAGAGCAAAAGGCATGTGTTGAATTGTCCCACTGTCCCAGGCAAACAGAGACCACCAATAGATAGAAAGGCTGTGGACTATGGGTGTTTATATCACTCCAGATTTGTTCTATGCATTTTTCCGTATAAATGCATGTTTAAGCAAAACAAACCAGACACACTATAAATGTATTTTGTACATTTAATAAAATAACACAAATATATTTTTGCATTAGTGAAAATGTTCTACAACAATATCGTTATTGATGATTGAATATCATTCCATTGTAGTATGGCAGTTTATTTAATGTTAGACATTTCGAGTGTTTTCAGTTTTTAACTCAAATGTTTGTCTCCATCTCTGGGGAATAATTGCAGTGGAATTGTTGGGTCAAAGGGTTTGTAAATTTTAAAGGCTTTTGATTAAGTATTTCTAAATTGCCCATCCAGAAAAGTTGAAGCAATTGAAGCTCTCCTCAGCAGTGTAGAAGAATGCCCATTTCCTCTCACCCTTACTCAGGCTAGATTTTATCATGCTTTTAAATCTTTGCCCATTTGAGAAGGGAAGATGGTAATTTGTTTTAATTTGCATTTTTTGATTACTAATGTGATTGAGCATTTTTTATAAGCCTATTAGCCATTTGCATTTCTGCTTTTGTAAATTGCCAGTTTATTTCTTTCAAGCAAGAGAATCTTTTGCTTCAGGAAGCTCTCCCCTTATACTAAGATCAGATTTATAAAACACTGTCTTTTGTTCTCACACTTAAATGCCTCCCATTGGAAAAATGAAGAGACAGTCTAAAGGGAGGACATGGTGTGCCGTTAGCACCTGGTGAGTTCATCAGCAGTGAGAACAGGGACAGAATTTAGGCTTTCTGCCTCAACTGCTAGCTCTCATCTGAGTTGCCTGATGACTACTGTTCATAACCATATAGGAATTTTTCATCTCTTTTACAGGAGTAAGCTAAAGCTACCTTATAGTCTAGACATTTGAGTATCTATGTCAAGTAGATGTAGTATCGTTTATAATATGTAGTTTATATTATGCAGTTTCTGTTATTATCAAATTGATAACAGATGGGGCATTACCCTGCCCTATCCCTGGTTTTAAGCTCCTGAAAGACAAGGCAAATTTATTCTTCAGCTTTCAATGTCCTGACACACATAACCCAGTGGCTTGTTCATAGCAGGTGCTCTCTAATCAGGGTGAGTGAATGGATAATGACACTTCCCAATAGTGCCATTTTTTATAGTCATTTTATTATTTTTTTTACAAGGTATTCTTTTGAATATGTTCAGCCACAAAGTAAAATTGATTCACCAAAGTCTGAATCCTAACCTACATCTATAATAACAAGGTTTTTAGAGAGTGAAACCCAGACATAGCCCAATAGTACCATTTTAATTCTAGCAGTTCTTGAGTTTTCTAGTCCTTCCTCAGCTTGCTATGTGGTTTTAGAAAAATGGCTCAACTTCATGGTGCTTCTCATTCTCCAGGCCCAAAAGGAAAAGTGGTAATATTTGTTTATAAGGTGCTGTGTTCTTTGAAAATGCTGATAATTGCTGTATTGCTAAAAAAAAAAAACAATTAAGAGTATTCTATGCAGAAGTCATTAACTACATTTGAAATAAAATGTGTGAGTTACCACTGACATTTCAAGGACTGTATTTGCTAATAACTGAGGCTTGACAAATTGAAATTATTTATAAATTTGGCTGGAATGAGAATCCAATACTGTTTCTAGTCTTGTTGAACAATTCAATTAAGGAACTCTTTATAACATGTATGCCATTTTTCCACTTGAACTATTACAACGACATTACATTTGAAATCTGAAACTGGTTATTTTGACGGTGGTTCTGTCTGTTCAGCCTTGGACTAGGTGGGGTAGGGGTGGGAAGTAAGTGCACCCTCTGCCATGGCAGGGGTCCATAAAAGAAGAGCTCAGAGGTGCCATTTCCAATGGAACTTGTGGAGAATGGCCTCTGTCCTCTATCCCAGTCTGCTTGCGTGGGCTCGGAGACTCTTTCTGTTGATGATCCAGTGGGATTCCCGGAGCCCTACTTTTGTAAAAAGCAGCAAGAACTTAGTTCCTTGTGGCTTGAATGTTGATTTGACCCCTGATATGGCAAGATATCTTACTTCCATGATGAGAGTTCCTTTGCATCAGCTTGACCTCTAAAACAAAGAGAAGATTGGGGGGGGGGGGGGGGGGCCTCCAGGAACGGTTTTGTCTTTTCACTGATATTATGGTCAGCTTCATGTATCTGAATCTTGTCTAAGTTTCAGACTTTGTGACTTAGGGAGCCCACATACTGAGAAAGGCCAATGAGATAACTGTGCTAGCGGAGTTGGGTGCAAATGACAACTCATCTCCTACTTGCCCACTTCAGAATTGTTTAAGTGTGTGCCAGTTTATTCTGTCGCCCATGCATACCAATGCTGGGGTCCTTCAAGAGGTCCCTTTCTCATTGAATTCACTTGGAATCCAGTAAGAGTGGCCTGAGTTTTCAACGAATTTGGTTCATTTATTGAGCTCCAGGATATTCTGTAATGTGAAAAGGTAGGAAAAATTATTGCAGCTTTTTTGCTCACTGTTTACCATTGGGTTATGGGTAAATACCTGCTGGGAACATGGAATGGGGGGAAGGCGGAGGATCCGAGCTACTGTCTTGGCTACTGTGACCTCAAAATGACAAATGGCGCTACTTTTGTTTTCCTGAAAATATCTTTTCTGAAGGATGCTGAAGGCATTCTCTAGCTGGTTTGGGACATCCATCTTACTGCTCATCCCGTGATCCAGAAGAGTACAATGAGGTCACAGTGGTGGACTGAGTCTGTGAAGGTGGAATTTTAACAGCGCATCCACTCATCCTGGTGTAGACGTGCCTGTTAAACACACTGCCACTAGGTTGTGTTAGAGTATAAACAGAGCACTGTTGTGCATTTGCTGGCAAATCTTCACTCCATTGGCTATTTCCTTCATTCTTTCATATACACACAAAATTTCTTCTGTTCTCTGTGGCTTGGAAGAACATATTAGGAACATCATTGTGATCGCTGTTCTTTAAGATGAAGGACCTTTGAGCGACTCTCTTGTAATTTCGTGAAGACCTGAGGTAGTATATGCTCAGAATTATTTACCCTCATGCCTGGATACCACTCAGTCGTGTCCCAACACCTGGTGCTCTGGGGTGAGGACCGCTGCTTCCTCCTCAACTTTTTTACTAGCTCCTCATTTTTTTCCTGTCTTATAACACCAGACAGCTCAAAACTCTTTTTTGTGTCTGTATATCTCCCTAGATCATCTTAATCACATACCACCTTTATGTAACTGATGCCCCCCATGATATCTCTAGTCTTGACCTTTTCCAGAAAACTCCAGACTCAATCTAGGATGACCAAACATTCCAGCTTCTGGGAACAAACAGCCCCAATTTGTACTTGTTATCCCATTCTAATTATTAGTAGCCTTCCCATTTCTCTCTCAACAGGTCCTGGTTATGTCATCCTACACAGATGTCTCTGCCAATTTGGCATCTTCACTTGAATATCTCATAGACATCCCAATTACTGGGTCTGAGATTAAGTCCTTAATTCTTTAATCCAATTCCCTTATTTCTTTCCAGTTAATGACATCCACATCCACCAGTGGCTTAAGCCAGTTATCTAGTACTTTTCCTTGATTATTTGATTTCTCTGATCCAATAAGTCAATAAGCTCTACAGGCTCTGCATTCAAAACACATCCTGGATCCATTCAATTCTGTCTCCTCCACTAACAATCATCTCCTACTTGGATAGATCTTAAAATCCATTCACCATATGGTAATCAGGTTGGCATTTAAATCAGATCATGTCACTTTCTTGCCTAAAGTCCTCTTACAAGAAATAAGGTAAATAAATATTTGGGAACAATAACAGAACTCCCTATGCCACTAAAACAAGCCGTGTCATTGTGCTAAGTTGTTTGCATTTGTTCTCTCATTTAATTTAAGCTTTATCTCATCTCTCTGTTTTGTGGGTATTATTCCGGTTTATTCCAGCTGAAACAAAGCAAAACAAAACAAGCTAAACAACAAACAAGAAAAATGAGTCTCAGAAAGAATGAAAACGTCACACAGCTAGTATGTGTTAAAACTGGATTTGAATCTTAGTTCTCTTAAGGACTAAACCTTAAGGGTTATCTGTTTTTTCCAATCACTTTTTGGCAAACAGTCATCTTTCTTCATTTGGCCTCGGGAATACTTTCACTGAGGTTTTTGTGTTACTTGGGCGTTTTGCCTAATGATTTATCAATTGTCATCACCATAATCTTGTTGAAGGTTTTCCCTGGGGGACTGTATTGATTAAGATTAGATTTGGCTATGGATAATGAAAACATTAAAAAAAAAATCACTGCTTTATTTTTATTCTTTCTCACATAAAGAAATCTGGAGGTGAGTAGTCCTGAGCTGTTATGGGGCCCCATACTCATGGTTCTGGCTTTTTTCTGCTTTAACAGTGCAGTGCATGGTTGCCTTCCTTAAGATCACCCTATGTTCCAAGATGGCTGCTGGGAAGTTCTACGAAAATCGGTTCTGGTTCTAGGGAAGATGGGGAGAAATGAGCAGTTTGGTGACTGAGTTTGTTTTCCTTTATTTCTCATTATTTTAGTTATTTTTTTTCTAATGAGAGTATGAGTATATAAAGAATACTCTCTCTCTCTCTAAAATAAATTAAATCTTAAAAAAAAAAAAAACAATAAAGCATGGGGCACCTGGGTGGCTCAGTCATTTAAGTGTCCAACTCTTGGTTTCAGCTCAGGTCCTGATACCAGGTTTGTGAGACTGAGCCCTGCTTTGGGCTCTGTTCTCTGTGCGGAGTCTGCTTGAGACTCTCTCTCTCCCATTCCCTCCTCTCCTCCCCACTCTCACGCATGTGCACTCTCTCTCTTTAAAATAAATAAATAAATCTAAAAAAAAAAAAAGAATAAGGCATGGAATGAGGTTGATTTGCCATCTGATTGACCTGGCTATAATTTCCAGCTTTCTCAGTGACTATCTTTGTTATGTTGGACAAGTTATGTAGCTACTATAAGCAAGTTACTTTACACAGTCATCTCAATTGAACTCTTACTAAAGCTCCCAAAGTAGACATTATCTCTATTTCACAGATGAGAAAACCAAGGCTCAGAATGTGTTCGTGAATGTCAAATACACAATGATTAACATTTCACGTGGCACATGGGATGATCAAAACTCTTTTTTTTTTAAAGATTTTATTTAATTATTTGACAGAGAGAGAGACGCAACGAGAGAGGGAACACAAGCAGGGGGAGTGGGAGAGGGAGAAGCAGGCTTCCCGCTGAGCAGGGAGCCTGATGCAAGGCTTGATCCCAGGACCCCGGGATCATGACCTGAGCCGAAGGCAGATGCTTAATGATTGAGCCTCCCAGGCCCCCTCAGAACTCTTATTTACCTTATTTTAATCCACAGTTTTCCTCTTGACTATCAAATAGGGCCTTTTGTCCTTCATTTTTTTTCCTTTGTTGAGGTTTTTGCAGGAAAAAAACCAAACAAGCTTAATGTTATCAGAGATGATAGAAGAATGTCATAGGGCTTTTAAAAATTCATGTGTCTGAAATGTAAACCTATGGCCTTCTGATTTTGTGGGTCTGGATGTGCTTGAAGATCTGTAGACTAAAAAATTGATGTGTATCTCCATGAGTCAGACTCTGGCTCAAGAAGAGTAGCTTTCCACAAATGCTCTGCTACTCTTAATTTGGTATCTTCTTCTTGGGTAGAAAAGTCTTCGCCTCTTCCAGAGTTTGTGCTCTCATTAAACAGATGGAGTCATCCTCAGGAATTCACCCTTTTAGGCGACACCACCCACCTTTCCCTGGGTGGGCTCGGTTTCATTTTTATAGGTACTGCCTAGGCTCTGGAAGAGTAGCTCTCATTCAAAGTCCTGGGGACCCCTGTTCCACCTTGCCCTTTCGCCTTTGCTTTTCTCCAGGGCTAAGACTGGCTGGGGAGAATGAGAAGAAAAGTATCAAGACTCCAAATCAGCAGATTGGATTTCAGAGAGCAAAAATAATATTCAAGGCATCTCTCCCCTCTGTTTATGCTGACAAAAGGCTGTCTTTGCAGGAACTCTATGGCACCACATACACTGTTGGCCCTGTGCAAATCAGCACCAATGACAACAATATAATTATGCTTCTAAACAAAGGGAGCAAGAAGCCGCTTCTTAAATACCCTTTATTTGGTTGCCCTAGGGGTGCCTGTGTAAATTCAGTGTTGGTGAGCAGGTGCAGAGGTTAAAAATACACTCAACAAAATCTAGAACCTGGTACCTTGCTTTCTGTCCTATCTGTCATGAATGTGAATAGTTTCCTGGAGGCTTGGGCATTAAGGGAGGTAATGGGGCAGGGCACAGAGTTCCTCTTCTCCTGGATTCTGTTCACAGTGTAGTAAAGCAAGGATAAGGAGGACTTCTAAATCTTTGGGGGGCGGGCAGAGCTAGAAAGCAAATTTGTACTAAAAACCATCATGAGCCTCTCAATTTCTCATATACTCAGAGTGTTAAGCATCTGTGTTCAGAAGGGCCTCCTAGTGCACACACAATACCAGTGACTGCCATTTTAGCATCTACTATTTGCCACGCAGACTACCAGTACTTTATAGTCATGATTGTGGGGAAAATATTATAAAACTCTGGGTGTCTCTGAGAGGGCACCCAAAGGAGCATATAGCTATGAAGTGGTAGAACCAAGATCCAAACCCAGAGGGTCTGAAGTCTTTCCCATCTTCTCTAGGTGGTACCTCACTGTTGGCTCGGTTAGGACTCATTTGGTTGCAAGGAATTTAAGTCCGCTTTTGGATCCCATTAAACCCCACTTAAAACACACTTGGAGTTTAATAAATTCCATTTAAACTCAACTCCCCAGTTTACATGTAAGTGGGAATTAAGTGTAGAGATACAGAGGTTTCTCACCAGACCCTTAAGTGGGTCTGCATCTCCTGAATGAGCTGGAACCAGCACTTAGTTCCAGGCAGTCCTCACGAAGTTATCTGTTTTTGCTTTTTTGTACACCTCTACTCGCTCTTCTTTCTTGCCATCGATAGGCTTCTCCTGGCTCTTTCTGTGAATTCTCTCCACATGCTGCAGCATCCTGCCAACATGATTCAGTCAAGGCCCCAGAGCGAGAGACCACCTTCCACAGTCCTGAAAAATAGATTAATTGGCCAAGTTTGAGGGAGCCCCCCATCCCCAGGACCCATCATTTGGGGCCAGTGGGGGTGTTAAAGCTGTACACATCTGGCTTGTATCCACAGTTGCCAGGAATGAAAAAGGAAGAGCAATTCTCAGACAAGTTGGGACTGTGTGTGTGTGTGTGTGCACGTTTCCGTGTGTGTCTGCATGTGGAAACCGGGCAGACGAATGTTGTCCAGTACATCTGTGCAGGTTACAGGTGTCTCCTGTTTGTGGTGATTCTGGTGGGTGCATAGTTTACCACACTGTCACATTGAATTCTGTCCCTGATGATGGTTTGCCACAAGGGATAAGATGGAGGGCGCTGGGTGGTGGTTGAGGGAAAGCCAGGGAAGAGAAGAATTTGCCTATCATGTTCTCAGCATCAATTCTAGACATCTGTGAACTATAAATAAGCCAACTAGACTGGCATTCATTCATTTACTCATTCATTCCTTCACTCATCTATTCATTCATTCAATCATTCATTCCATAACTCATTTTCCATTCAACATACCGAGCAGGGGGAACAGCCATAAATACAAAGGCTCCCCATTGCCCATAGGATAAAAATCTGAACACTTCATCAAGGCCTACTTTTGCAGATCATCTGTCATTTTCCTTGCACATACTCACAATGCCCTTTTGCCTTGTTTATTTGATAAATGAGAATCAGTTGGCTTTAAGGCAAAGTTCCAGCATTCTCTTCCTAACGTTTCTGCAACACTCCCCTCCTACCCCCAAAGCTAAGTGATCTTATACCCACAATATTCCGTGGGCCTGTCTTCAGCACTTCACTAACTTGTGGGATTCCAAACCCCTCCTGGAGGCACTGTATTGTCCCCTCCTGGAGATCCTTTATCGTCGGATGCTGGAAGATTGTTGCGGTAAATATGCAAATCTGAGCTGACTGTGATGGGAGACATGTCCCTGAGACCTGGAGCCACGCAGCGGGGTACAAGTTGTATGACAGGATGCAGTGGCCATAAGCCACCGTCACTATGCAACAGGCTGAATCAATCTGTTCGCATGTCTGTGTCTACCATTGCTCCATGGGCACAATTTATATCTCGCTAATTGTGTATGCCTCATGCCCCGCAGAACCGTTGGCACATTGTGGGTTCTCAATAAATGTCTGTTGAATTGATGCAAAAAATGAGTAAAATATAAGCATGAATGGCTAGAAGGCAAGAATATTAAGTGCTGTAGAGATATCTCTTCAATATAGGTGTCGGCTCTGCTGCAAGGACATTGGAAGTCTTGGACTCATGTATTTCTCACTGCACACTTCCTTGGCCGATGTCCTATTTTACTTTAGGCATTTTTTAATTACAGAAGAAATCTATGGCTATTTCAGAAAAATTAGAAAATTGGATAAGCAAAAATAATTTGTAATCCCACTCCTCAGGAATAACAACTGTTCATATCTGCTTCCCCAGATATTTTTCTATGCAAAACATAATACATTGGTGTGGGTGATTTTTTAAACAGATTTAATCATTCCCCTTAAATAGAGATTAGACAAATATGTAAATTTGTAAATCACAAAGAAATAGCCTAGCCTAATGATAACCTTCTTTATAATTAGAATTTCAAACAGTGGGGTAAGCTGCTTTGGGAGATGCTGGAGTCCCTGGATATATTTTTTTAAAAATTGAGAAAATTCCCCGTTTGCATATTGTAGGGGTAATTCATGCCTCTGACGATGGCTGAATTAGACAATTTCTAGGGTCTGAGATTCTAATCCATTAGGAGATTTCTCTTGGATTCCAAGGGGAACACATTTTTCTAAAAGTGTATGCTGTGTTGAGAGCCAGGATGCATAGTATTCTGCAGCCTTGTCTTAACCAGTGTAAAGTCCCAAGGCAGCCTCTCAGAGGTTAATCTTTGAACACTTTTAGGCTTACTTACACTTTTCAGGTCGAGAGAAGAGTTTTTGTTCCACAATGTGTCCAGTGATGCCTAATGTAGTCATTGTGCAATTAGCATTAAATTAGTTATAGGATAAAATGAAACAAATTTGGCATTTTGAAAAGGGGGACTTTCATACAAGGCCAGACTTGAGGGAAAGAAAGCCAAAGAGCATTTCAACTCAAAAAGCAATTTACTTTGCAAAAGGAAGTTGGAAGATTATAGCTCATCATACCTAATTACTGCACACATTTGCGTTTGAATTCAAGCTCTCCCTCCAACGAGCTGTCTCCACAATCCTTCCACTTCACCTCTCAGCAGCCAGAATCCACTGCTGATGGCAAAACAGTCATCTGAGCAACATGATATTGTCCATTTCCTGACAGGGTCGCAGGAGGTACTGACAGATTGAGTGTTGTAGAAAGTCCTGTTCCAAGCAAAGTAATGGGCATGTGATTATGAAAAATAGGATGGAGGGGAATGTAGATATTCCCATGAAAGCTAAATGAACTGAATGTGTTTCTCCCTCAAATGTTAAGGATTTAAAGAATATATGTAGATACTCCCTCCTCCAAGAAATGGAGCTTAATTCCACTGCTTCTGCTCCAGCAGAGGTTACCCTTAGTGATTTGCTGCCAAAGAAATAGATTATGGAAAGAAAGCAATAGTAACTTCACACTGGGGGAAACTAGCAAATGCCACTTTACCCAAGTGAACCCAGTGATGACCTCATCGGTGATGTCATCATCCGTGATGCCACCTGGGTATCATGCACTCTGATAGGGGATAAGAAGGGCACTCCTTCTCTGAAGACCCATAACCCTAGTCTAATAATGAGAAAAAATTTGGACTAACTCAAATGGGGGGTCATTTTAGAGGATCCTTTTTTGGTACTCCTCACGACTGTCAAGGTCATGGAAAAAAAGGAAAGACTGGGAAACTGTCACAGACCAGAACAGACTGGGGAGACACGACAACTAAATGCAATGTAGTATCCAGGATGGGAACTTGGAACAGAATGAGGACATTAGTGGAAAAACTGGTGAAATCCAAGAAAGTGTAGAGTTTAGTTAATAATAATGTACCAATGTCAGTGTCTTGGTTTTGACAAATGTGCCATGCTATCGTAAGATGTTAACAATGGGAAATGAGGGTGACAAGTATTTTTGCAACTTTTCTGTCAATCTAAAATTACTCTAAATTTAAAAGTTTACTTAAGAATCTCAAGGATTTGCTTTTTCTCTGTGAAAATTTCTCTGCCATCCCATTAATGGACGCAGTTTATGCCTCTGATTCTGATCTGTCAGGTGGTTTTAAAGAAATCAGTATGTTTCTCGTGAAGGGTGTCTATGCTCCCAATTATATGGCTCAAATGCCTGACTTGTGAGTTGTGTTTCTGAAAAGTAAAAGTTTAGAGGGAGCATTCATCATTAGCTGCTTGGCAATTGACCATACAGAGGCTCTGAAAACCAGAAGAGGGTCATAATGCTTACCCTAATTATGTACAAAGTCAGTCAAAACAGCCTGTGTAGTGGCAAGACAGGTAAAATGGGCATAAATGTGGTGATGTTAAAACGGTAGACTTTATTTTGTGCAGGAATGAGTAAAAGGGGCTTTAGAACTAATTTAGTCGAACACCTCTCCCAAGTGCGATAATGCCTCTGACTGATTGGAGGCTCTCTGCTCTTGCTTATCTAGCCAACTCACATCTGCCTGAAGAAGAAGAACTTTGATTTTTAATTATGGTGAATCTAGTGCTTTATTTATGTGATTGGTTGACCTCCTTCAAGAATGGGGGCCAAAACTTAAGACAGAATCAGTCATGGGGTGCCTGGGTGGCTCAGTCAGTTAAATGGCTGACTCTTGATTTCAGTTCAGGTCATGATCTTAGGGTCGTGAGATCGAGCCCTGGGTCGGGCTCTGCACTCAGCGGGGGGTCTGCTTGAGGATTCCCTCTCCCTCCTTCTTCCTCTACCCCCCCAATAAATAAATAAATCTTAAAAAAAAAAAGACAGAGTTGTTCAGAAACAATTCAAAAGGTTTTTAGAAGAGGTTTCCACCCTGAAATTGGGGGAGCCATGGCTAACTAAAAGAACGGTTGCCTCTTTGGAAAGAACTTCCCTCTTCCTCATTGTCCATCTCTACTAACTTTATTTCCGAAATGAAGCTTTTCATGAGTAGATTTTCCTTCTCCTCTTATACCTTTCCCTGATCTCCCATTCACTACTCTCGTATATTAAATTCAGTTTGGACTTGATCGTGGTAACTCATCAATAAATTTTGTCCCTTTTGGCTTGTTTTGCAGCTGGATTGAGAACTTCCATAGTGGTGGCACCCATTGAGCCCCCTTATCCAGGACTTAATGTATTAGTGAGTATCAAATAAGTTTAATAAACGATTGAATGGATGGATAGAATGACAGATAAATAAACATTCTGTGGAGTTATTGCTTATGGAGGAAGTCATGACTCTCTGTGACTATACTTCTTGGTGATTTTCAACCAGTAATTTTCAGTTCCTCCTCTTCAAACAAGGTAGGGAGGTGCCACTGTATCTCTGTGTTGGTGTCCCAGCCATGTCTCTTGAAAGGATCACAATCCAAAGCAACTTCCATCACTGTGACATTTATCTGAATTCCAGAGAGGAAAATCGAAACAACTTTGCACTCCTTAAGTGGGAGCATTGAATGGAGAGCTTGTAGAGGATCTCTTTAGTTTTTGGAATTCAGACCTGGCAATTACAGGAGAGTCTCCCGATGTCCTCTTTGTGGGTTATGTGATCCTACACAGCTGCAGGCACTTTTCTGGGCTATTAAAATTGTGACCTAACTGGCTAATTGCCAAACATTCAGGGTTTGGTTGCTGAATCTTTTAATAGACTATTTTTCCTCCCGCTGTCCCATTATAATCTCTGGCCCTTGAAGACTTGATCCATAATGGAACTACCAACTCCACCCTGTGAAGTTCTTTTTTTCTATTACCTTTCCCATTTATTTAACCTCTCAACCCTCATCGATTTTATACCAACCTGCTGACATTGATTTTCTGGAATCTTCTGGTTTCTTGGGCATGAACTATGAAAAAGACAAAATACCATCCATTTGTATTCAGTGTGATCTTCATCTAAAAACTATTTATTCTCTCTTACACTCCCTCTGCTTTGTGAAATATAGCCTGGGTGCTTGAAGAACCTGGTCGAAAGTCATCAACAAGAGGAATTCACTTCAAGTAGGCACAGTGTCCTTGGTGGGGTTCTGGGGTGACATCTGTAAGTCTTTATGGCTCCAGTATGGGATGCTCACATTCTAAAGAGATATCCAGGATATTCATAAATAGAGGGTAGAGTCTGGATGAATTTAAGAATGCATTAAACAGAAGTTCCTATTGGTGAGGGATGAGCCTTTTCTGGGAGAATGGTTTACAAAATGCTGTCACATGTTACACGTTACCTAATGATTAATTTTTGAACACCTTCATTTACTGAAGGAGATCAACAGAACCTGTAGTAGAGATACAGATGAAAAAATATGTTATTAACCAAGTCTTTGGTCTTTGGATGATCTGGTTATGAAGGTATAGGATATCTGGAAAGATGAATAAGATGATGAATATATTTCCAAACTGCTTTCTGTTTAGCAGTTGCATTGTGGTTATAATTAATATAGCAAATCTTGCAAGGAATTCTCATTGCGGCTGGCCACATAACACTGAGGTTCTTGGATATATTTGGTTGGAAATATTTTGCTTTGAAGATGAGAATTACTGGAATGGAAATCACGGTTGAGTTTCCTCAGAGGTGCTTGGTATGGAGCAGCTGGTCCCACAGTGTCATGACAAGGCTTGAAATGCTTCTGATTTGTGCCTCATGAGATGAAGGCATGCTGTCCAGAGGGGATGAGTAATTTCTTTTCATAGCAACTTAAAGCTGAGCATTTGCAAGGGTTCTTCTGAGATGCTCACCAGCAATTTGGCCTTCAAACAAGGGAATTACTATAAGAATTCTTTGAACTTAACTACAGACCTTAGCTATTGATGACTATGCTTATATGAGATAAGTTACCCAGAAGCATAAGGCCTTTGTGTTTTCAACCCTGGCCATAAGTTGTATGATGTACTGACTCCCTCTTGTTACTATTTGAATTTTTTCATATATAATATTGTGCTTATCACTGAGGCTAAAGGCTCAATCTGGTTATGAAGGTATAGAATATCTGGAAAGATGAATAAGATGATGAATTTATTTCCAAACTGCTTTCTGTGATTACACTGAAAGGTGTAATCAGTGCCAGAGTAAATCTTTCCTGAATGGGGTGGGTTCTCATACAGAAAAGAAGAATTTCGAAAATTGCCTTAGATGACAGGATAGTAAATCCAGTGTCTCCTGATCTTACTTACTTTGGCCTATAGTTTGGTGACTCTAGACATAATTTAGGGTAACCCCAGGAAGCATGGGAAAGGTGTCATATACTAGAAGGAGGACCTACCAAAGGCAGGTGGGAAATCATACCTCTTGGGAAACCCTTAGTGGAAGAAAAGGAAACTGTAGTATGTTAGAGCCAAACTAGCCATCTACCAATCCCATTTTCTCTTCTTGTAACAAAAAAGCTGGAGTCATGGGTAAAGTTTGCGTCCTGGTTCTGTAATTTACTATATGAGTAGTTTGGGAGGAAGGTGAATCCCCAGGAGCAGACAGTCTCTGAGCTGCAGTGGCCCCTCTCCATAAAGTGATCTCTCAACTTCTCCCCTTAACCCAACCTTAAAGTATTTGGGCCTATTTTATTAATGGAGTCAAGAAGTTCCTTATAGGTTATGCTAACTCATCCATATGACCAAAATCTACTAATCTTACCATAACCAAACATTAGTCAAGAAAACACTTCTTAGACTGAGAGGTTTGTGCCAACTAAGACCTTACTGACTTGTTTACAACTGCATCCCCAGTTCCTCGACATGGACTACCCACTCTACACATATCCTCCACTTATATCAACTCCGTGTTTTCAATAACTGAGTCTATCATGGACAACTCATGAAGAATGTTGGAAATAAAACAAAGAAGAATCTTAGTCTGTACCTTCTAAAATGTGCTGGGTGCTCTTTAATGAAACAGAACCAATCACTATAGAGGGTGGATGAACTAATAATCCTCCAAAAATAGATGTAATGTCTCATGCTAGACCAGTCACACCCTTAATTTAATTCTTGGTTGTTGATTTTTTTCCAAGCAGTTGAATAGATGGTAGATATAACTATAGAATGAAATATGCTAAATTCAATGAGTTGTTATATAACCCTGTGTGTCTGTGTGTGTGTACATGTTTGTGTATCTGATTGATCATATGTCTGATCTAAATATCTACTGCTGGTTTTGAGTGAAAGTAGAAAGTAGGCAACTGTCTGGGAGAAGTAGTTTATGGGATGACTAAAAGGATCCAGATCCAAGAATAGCTCTCTGACTTGGCTTTCACTGATCCCTGAAAGAAGGATAACTTTATTCTTTTGATTTATGTCATTATCCTCATTAGATATACTGGGAGGGTTACCATGTAACATAGGAATTAGTCATTAATGTATTGGTATAGTTCTTGTCCGGTGCCAGTTTTACATTTGGTAGTGTCTATAGATATTTTTGGTTGTCACAAGTCAGGGTAGGGTGGGTTATATACTGGCATCCATTGGGTAGAAACCAGGGATACTGCTAAACATCCTATAATGCATGGGATAGCACCCTCCCAATTACACAGATAATTATCTGGCCCCAAATATCAATAGTGCTGAGGTACAGATGTTGGTCAGTAGCCTGAGTATAAACTAAGTCATTGACAGATCCTCTTGAGAAGATAGCAGAGTGGAGGTTTTAAGAGAGAGTGGGCAAGGTAGACAGAAAGGCATTAATAGAAAATTAGGAGGTTGGAAGCTGAATGCTGGAAGAGTTTCATGCCTTAGAGGTTACTGGCCAACATCTGTGAACTTAAAGGAAAATAATTACTCCTTCCTGGGAAATATGCCAAATGTAGGCTGTTATTTTAGAACAGCATAATGCTACCTTAACTTAAGAAAGGTCAGGAGAGGTCACTTGGTGGGGGTAAGAAGAGGGTTCACTGACCTGAAGTCAACACTGACTTCTTTAATGTGTCTCTCACTCTATCTATTCTGGATCCCAGGGGATACCTTCAGAGGAGCTTCATGCCCTACCTTAGATCTCTGAGGGCACATCTGTACCCAGAGACTCGTGGGTAACTTTCAATCGGATGAACACACACCACCATTCTCTCTCTTATTCCTCTTTTCAGAGGCTGACCCACTAAACAGCTACCACTGAAGCCACAATACCAAAAGTAGAAAGTTGGTCTCTTAGCATGAGGACTGATCCCAGTCTGACATCATTGAATGCCATAGGGTCATGGAATTGGAAGGGGCTCGAGATGTCATTGCTTTTGATTCTCTTAGTTGAATAATGAGGAAAGCAAGTAGGGGGCAGAGAAGGGAAGTTATTTGCCTAAAGTCACAAGGGAAAAATTAGGTTTCAATTAGATTCACTGAGTCCAAGTCTCATGTTTTCTCTACTCAATCATGTTGTCTTTCGTAAAAAGCATTAAGAGAGAAGCTCAGTAAAATGTTTGTGATATTTTGCAGTTTAAACAGTTGGTCTAGATCCTTTGTTTTGTTTTTTTGCTGTCATGCATTTCAAATTCAGTTTTTAAAATAAAATTTTCAATGTTTTTACTGATAGTGCTTTTTTAAAGATTTATTTATTTATTTTAGAGAGGGAGAGAGAGCTTGGTGGCAGGGGCAGAAGGAGAGGGAGAGAGTCTCAAGCAGACTCTGTGCTGAGCATGGAGCCTGATGCAGAGCTCAATCTCATGACCCTGAGATCACGACCTCAGCTGAAACCAAGACTCAACTGACTGTGCCAGCCAGGTGCCCCTATTGATAGGTTTTTGAGATTGGCTTGCATTTTCAGTTACTATTGCTGTGTAAAAAATTATCCCAATTTCAGTGGCTCAAAATAACCATTTTGTTTTTCTCACAATTTGGGAAGGACTCAGCAGGGCAACTCCTACTTGGTGTCTCTTGGGTGATGGCATTGGAAGTTGGCTGGGACTGCAATTATCTGAATGTTCAACCTGTCTGGACCTCCAAAATTGCTCCCTCTCATAGTTCACAGCTGATGCCATGTGACCCCAGTTTTGTTGAGAGCTTAATTGGGGCTCTCTACCCACCACACCATATGGGTCTTTCCATATTGCCTGGGCTTCCTTACAGCATGGCTGCCTTAGACTAGTCCGTGTTCTCACATGGTGGCTCAGGGCTCCAGATACCAGTGTGATAGTGGCCTGGGTATGATCTGCATTGGTTTTATGGCTTCCCCTTAGTGGTTGGGCCTACAGTCTACTTTCTATTTGGTGTTAAGAGAGTCCCTTGGCCAAGATTCAAGGATATGATTCCATCTCTTCGTGGCGGGTGTGACAAACCTTTTGCAGTCATGTTTGAATATTGTCACAGTTTGGTTTCTGGAATCAAAGAGATTTCCACTAAAGAAACATTAATTTAGTTACATTAGCATGCCCTAATTTTTTTTTTTTTTGGCAAACTTATTAGCTTTCAAAACTCAATTCAGAAAATATGAGGAGAAGTTACTCTTGTACAAATTGTTCAACTTCCTTTGGCCTCAGGTTATTCCTCAGTGCAGTAGGAAAAATGGTACCCAAACTGTAAGATGGTTTTGAGGATTAAGCAGCAAATGATGTGGACACTCAACTGTTATAATCATAGTATTGTTGGCTATATGAGTTGCCAATTCATACCCTGATGCCTATGTCTTGACTCTCAAACTGTATGGAATATCGCTGAAAATCTGCTCTTCAGAGTGGGTTGGGGAAGGCCATTACCTGCCGGGTTAGGGAATACCCAAGTGGTATAGCAAGGCCGTGAGGTAACAGGGCTTCCTGAAAGTGGGAGACACCATAAGAGACCAGAGTCAGCATTTTCTTGCTTTATAATTGTGCTTTACACCAGATTGCTTGGAAAATGCCATCTTCTTGGTGTTTTTGGAAACTGGTTGGTCTGGTGTCCATGCAGAGGCAGGGCTGAGCCTCCCTGGCCTGGGTGCTCTTAATCTTTTGTGTGTATTTCGGAAGTTGCTGGGTTCAGAGATTAAGGCAGTAAGTGGCAGCTGCTGGTTGAACAAGAGGGCAGCAACTCACCTCCTCCACATTGGTGCCAAGCCTTGGGTGGGCAGGTACCTGCAAGTGTTATTTGCTCGCTGTGTTTAGATCCATTCAGAAGAGCTGAACACTATTTGGCACTTCTTTTCAGTAATCCTGAATTCTAACCTGGAGGTTTTGTGCTATAATTTGTCAACTGTGCTTTGGAGAGACTTCACAGCCCTCCTAGACAGAGATGGAACTGGCTTTTCAATGAGTGTCATTTAAAAGGAATCCGAGAACCTTTCAGGGCTGTGATGCTGTGGATCGCTGTCATCGTTATTATGACTCGAAGGCTTTACCATTTACTGGGTGGTAGCAATGTCCCTGGCATTGACCAAGCACAGGATTCCAAACGGTTTCTGCCTAGAGGACACGAGGACACACCCTCAGCCTCTTTGAATGTTTTATTTATCATTTCTCCCCCCCAACCCCCGCGCCCCTTAAGAGTGTTCTGCTAAATTGGGACCATTGTGAAGAGGGTGGAAAATTGATCCAGGAAATTGATCAAAGCTTCTTCAGATCTATTTTTAGATTATTCGTCTTTTGTTGGCAGGGTCATGGTGCGTATTTATTAACCAGTGGTTTATTGAGCATTTGTTGTGACCCATGCACAGAGCTAAGCATTATGGTACTTCTAACCCAATTGTACCCATGAGCTAGGTACAAGGATTAGTCCAATAATGTGGGTGAGAAAATGAAGTCTTACAGAGGTTATGGTAACACAGGTTTATCTGAATTAAAAGTACATGCTTTTGGGATGTCTCGGTGGCTCAGTTGGTTAAGCGTCTGCCTTTGGTTAGGTAATGATCCCAGGGTTCTGGGATCAAGTCCTGCTTTGGGCTCCCTGCTCAGTGGGGAGCCTGCTTCTCCCTCTGCCTGCTGCTCCCCCTGCTTGTGCTCACTCTCTCTCTCTGACAAATAAATCAATAAAATCTTTAAAAGAAAGTACGTGCTTTTATAACAGGTTTGAAGTCTGCCCACCTGGTGCCGATAGAGAAAGGCAAAAGACTTCTAGACCTTTGGGTGCCTGGGAACACAGTGTGTGAGTGTGTGTGAATGTGTGTAGGGACTAGCTAGGGGTAAGAGATGAAGGCTGAAACAGGCCTCTTTGGTCAGATGCTTATTTTAAGGTGATGAAAAAAAAAGTACATCCTTTTAAACTCCCCTCCCCTTTCCCTACTCCAGCCTCATGGGCCTTCTTCACGTCCCTTACCTTTGCCATCCTTCTGCCGGCCACCGGACTCTGTACGCCACTCTCCTTTTGCTCTATTTCATCCTGAGCATCCTTCCTGCCCATCTTCACCTGGTTAACTCTTGCTTATTCTTCCGTTCTTGGCCTCAGTGTGACTTCTTAAGGGAATCATTTTCTGACTCATGTCAAATAAGCTTATTTTATGGGTACACGGCAATATTAAACCTAGACACATACCTAGTCACAATTCTACATTCCTTTGGGTGACTATTTAGATAATACCTGCTGCTCTAACTAGCCTGGAAGCTCCATGAGGACAGGGATTGTGCATACTTATGCTACCCGTGGTGTTCTGGTGCCTAATAGAGTGCCTGATACACAGTAAATACTCAACAATGTCTGCCAAATGAATGAAAAATGGACCACATTCAATCCTACCCCACATTGGACTGTGGTATCCTCTTACCTAGGAGGAAGATCAATGATCTTCTTTTATTTTTTTTAAGATTTTATTTATTTATTTGAGAGAGCGAGAATGAGAGAGAGAGCGAGAACATGAGAGGGGGGAGGGTCAGAGGGAGAAGCAGACTCCTTGCCAAGCAGGGAGCCCGATGCAGGACTCGATCCAGGGACTCCAGGACCATGACCTGAGCCGAAGGCAGTCGCTTAACCAGCTGAGCCACCCAGGTGCCCAAGATCAATGATCTTCTTAACAAATAATTACATAAGACTCAACATATAATTGGGCATTTGTCAAATTCTGGGATCTGAGAACTATGAGAAAAGGTCCCAGTGGGACTGTTCATTCTCAAGTTTCCATCTAAGATACTCTAGCC
Source organism: Mirounga leonina (assembly GCF_011800145.1). Lineage (NCBI taxonomy): Eukaryota > Metazoa > Chordata > Mammalia > Carnivora > Phocidae > Mirounga > Mirounga leonina. The sequence goes on from NW_023270464.1 coordinate 19,768,305, forward strand.
AGAAAACATTACCCACCATTTTATTTTATTTTGTGTTAATTTTGTAACATTGTGTTATAAAACCATGTCACCCATCTCCCAGCTTCCGTAATTCTGGCAACCTTTTTTATATGCCCCACTATTTCCACCCCAACCCCCATAATATTGAAACAAATCTCATTTCATCTCATTCATAGATATTTTGGTTCATACTCCTAAAATACCTCTTTCTTTTGAACCCATTCAGACTCAACAGGAAGTTTTACCTTCTACCTAAAACTATATTTCTAATGATGCACCTTCTGCCCATTTTCTCTAGGATGGAAACAGAGAACCGCCTGTTACCACTTTTGGTGTTACAACTGCTTTTGGTAATTGAAGTTTGTGATTAGTGCTCCCTTCCGTGTTTCATTACCAACTCCAAATTTAATAATGTCTTTTAGTTAACCAATGGACCATCACTAGTGAGCGTTCACACCACATGACTGGAAGAACAAATTTATTTTTGGCAATATGGTTTTCATGGGCTATGAGCTGTGTCCTGTTCTCCTGGCTCATGAGTTTGGAAGAGATTTTTGTCTTATTCTTTAGAGATCAAGAATTAGAATTTCATGGGCTTGCTCTTTCAATCTGTGGGAAGAGAGTAGCAGAGTGTTAGCACTCTGCTTCTGCGATATCGGGGTGCTATGCAAAATGGGATGGGCATGGATGGTTTTTTTTCCCTGTCAGTAAAATTGGGCCTGAACTTGAGAAAACTGGGGAGAGGTGCATGGACTGCTTCTTTTTCCTTCACGTTAAGCCTGTGATGGTATTGATGTTCCCTATTTATTGGCACATAATAGGCATCCTACAGTGGTCTCTTCTTTTTCTTTTTTAGATTTTATTATTTATTTATTTGCCAGAGAGAGAGAGAGAGAGAGAGAAAGAGCACACAAGCAGGGGGAGTGACAGAGCAGAGGCAGAGGGAGAAGCAGGCTCCCCACTGAGCAAGGAGCCTGATGTGGGACTCGATCCCAGGACCCTGGGGTCATAAACTGAGCCGAAGGCAGACGCTTAACCGACTGAGCCACCTGGGTGTCCCCAGTAGTCTCTTCTTATCCGTGGTTTTGCTTCCTGCAGTTTCAGTTACCTGCAGTTTCAGTTACCCAGGGCCAACTGTGGTCTGGCAGCAGACGACCCTCCCCCTGGCTGTCACGATGCCCAGCTGACTCACCTCAGTTCATCCCATCACATAGGCATTTTACCACCTGACATCATCCCAAGAGGAAGGGTGAGTACAGAACAATAAGATATTTTATGTGGGTGTGAGAGAAAGAGACCACAGTCACACAAGTTCTATGGTAGTATATTGATATAATTGTTCTGTTTTATTGTCAGTTATTGTTGTTAATCTCTTCTGGTGCCTAATTTATAAGTGAAACTTTCTCAGAGGTATGTATGTATAGGAAAGCACATAGGATAGATAGGATTCGCATATATAGGATTCGTACTATCTGTGGTTTCAGGCATCCACTGGGGATCTTGTAATGCATCTTCTGCAGGTAAGCGGGGACTACTGCATTTGCTTGTTCAGTTGCTGATAGAAAAATTGAGCTGCGTGCCTTGTTAACTTCTGTAACAATGTTCTCATTGGAGTATGCTATGAAGTGAATCGTGTCATTGAAGAGAAAAGGACAGCAAGACCCTGGCAGATTGCACACTAAGTTTCCATTCCAGAATTTCCTGTCGACTCTGTGCAAGATCCCATGCTAGGATCTGAGGATACCAAGGGAAACAAGATAAAATACGTGCTCTAGAGGAGCTCACAGTCTAAAGGGAGTGTGGAAGATTAAAAATGGTTGTCAATTTTCTACTACTCCCCTAACTCAGAGGTGGAGCCTAACTCCGTCCACTTGAATCCGGCTGTGACCAGTGACTTGACAGACCAAGAGAATGCAGCAGAGGTGATGGTTCGACTTTTGACGCTTCCCCCCCAGTTCTCTTGGAATCCTTGTTCTGGAGGAAGCCAGTTGCCATGTCAAAAGTCTAAGTACCTGTCATGCTGGAAAGGACACACGTAGGTACTCTGGTCAACAGTCCATGGTGAGCCCAGTTCTCCAACCTGCCAAGGTGACAGCATCCCTGCCAAGGTGTCAGATATGCAAGTGACACCATCATAGAAGTTTCAGACCAGCCAGCCCATCTACCAGCTGAGCACCACCAGTGACCTTGGTTGACACCATGGACAGTAGAAGAATCTCCTAGGCAAGTTCTGCCCAAATCCCCTACCCATAAAATCCAGAGATAGAATTTAAAAAGGCTGTTGTTTTAAGCCATTGCATTTTGGTGCAGCTTGTTACCCCACAATAGACAATCAGAACAGGGAGGTAAGAAAATAACCAGGCTCTAGTAAGAATTCTCATAACGGTAGGTACAAAGTGGGTTGTGGGAAAACAAATGTAGAGCAAACAATTCTCTTCTCAGAGAGGCCAGGCCGCCACATTGCACAATTTCAGGGAGCACCAATCATGTTGTAGTCTTTGTGAATGGCACCCCCTGGAGTTGTGCAGTGCCCAACGTGAGCAGACGTATGGCGGTTTTGGGTAATGGGTGCGGGGAAGGCAGCTTAGCTGGGAAAACTATATAGGAAGGGTACTGGAGCTTGGAACTGAAATCTAAGTAGGTTTCAGGGGCTAAGGCAGAGGGGGGATGAACTAGTCCTCCAGCAGGAGGCAGCAACTTGAGCAAAGTTTTGCAGTCACAGGTACCGGTGATGGACTTGGGGCATGGTTGCTGGTCCTGTGTGGTCGGCAGGCTCATTGCTGGGGTGGACCGAGTGGCTGCAGGTGAGCCTCCAAAGGCTGTGTGATGTGAAGGGTCTTAATTACATACTATCCTGAGGAGTGAGGGGGAGGAAAGCAACTGGGAGCCGCAGATGATTTCAAAGCAAGGGAGCAAAAATGCGAAACTGTATTTGAGAAAATTGCAGTTCAAAACCCCACAGACTGTGAGAGACACTGTTCTTCCAACTGCTTGCCTCTCCCTGAAAGCTTGGCAGAACCGGTTTTTATAGGAAAGTCTTAAACAACAGGGGATTACTCAATGATTTAAAGGGATCATTAAAAGAAAATTGAGGCACATCACATCCTGCCTTCTTTAATTGCTCATTTATTATTACAGTGGGTGAGGTAATGGCTTTGTGTTATTCTTCTAAATCGTGTAAAATATTTATTGGTAAATATAGCAGTGCATAAATTAATGCCAGTTGAGATTTGGGATAGCATTTTTTCCTCCACCGAGAGCCATCATTTTTATTTAAAGAAAAACAGTATTGTGCTGATTCATTCTGGCTCAGGGCTGAGTGAGAGCATTATGAACACAACATCTATAGGATGATGCTGTCTTTAGTTTCTGTGAGATGGCTGGCCTTCCAGTGGTTTGTGAAATTAATTTCTTTCCTGTTTATGAAGACCATAATGCTTGCAAAGAGGGCACGTGGAGGTGTGAAATTTTCTTCTTTTCTCCATCACATCAGAATTCGGTAATGAGCTACCTAACTAACAGCGGCTTTTATAAGTGTGGGTATTTATTATTTCACTTGTCTGAAAGTGCACAGATAGGTGGTTCCGTAGAGTTGACTCAGTGGCTTCACAATGTCAACAATGACCCAGGATCATATCCTTATACAACAGCGTCCAAAAACAGGAAAGAGAAATTTTTTTTTGCCTTGTTTTGTTTTTAATGTTTTCTCTCTTTTATTAAATCCTGGGGGAAAAAAATCTTTTTGGAATCTCAGTAGACATTTATTTAGGTTCCCTTATCCAGATCTGGACTTAGACTCGCCTCTAAATCAATCACGTGAAATGGAGAAATGCTTAGAGGAGATGCACAGGGGCCCCTTCCTCGGGCAGGGGAGAGTCTGATGTGCATGCTCTGTCAGCACACTGCTGCAAATGGGGTTTTCTTGGAAGCAGTTATAGAGGGATGTCTCAGGCATGTGCAGCCAAGTGTGTTGGCCACAGGTCAAACCAATTCAGGGGTGGTGATTTAGGACATTCTGCATGCCCAGCTCTATATTCCTGCTGACAGATATAATAGAAGTATATAGAACAATGCTCGTTCTCAGGGAGCTTTAGTGGGCATTGTAATAAAGCAGGCAATTCTTAAGCTGGAAATATTAATTCAACACAATATATGGATGATCTATTACACCTTTGGAGATGGGGAATCAGAGATGAATAAGACCTAGTTCTTGCCCACAGGAATTCACAATTCCCTTCACCATCTGCCTTGTTCAATCTGGTCATATGGAAGCAGTTTCTTCCCCGGATGTCACCACACTCTGTCATGCTTCCCTCTGAGCACACAGGGCTGCAGCATAGCTGGAACCCTCCCCTCCCACCCCCTTTCTGCCTGGCTTCTCAGAGTAGGCGCTCACGGACCTGGCTAGGTTAGTGCTCCTTCCCTGGATCCTTGTAGCATCTTCCGTTTGTCATGGTCTTTACCATCCTAGGTCCTGATCGTGCTCCAGGCCTGGAGCCCCTTGAAGGCAGATTGTGTTTTGATCAATTTGCATGCTTAGCCTGGTGCCTGGAACGTAGATGGTTTTCAGTGAATGTTTGTGGGATGAGTGCATGAATAATTGAATGAAAGGAAATTAAATCTGGATCTTTTATTCCTCTTCAATAAGTTTCTACTGTATTAGTTTTTCTCTTTTCCTCTTTTCCTCATCTCCCCATTTCCTCTCTTATGTTTCCGTTTCCTGGCTCCTCATTCATAATGAACTCATGAATCCAGCATTTTACAAGTTACCCAATATGAGAGCCTGGCCTTTACCTTTTATCCCAGAAAGAAGAGCAATTTTGGGGGCGCTGGAGGTGGATCCAGAACCATTAGTGCCGATCAGGAACACCATTCCAGGGACTTAGTTTTTTACTGTGAGCCACCTTTGGGTCCACTTTTGAAGGGCGGCAGTCCTGCCGTGATATTGTGATTTAGAATAAGAAATAAGAAATATATACACATTCTTAAGATTTTATTTTTAAGTAATCTCTACACCCAACGTGGGCCTTCAACTCACAACCCCAAGATCAAGAGTCTCATGCTTTACCAACTGAGCCAGCCAGGTGCCCCCTCATTCTAAAAAAATTATTACAAGTTAAACCCAGAAAGGACAGTGTTCAGAAAACTCCTAGTGATACACCTGGGTGGCTCAGTCAGTTAAGCATCTGCGTTCGCCTCAGGTCATGATCCCAGGTTGGGGCATCAAGTCCTGCATTGGGCTCCTTGCTCAGCAGGGAGCCTGCTTCTCCCTCTCCCTCTGCCCCTCCCCCTGCTTGTGCGCTCTCTCTGACAAATAAATAAATAAAATTAAATTAAAAAAAGAAAAGAAAAAAACCTCTTAGCTTGGTGATGTAAAAATCAACAAGAGTAAACCCCGTTTAGAATGGAGTGGAGAGGCAAGCATGGGGCGCTCTCACGCCCTACCACTTGTCAGTTGCAGACCCAACAAAAGGGACTTGCTTCCCAAGGAGATACACTTTACCACTTGACTACCCCAGCAGCAGGAAGAAAATTTTCCTTCTGCCCCTAGCAACAGCCCAGCCAATGAGAAACCGTCACAACTCAGCCAATGAAAAGTCCCTATATTTTGACATCCTAGTTTACTCCAATGGCTTTTTTGTTTATAGGGGCCCCGCCCAACTTCCCTCTATAAAAAGGCCCAGCTCTGGTTTGTTCTCAGGACTTCCTGTAGTTTTTTACTGACCTTCTTGTCCTGGACTGCGATTCTCTGCTCTTCCCAAACAAACCCAATTTTGCTGGTAGAATAACTGGCAGTTTTATTTTTATTTTTTTTAAAGATTTTATTTGTTTATTTGAGAGAGAAAATGAGAGAGAGCACGAAAGGGAAGAGGGCAGAGGGGGAAGCAGACCCCCTGCCGAGCAGGGAGCCCGATGCGGGGCTCGATCCTGGGACTCCAGGATCATGACCTGAGCCGAAGGCAGTCGCTTAACCCACTGAGCCACCCAGGCGCCCAAGATTTTATTTATTTATTTGAGAGAGAGAGAGAATGAGAGAGGGCACATGAGAGGGGGGAGGGTCAGAGGGAGAAGCAGACTCCCTGCCGAGCAGGGAGCCCGATGCGGGACTCGATCCCGGGTCTCCAGGATCATGACCTGAGCCGAAGGCAGTCGCTTAACCAACTGAGCCACCCAGGCGCCCCACTGGCAGTTTTATTTTTAAGGTTAACAGTGAACACGTGGAGTTGCTCCGGGAGAGCGCAGAAGCTGCCAGCCTTTTCTCCAAACGTTGCCCCGCGCATCTCTTCCGTCTGGCTGTTCCTGAGTTATAACCTTTTGTAACAAACTAGTAACCTAGTAAGTAAAATGTTTCACTGAGTTCTGTGAGCTGCTCTAGCAAGGTAATGGCACCTGAGGAGGGTATCTTTAATTTATAGCCAGTTGATCAGAAGCACATTTGGCCCTAAACAACGTGGGCACTGACTCCCCACGCAGTCAAAAATCCTTGTATAACTTTGGTCTCCCCCCAGACTTAACTAATAAATAGCCTATGGTTGACTGGAAGCCTTCCTGATGACATAAACTGTCGATGAACACATATTCTGTGTGTTACACGTTATGATGTGCTGTATTCTTAAAATGAGGTAGAGAAAATTCGATTAAAATAGTAAGGAAGAGAAAATACATTTATAGCACGTTACCCGTGTACGTGGACGTGTGCAACTCAAACTCGTGTTGTTCAAGGGCTAGCTGTATAGCTAACAACCTGGACTTTGAGGCTGGAGTCTGAAGCATGGGGCAGTGTAGTAGGGCTGAACCCCTAGCCTGTGGAATCTGATGCTGTTTCCGAGTAGATAGTGTCTGAATTGAGTTCAGTCCAGGCGTAGGACCCACAGCTGGCCTCCAGAGCATGGTTTTTTGGTGTAGGGACCCTCGTCTGCAAGCAAACACACATGGGAGTATGTACCAGAATCAAAGACCAGCAAACTCCCCAGAATGATGGCTCTGTTGCTCCTTGGTTTGTGTTCCCAGATCTGGGGAGACTCTGGAGGGTCAGGGAGCACTGACATTGTGCACATGTATGGATGACATTTGCTGGAGGGTGGCACTCACCTGATGGGAGACATTAGCCGAGTGCCTGCTGAGACTGCCCTCCCTTAAGCCAAAGCGAGTGGAGATGTCAGAGCAAAGCCAAATATTTTTCCTGGGGACGTGTAGATATCAAGTCCCTAAGGATCCCCAGATGTCTCATCACACCTGGAATAGGAGCTAAAGAGTTAACTTTTGCTATTTTAAGCTCATGGATTTTTAAAAAAGATTTTGTTTATTTATTTGAGAGAGAGCCCTCGAGCAGTGGGGGAGAGGCAGAGGGAGAAGCAGACTCCTGGCTGAGCAGGGAACCCAACCTGGAGCTCGATCCCAGTACCCTGGGATCATGACCTGAGCTGAAAGTAGACACTTAACCGACTGAGCCACCCAGGCGCCCCTTGCTCATTATGGATTTTTTTTCCTTTTTTTTTGCATTGATTTTGATTTGTAAAAAATATAGCATTAAAATATCATTTATTGGGCGCCTGGGTGGCTCAGTCAGTTAAGCATCTGCCTTCGGCTCAGGTCATGATCCCAGGGTCCTGGGATCGAGTCCCGCATCGGGCTCCCTGCTCTGTGGGGAGCCTGCTTCTCCCTCTCCTCCCCACTTGTGCTCTCTATCTCACTATCTCTGTCTCTCTCAAATAAATAAAATCTAAAAAAAAATTAAAAAAAATATCATTTATCTTTTTTTTTTTTAAAGATTTTATTTATTTGCGAGAGAGAGAATGAGAGACAGAGAGCAGGAGAGGGAGGAGGCTCAGAGGGAGAAGCAGACTCCCTGCTGAGAAGGGAGCCCGATGTGGGACTCGATCCCGGGACTCCAGGATCATGACCTGAGCCAAAGGCAGTCGCTTAACCAACTGAGCCACCCAGGCGCCCAAAATATCATTTATCTTGATTACTTCCTTTTAAAACTAAAATTTTGCATCCAAGCTAGTGCCTCACTTGCCTCATCCTAGTCCTGGTCCTGGCTGGGGAGTTGAAGTGTGAGTTCCTGGAAGGTGTTAAGCCCAGGATTGGAGAAAGTATAAGCACCACTCTGCCTTGGGGTGTGGTATTGGACTTCATGGCTTCTTTATGCCTCTGTTTGGTTGCATTCTGAAAAACATTGCATGCTTTCCCTGGAACAGCCCCTGTTCTAGGTGCTGGGAATATAGATATGCACAAACCTTGGTCCCTTCTCTAAAGATTAATATAGATTGGGGGTAGGGTGGGAAGCAGGCCAGTACCATGTGGTCCATGCGCTGTCAGAGGTAGCCCAGAGTGATGTGGGGAACAGAGAGACCCCAGACCCAGCTTGCAGGGGGTGGGGGTTGGGATCCTATGGGAACCTTTGGTATACTTGAAGGATGAGCTGTCATTGACCAAGCTTCGGGAAGAGGGAACAGTGTGATCACGGGTTCAGAGGCAAGAACCTATGTGGTTGAGCAGGAAACAAGTAGTTCAATGTTGTTGAAGCATGTACTTTGGGCAGGGGTGTAGTAGTGAATGATAAAGCTGGAGAGGTAAGTGGGGCAGGACCATGAGGAGCTTTGGAAACCCTATTAAGGAGCTCTGACTTTATCCTACACGAAGGGGGGAGTTATTGAGGTCTTTGAAGCAGATGGGGAACATGAGACTTGCTAATGTGAAGATTAAAGCTTTGCCTTAAATAACCTACCTAAAAAAATAGCATATAGGGTTCCTTTTTCTCCACACTCTTGCCAACATTTGTTATCTTTGGTCTTTTTGATGAAAGCCATTGTTGTTGGTCTGAGGTGATCTCTCATTGTGTTTTGATTTGTATTTTCCTGATGATGAGTGATGGTGAGCATCTTTTCATGTACGTATCGGCCATCTGAATGTCTTCTTTGGAAAAATGTCTATTCAGGCCTTTTGTCCATTTTAATATTGGATTATATGTTTTTCTGCTATTGAGCTGTATTAATTTTTTATATATATTTTGGTTATCAGTCCCTTATCAGATATTTGCTTTGTGAATATTTTCTCCCATGTTGCCTTTTCAATTTATTGATTGTTTCCTTTGCTGTGCAGAAGCTCTTTCTTTAGTTTATTATAGTCCCAGTTGTTTATTTTAGGTTTTGTTCTGGTGTCTTACCCAAGAAATCATCACCAAAACCCATGTCAGGGATTTTTTTTTTTCACCTGTGGTTTTTTTCCTAGGAGTTTTGTGGGTTTAGGACTTATATTTGAATCTTTGATCCATTGCAAGTTAATTTTCTTGAGTAGTATAAGATAGGACTCCTAGGTATATATACAAAAGAATTGAAATTAGACTCTTGGAGAGATATCTGCACACCCATGTTCCCTGCAGCATGCTTAACAATAGCCAAGACATGGAAGCAACCAAAGTGTCCATCAACAGATGAATGGATAACGATAGTAATCTTTAGAGAAGGGACAAAGTTTTATGTATATCTGTGTTCCTAGCACCAGGAACAAAGATTGTTCTAGGGAAAGTGTGCAATACATGTTTTTCAGAGTACTACCAAACTGAACCATAAAGGAGCTGTGAAGTCCAACACACATACACACACACAGGAATATTATTCAGCCATGAGAAAGGAAGTCCTGCCATTTGCAACCTTGAAGGCATCATGCTACGTGTAGTAAGTCAAACAGAGGAAGACAAATACTGTAGGATATCACTTCTGTGTGCAATGTAAAAAAGCTGAACTTATAAAACAGAGAGTAGAATGGTGATTACCAGGGCCCGGGAGTGATGAGATTTTGTACTACCTTAGGTTTCTCTTGAGAAAATAAGAATTCATCCTTACTACTCGGGGACGTCTTTCCCTCAGAACAGTTTCGTGGATTTCTGTTTCTGTTCTCTGCCCTGTTTTTCAAATGAATCTAAGCCTGCTGGCCTGACAACTGCATGGGCTTGACCTGCAAAGCCCCTTCTCACTTGGCTGTCTCTGCATAAAGTATTGATGTTTCATTTTTTTTTCATTAATTTTTTTTTTTTCTGTTTAAGAAACACATTCTTCTTTTTTAAAAATTTTAATTCCGGTATAGTGAACATACAGTGTTATATTAGTTTCAGGTGTGCACTATAGGGATTCAACAATTCTGTACATTACTCAGTGCTCATCATGATAAGTGTGCTCTTCATCCCCATCACCTGTTTCTCCCATCCTCCCACCCACCTCCTCTCTGGTCACCGTCAGTTTGTTCTCTGTCGTCGAAAGTCCGTTTTTTGGTTGGTCTCTTTTTTTCCCCTTTGTTCGTGTGTTTTGTTTCTTAAATTCCACATATTAGTGATGTCCGTTGGTTATTCTTTCGCCCATCGTGCTGATGTTACTATGAAATGGGTCCCCCAAAAGGGGTCCTGAAGGCTAAATACGGAGGCAGAGCCCCTTGGGACCCTTGTCTCCTTGGGTCCCCTCATGGCCACCATTTAAGGAAAACCCTGTCAACTGTTTCTCACAGCCAGAGGCCTTTCTCAACAGAAGGGAACACAGCCCTGCCATGTCCATGGACGTCCCTGACACAACGCCTCTCTCGTGCTTTCCTTCGTAAAGATGGCTGCCTGTGTTTTCATTGCAGAGCTCCTCAGACAAGGAGTCCATCCTGACCATCCTCCAGGTTCTCGGAGATCTGCTTTCTGTTGGTGAGTAGGAGGAGGTAGGGGCGGGTGGCTGTGGTGTCTCCTGGAATCTGGTGGGGCTGGGGGGTGGCGGTGGGGGTGCTCCAGGTCAGGTTTTCTCTCAGAGACAGAATCAGCAGCCCATCATTTTCACTGAGATTCATAAGACCCCAGAGTAAAGTGGGCTGGTTGTACCTCAGACTTAGTCAGGTTTCTTTAGTCTTGTCACCCACCCTACGGTGACCCAAACTTAGGAGGAGGTTCGGCTCTGGGTGGTTTCTCATCTATGGTGTCTCATCTGTGGTTAACCCAAGGTCCTCCAGGGGTCTGTGGCTGTCCTCGGAGAGAGCTAGCCCTCGTGACTCTACCCCTCCCCTTCCTCTACTCCCCTCCGTTGGCCCATTTAGAGAGCCAGGTATTGGCAACTTCCCAACATATGTCAAGTGAAGGTGGGAATATGAGGCAGGAGCTTGACTTCGCGGTGTGGTGAGCTATTAAGTCTTCAGAGAAAAGGTGACAGAATTCACTACACTGGAATCAACTAGTTAACTGGGGCATCCCTCTGCTACCTCACTTCAGTGTGAGGGTTCTGGAAAATAGACCTTTTTGGACATTTCAGCATTCACTCAGTTTTCGTTTCTACGTATGCCAGCCACATTGCATTAGGAAGAAATATTTACACCAGACAACACCAAAGGGAATGTCATTCCAAAGCCAAGACGCCTCCCATTTCAGTTCCAGGAGGGAGGGTCCCGTCCTAGTGAGGTTTTCCCATAGGCTGTGCTGCCCTCCGATGGCAGGGTGACTTCCCTGCAGGCTTCTGAGTGTGGTACCCTGTGGAGGCGAAGCCTCTTGTCTTCTGGGATGGTGCCTCCTTCACTTTGTCCAGAGGTGCCTGGAGCCCTTGGAATGAAACCCTGGAGTTGTCCCTCTGATGTAGGTGCTGATTATTGCTCCCATAATAGAGGATGAAACGCCAGAGGGTCTTCTTTGCTGCTAATGTCCCACCCTGTGGGCCACCTTGTTAGATCAACCAGGTGCAGTGTGTGGACAATCACTGGGGTCCCCTTCCAAGTTGAAATGTAATCCCTGCTTTTGAGCTTGTCCTGGGGCAAGGTGGGGGAGGTCCCTGTTCACAACTGTTAGGTAGAAAGACCAATATACCTGATCCTAGCTCCAGGCCCTTTTCAAAACTCCTGACACGGATGAGTGGATGTCTGTTTCTTAAAGAAGCACGCTAACTATTTCCATATATTCCTCCTGTTGGTTACTGTTATATCATCAATTAAATTATTCCAGACAAACTATCATCCCAATCCCGGTTACAGAGGATTCAAGCCTATACCAGAGGGATACTGATATTCCCTCTTCTATTAAGGATATGATTCTAGGTAAGCCTATATTCCTGTTTATGTACATATGTACAAGTACACATACGTACATCGAGACTCCACAGGTTCTCAGGGAAAGTGGATTCCATTTATTACAGCTGCTGCAGGTGAACACACCTAGGTTCTTAAATATTCCATTATTTCTCCATCTCACCCCCACCCCAGTCCTTTACCTAAAAGCACAGCTGTATACAGGTTCCTTCAGAAACCACACAATTTTGGTTTCTGGGGCAAATGAACTGCTCTGTGCTCTGTCTCTGTGGGGTCTGCTTTCTGTGCCAAGGAAATGAAGGTGATTATTCGGGGCCTCGCTCTCCTCTGCTTTCTCCCTCAGGCACCGACCGAAGGATTCGCTACATGATCAGTAAAGGGGGCAGCGAGGCCCTTCTGCAGACCCTGGTGGACACAGCCAGGACAGATTCTCCAGACTATGATGTCCTCCTGCCCCTCTTCCGACTGCTGGCCAAAGTTGGCCTACGAGGTACCCACATCCCCCCGGTTCTAAAGATGGTTGAAAAGGCACTTGCGGGGTTGTTATCATGAGAGCAATTTGGGAAACTCTTGTGGGGATGTGCAGGGAGGTCCTAGACACTTTGGTGGTGGTGCCAGGACCAGCCCCACAGGAGAGGTCATTTTGTTGTCCTGGATGTCAGCAAATCCAAGGTGCTGTGCTAGGGCGGGGCCTTGAGCAGGTGCAGGCTGCATGGGGCGTGGGGCAGATGAGGGACAGAGGGGAGGTGCTCCCAGGCAGATTTCAATCACTCTAACAATAAACAGAACATTTCTATGAGCAGAACCTTACACGGAAGCTCATTATATGAGTGCATGAGTTCCTGGGGCTGCTGTAACGAATTATCACAAACTGGCTCCAAACAACAGAAATGGATTCTCTTCCAGTCCCGGAGGCCAGAAAGTCTGAAACGAGGGTGTGGGCAGGGTTGGTTCCTTCTGGAGGCTCTGTGGGAGAATCTGTTCCATGCCCGTCTGCTAACTCCTGCGTTTCCAGCCGTCCTTGGCGTTCCTTGGCTTGTAGACACGTCACTTCCATTTCCGTCTGCGTCTTCACGTGGTGTCCTACTCTGTGTCCTTCTGTGTGTCCTCTCCTTCTTACAGGGACATTGGTCACTGGATTTAGGGCCCATGCAAATCTGTGTGACCTCACCTTAAATAATTAAATCTGCAAAGACCCCATTTCCAAATAAGATAACGTCTGAGGTTCCAGGTGGACATGAATTTTGGGGAGGGGGCAGAATTTCAGCCTTTTACTGTAAGCCACATGGAAGCGGAGCTTCCCTAGTAGAAGGGAAGATGGGAGCCTAGAACTCTTTCCACCATACCCATTTCTTTTTGCTCGAGAAGACCCCGAAACACCTCCCTAAAACCTTAGAACTTCTTGGTGCACAGTTTAAAAAGCCTGTGCACTCAGGATGCATGCAACCCTTGCAAACTAGTCATAACGGTCAAGCTCCAGTTGTGGGAGGTCTTATATAAATCATAGAGGGGGAGCTCAGGCGCTGCAGAAGGTGGACCTGTGTTGTCCAGTGCAGGCAGCGGCGGCCACAGGGGAGCAGGGGCTCAGGGACACTCTGACCTTGCATTGTCTGGATCTCTGCTTTGAGGCCAGTCAGCTCCACAAGTCACGACCAAGACCCAGGCATCAGCCAGCACCCATGTGAGTGTGTTCTCGACAAAACCAATACAATCCATTCATTGAATATTCAGCCAGGGATTTACTACATGTCTCCTGGGGCTGGGCACAACGCTAGGCGTTGGGAACACTGGTGACCAGGGCAGGTAAGGGGCCCGCTCTCATGGAACTTACCTTCAAGTGGGGAAGGGCAGAAAGTGAATAATTCACTAGGCAATAGCAGAGTATGATAATTAGCTAGTAGCTGTGAGGGAAAAGAAAAAGGGTGATGTTCCTCCAAGATGGTGTGGTCAGGGAGAGGTGACATGTGAGCCAACACTTGAAGGGTTGTACCCTGGTTGTAAATAGTATAAACTGGGAAATCAAATCTGAGTTTCAGGCCTGGCCCTGACACTAATTAGCTGTGCACCCTAGGGCAAGTTATTTACCCTTTCTGAGCCACTGGTCCCTCATCTACAAAATGTAGGTATCAGTCCTTAATTCTAAGGTTGCTGTAAGGATTAAGTGAGGTTGTATGATACCTGCTTAGCATGTGGGGCCTGACAAACTAGAGTCATGTAGGTTTCATAGAAGAGAAAGAGATGCAGGATGGATCATGGCCCTGATTCCCAAGCTCTGGACCTGGATTGTACTACTGACATTATTATATCACCGCAGCTTCTGCCATCACCAGATTGTGGCCCTCACCACTGCCATGCAGGCTGCCGGGGGCTGACCCAAACAGGACGGAAATGAGGTTGGCAGCTCAGGAATGGAGCCCGATAGACGCCTCTGTTCTGGTGAAGGGATCCGGTCATATTAGTTTGGTTGCCATCTTTTGTTGGTGTCCTTTGGTCTAGAGGTGGATATTGGTAAACCAGGTTTAGGATATTGTCTCTGTTTTACTCATTTCTACCTGCAGTGAGTCTGATAGCAATTCAGGAAAATTACAGATAGAATTTTGCTCTTAAATATGTTCGAATGCATTTCTTTGAAAAGAGACATTTTCCTGTATAATCCTGATACCACGATTACAAATCTAACAAAATTAACAATACTTAAAATTTAAAATTACTGTGTAATTTATACTCATTTCAATTTCTCCAAATGTTTCCCAATGGGGCAATTACAGACGTGTTCAAAGAAGGATCCAATCAAGTTCCACACATTGCATTTGGATGTTATGTACCTTAAGTATCCTACATTCCAGAACTATCTTAAAGGAAGAAATTTACACCCTACTAAACTGTAGTTCACGTTTGAGGACAGCCAGAAACACGCTTACATACAGGGTGTGTGAGTCCTACAGTCCACAAGGCCTCGTGTAAATATTACTTGAGGAATGAATGGACCCTATGTATACCCTGCCTTAGCACTTCTGGGCCATCTGGTTCCAATGGGGACATACTTAGTAGCATTTTCCGGTAGATTGGAAAAGTCACATTGGCTATGATCATTCTCTTGCCTGTTCCATCTTTGCCTTCCTGTGCCCCATGCATTGTACAGCCTTCAGAATTAATGTGAAACACAACTAAGATGGATTGATTTATATTTCTAGATAAAAAGTTTGGACAGAAGGCACTAGAATTGGAAGCACTCGATGTGACATTGATTCTGGCCAGGAAAAACCTGTCCCACAGCCAGAACCTCCTTCACTGTCTCTGGGCTCTGCGTGTATTCACCTCTAGTGGTAAGTGCCTCAAATTGTGGCTCTCTGGGGTGGCTTCCAGACCGGGCCGGGACACCTAGAAACCATTTAGGGGCTGGGGTTGGAAGGAGGGTCTGGGTGGAGGATACATGTTGTCCCAACAAGACAAATAAGTCTACAAGGAGCCTCACGTTCTAGAGGCTGTAGAGGTAAAAAGTGCTTTCTTTGTCTCTTCTTCATCCAGGTAGAACTCTTGAGCTCATTCCTGAAGTTAGATGTCAGTCTTGTTTTCCCTTGGGAACCACACATTATAGTATTCTAGGTCTCTCTATTAGTACTACAGGGTGAAAAAAGACCCATGGCAGGAGAGAGCATAGGGCTTTATTTAGGCCTTATCATATTCAAGGCATAGCGCAATGTCAAGAACGACCCTCACATCACAGATCTCCCTGCTATGTCCCCGAAGTTGCCTGTTGATCACAGCATCCTTTACTAAAACATCTTTACCTTGTTTTATCTCTCAGTGCTTCTCAACATAGTCCTTCAGGTAACTAGATGCATCATAGCACATGGGTTCATACTTATTTGCTGTCTCCTGATTTGGATTATTTCAGATTATCATAACAATCCTATATCTACATTTACCATTTTATAGCCAAGAAGAGGAAAATGAAGCTTGGAAGAGAGAAACAATTACTTGAGTTTATAGACAAGTTTGGGGGCTGAGTTTCTAACTCCAGAACTCATGTTTACTCTCCATATGGGGACACTTGCTATGAGCAGAGTAGATTCTGTACCTCCCATCTCACATAGAATGGGCACAGACTTTATTTCTCTTTTCTGAGCCCCTCTCCTGCACAATGAAAGTGATGTAATGCTCTCTAGAGGAACGAACATGGCTTAGAACCAGGAATACCTGGGTTTGACTTTGATTTCATTCCTTGGGAGTCCTGTGGCATGGGTACTTAACCTGTTTACCTCAGTTTCTTCCTTTATAAAATTATAGTGGTTAATAAGAGCTCCTAGACTTGGTAGATGGGATAAATGAGATGATGTTCATGGGTATGTCTGTCACATTGTAGTTGATCAATTAGTTTTCCTTCCCTGCTCTATTCTTTTCCCTTAGTCCTTTGAAATAATGGGAAAAGCACACCTAAGAGGAGTGAGGAGGTGACTTTTCCCCCTAACTATCCTCAGAACTACTAAGATAGTTAGTGGGGTCCTATTTCATTGGTTAATTCCATTAATAACCATGGAGGACCCATAAACATAAAGTATTTTCAGGAAAAAACAAGATAGGTCCTTGACTCCATGTTCATGGACAGAACCTCCTCCCACACTCATATATGTTGACCAGAAAATCAGAGAATGTTTGGGAGAGGCTGAAAAGATCTGTACAAACCCATCTTTAATTAAGGAAAACTCAAGTGAGGAGCTGTGGCTTTGTGTAAAGGACAGCTGTCATTAATGAGCAGCCGGAGGGTGAGCCACCCCCCTTGGAGCTTGCCAGCAGCAGAAGACTCGAAGTATCTCATTTTAGTTTCCTAAAGAACAATTAGGCTGAATAACTTACCTTTCTTATTATATATATTGGTTATAGAAGTCTTGAGGAATTCCTTTTAGCAAGGAGCTCTAAAAAATGTTGGGAGTTGCCTGCAGGTATGAGGAGGTGGCCATTTGTCTCATATTCTAAGACTACATTTATTGTCCCAATGAATTGTTCCCTAAAGATTATTTTAGAATTTATACTATCACTATACATTGACTTCACTGATGAGAAGCAAGCAGAGTTCACAAAGTCTGTGGATTGATTGCTGTCTCTTTGGTGAATTGTTAGCCACTGTTGAATGTTCCAGAAAGCTTTCTAAACAGCTCCTATCTGCGGAAGGAGTTGGCTGGAGCCATAGTGGGGCTGCCACAGCCAATGAACCCTTTGGCAGCTCTCTCCCGGCCAATGGGGATGTTGATGGAGCTGCCAGAGGTCTGACCTTGGGCAGGGAGCCAGCAAGGAAGAACTCGGCAGGGTGTGTGTGTATGTGTGTGTGTGTGTGTGTGTATGTGTAGGGGTAGTTCTTATTGTTCCCATCTAAAATCCCATCCGTCACCTTCCTTGCCAAGGACCACTCAAAATCTAAATTCCAAGTCTAAAGTCTTCCATGTTAGAATCTGTGCTCCTAAAACTATTTTGTCCCTAATGCTACTTAAGACTAGAATTTTGCTGAATGATTTGCCAAGAGATTGCTCCAGCATGTTTTTCCAGTTTAGAAATAAAGAACTGAATTAGTAGCCATGAGAGTGGAAGATTGATGGGCAGGACTAGGATGCCAAATCTCTGAATTTTGATACAGGCTGCCTGTACCAGCCTCAGGAGGGACATATGCATAGAGGATGTTCCAGGAACACGCAGTCTCTGTAATCACTAAGACATCAGCCTCAGTTTCTCTCTGGTGGACTGTACTGGGATGAACTATATTAGAGCCCCCAGATTTCCATCTATCCTTCTTTCCCGAGGCTTGGAGCAAGCCAGGATAAGCCTCCCTTGTTTCTCTCTCTTTGTTTCTCCATGACTCCCTTGCTCCCACTCATATTTCCTGGAACAAGTCTGGCCCAAAGCACAAGGCATTCCTAGGCCTCGATTTCAGCACTCCCCCCCATTACGGTGGAGGAAAGAGACAAGAGAGTCCCACCATGGAAAATCCCTTCTTTCCTTCTTTCCCTGAAACTTCTGCCCCCTGCCAGACTGATTCCATTTTGTCTCTTGGAGGCACCCCTTATTTTTTTTGACATGACCAGAGCTCTTCCTAAAGTGAGCTGAGTGGAGCAAGGAACTGGGGATGCTGCAGAGAAGCCAGGACATCATTGGAGATGAGTGTGACGTCCAGAGCTTTTGGGTCCAGAATTTGTATCTGAAGCCACTGGGCTGACCTGATACCCTTATTGGTTATTTTCTGTCATTCAGATCTATGGCTCTCTCTCTCTCTCTTTTTGTTTTTTTTTTTTTAAAATAACCATCCAGTTGGGCAAAAAGGCAAAAATTTCCCAGGCTATTGACCTCTGAGGAGGAAGAATTGATTCTTCCCTGATGTGCTAGTAGATGGGGGCGCAGTTAAGTCTGAGACTCAGTCATGGGAGATCCAACTACGAAAGCTGTCGGGGAACTTGGAACCAGGGTGCAGAAGAAAGGGGGCTGCCTTCTTTATTAGCTTGCCCCTAAAAGTTTTAAAGGAGTCAGTCCAAGTTGGATTGAACCTTAACCCGTCCACCCATGACCTTTCTTCATTGTGAAGTCTCCAAATGGCAGAATGAGTCTAAGGAACTATCTTGTAAGATACTGGCAGTGTGTATGCCCTTGTGTGTGCCTGAGTGTACGTGTGCGTGTGTGTATGTATCATGGGGGAAGTTGATGGTGAGTGAAAGCACTTGAATTGAAACTTAAAGATCTACTTTCAGAAAAATCTGCTTGGCATTTGCTTTGACTATTCTCAGTAAGAATACAATGAAGAACATAATTTCATGGCTTGGGCCCCCTTTGAGAAGATTGTATGAAAAGAGAATATATGCTTTACAGGTGATCTTTGCTTCCAAGCCAAGATGCAAAGACCATAGAGTTTCACTGCTTTTGAGTGGCCCTTGGCAAGGAAGGTGACAGAGCTCCCCTGTCTTTTAGGCCTATTCTGTAATGCTGGAAAGAATTCTTGGTTCAGATGGTCTAATAACTACTGTGATTTGGTCTTTCTCAGTCACCACGGGGGCCATGCTGGGAATTAATGGAGCAATGGAACTGCTTTTCAAGGTCATCACCCCTTATACCCAGAAGCGCACCCGAGTAATCAGGTAGGGGCACTTTTGTAGTGCTTTTCCCCCTCTTTGTAATAGATGCAGAGATGGAGAAGGCCTCATGTGTATTCTCATGGTGCTTCCAGTTGAGGTGAGTGATGGCTACCCTCTTGTAGATACGGTGCAATAACTATCCTGCTTCAATGGGCATCCCTCCCCACCCATGCATCATTTCCTCTAATCCTCACAATGACCCTGAAGGGGTATATTATTATCCTCATTTTCAGATGAGGAAACCATGGGGAGAGAGCCTTATCTAAAGGTCACAATACTAAGAAATGGCAGAGCTTGAACCCAGATCTTTCTGACACAAAAGCCCATGTTTTTTGCCTGGATCCTTCAAGTAGAAGGTGACAGGCAGAGGTGACGCTCCTCAGGGCATCGCTAGAGTCGGCCACTTAAATTTCTGATATGAGATCCAGGCCTTAGCGTAGTCCATCATGGGTGCATGTTGGTTTTGAGATGTACTTTTATGATTGGAAAATGAAACTCAGCCCACTCTCTCTGGCCCTGCTTGCTGGAGTGGCATGAATCACAAACTTAAAAAGGGAGAGATGGTTAGACACGAGGAGATATTCGGAACCATTAAGATCTATCATTTATGAGAGTGACTCAGCAAGGACCTTGAAAGAATATTAGAAAGAATTCAGCCAATTTCTGAGATATATGTGGTCATTTGGCAAAGTAGCATTTCCATGCCCAGCCATGAGATTTTTCTGCATCTCAGCATCCATCTTAGGCTCTTGTTCCACCTGACTATTTTTCTCTTGGGTCACCACTGTAATGCCATTTTCATCCATCCTCACCTGTGGCTCTCCACACCAGCATTTCCCAGAGTGAAATACATTTTGTTTCAGTAAAAAAATGTCCTCATCAAATATATCGAGAAGTTCAGGATTTGACCAAGTTATGCAGAGTCCTTTACAGTGACTTGTCCTAGCCTTTGTGAAGCCCGAACACATCCAGAATAGCCAGGATGGGTCCATAGTACACTGTGTCCTAGACCCGATTTGGCCAGGGAATGGGTCTTGTTTGAAGACCACCATTTTGGGGGGAGTCAGTGTCCTATGTACCTCACTTTAGAAACATCTGGAGAGCAAGTGTTCTGCCAAGGGGAAGTCAATTCAATTCTATCAAGGGATCCTCAGCGAGTAATACAGAACTTCAGAATCACCAACTCAGGGACCAAAAAAGATGAGCTTTCCAGATTTTTTCTGTAATTGTACATTAGTTCCTCTTAAACTTCCATTTACGTCCATTTGGATATGTATGATTTAGGTACGCGTGGTGTTTCTCATGCTGTGTGGGCCTTTGCTGCTGACATCTGCGGTCTCAATATGTCCTTTGGTCACCAGTCTGTGAACTTTTATCTTTTTCCTGTCTCGACAAGACCGCCTCTAATCTGGCAGTGTTTCCATTCATCCGTTTGGCAGCTCAGGAGTATGTGGTTGCCTCCCTGACACTATGTGAATATCGGTGTGATGTCTGCCGGGCTGACCCACATAGGAGTCTCACCCACTTATCTCTTCTTGCCATGAGGTGCCATGCTATTTGGAAGGCTTCCTAGAGAACCTTGGCACTAGACTTCTCCCTTCTGGGCCACTGATAGCTTTTATTGTCTTCCTTGTTCAGGCCGAGCTGGGGCAGAGTAAGCAACAAGGCACAGAAGTCCCCTTCTCAGAGACTCACGTCAGGTTGCTATGTCTCTTGTTCTTCTGCTGCAGAGCGAGTGGAATTCAGGCACAGATCTGATCAGGGTGCCATGGGAAAAACCACGGATTCATGGCGGGAGGTGGAATGTTTGAAATGACAGAAGGAACCTTTCGGGGACCTCAGGCTGATTTCTGCATTTCTGGTCTTTTCTATAAAATGTGGGCAAGATGATTTCCCCTTCTTGAGCCCAACGCCCATCTAAAACCAGTCCTCCATAGAGAAGGAGTTTCTTTACCAACCACTACCATGTGGCCATCATGGCCATGGCCTTCATGCTGTGCCCTGCCCTGTCCTGAGCTCTTAGCAGGCATTTATCCCATCTGATTCTTTCCTCTTCTCTGCAAGGCAGGTGCTATTACTGTCCCCAATTTTACAAGGGAAAAAATGGAAGCTGAAAGAAGTAAGTGATTTGCTGGGATTTAAGTGGAAGAGCTGGGACTTAAACCCTGTCTGATACATGAGCTTTAGCTCTTAAAGCACCACTGGAGTGTCTTACACGGTTCGTTTCCAGCATTTTATTTCTAAACCACCATATGTAAGATGATCGTAAGCACTTAAAGTTTGTTTAAATTTTCGTTGCCGTCTAAATGGCTCATACTCGTGGAACAATTTGCTTAATGATAGGGGAGTCTTTCTCCTCAATAGAATGGCTATTTCCTCTCAAAGGCTAAATGATTATCTGCTCCCTCCATGTTTGGATTCCTTCCCACAGCTGCCTTATTTTCTGTCTTACTCCCAGCAACCCCCACCCCCCAGTAGCTAGGTAAGGACAAAGACACTGAAATCTGAAGACCAGCATTGTAGCCCTCTTTCTAGTAGATTCTATGGTGGCTCATTTAACCTTTCTTCAGCAAGCTTTCACGTTCCTTGGAGTGTGAATGTCAAGTCCTACCTCCTGGGTTTGTGGTGGACATTAAGAAATAATGTATAAAAATCTCATGAGCTTTGATGTGGCATAATACTGTTAACCATTATTAATACAAATACCACTGGATACTTGGCTGGCTGCTTCAGATCAGACAGCAGAGCCAGAGGACAGCATGCAGATGGGATGTTTCTGCCACTACTCACTTCTCCCATGAACTCCATCCCCCCAAAATAGTAACTCAGATGTACCCAATGAGTTCTGTTCAACTCCACCTGGATGCCAGAATCTGGGTTTGAAGGGGTCTTCCAGGAAGGGGATGAAGTACCACATCAAAGGACGTGAATAGCCCTACGGAGTGTCATCCTCCAAATGCTAGCAAGCTAGGGGCGAGATGTTCTCGGATGCTTTTGTGGGAGCAGATGCCTGGGGCTGTCAGTTTGACTCCTCCCTGCCCTGCCTGACTTCTCTAGCACAAACCTAAAATTAGCGGTGCAGCTGTCCTTCAGTGAAGCCCTGTCTCCAGATAGTACTCAGGGCGAGATTTATAACCGAAGCACTAAGCACACCCCTTCTAGAGAGAAGGGGCATGCAGAGCAGTGCTCCTAGCCCTCTGTGGCCCTGTGCCCATTCTCACTCCCAGTGGAGGCGGCTGTTCCTGGCCTGGCCTTCCTCCCTTCTCAAATAACCACCACGCTGCCATGGTCCCCCTGCCATGTGTTTGTGTTGGCTTAGGTCTCTTCCCTCATGACCATCACCCTGGCCGGAGCACTGTTTGCTCCTACAGCCCTCTGCTTGGTCGTCCCTGATTTGAAAGCGATGAAGCACCTGTCCCAATCTCCATTCCATCCTTGGGTTCGTCCTCTCCTCTCTCTTCTCAGCCTACTCCCTCCACATATGGCATGCGCTGTCCTGTCCCGGGCCTCCACTCAGAGCTTCCCCTGGCCTGTAATGGTGCTGTTGCCTTATTGAATGGTAGAGATTCTCCCCATGCTCCAGACCCCGCCTGCTGCAGCTCACCAGGCAGGAGGCATCTTCTCCCTCAGTGCTTCTCTAGCATTTTGTTCATATTTTCATAACATATACCAGATTTAACTCCGTTCTGTGTTGGACTGTGTGTCCTCTCTTCTTTCTAAACTCTAAACTCCTTAAAGGCAGAATTCACATTATATTTACCTTGCTGTTATTCTCCATAGGACCTATCCAAGTGCCTGGACAATGGGAGACTGTTAATTCAATTCAAAAACAATTTCTTCTTCAGGGGCACCTGGGTGGCTCAGTCAGTTAAGCATCTGCCTTTCGCTCGGGTCATGATCCCAGGGTCCTGGGATCGAGCCCCCCTTGGGACTCCCTGCTCAGCGGGAAGCCTGCGTCTCCCTCTGCATGCCGCTCCTTCTGCTTGGGCTCTCTCTCTCTTTGTCAAATAAATAAATAAATAAAATCTTTAAAAAAGATGTCTTCAATTAAAAAAAATGTTTTTGTGAATAATCTAATGATGAATAAAAGCCAACATTTAGTTGGCTTTTTAGTCAGTATACATTATAGTAAACACTTCATATTTATGAACCCATTCTTCCTTGATCCCAAGCTGGCTCCACATGCATGGTTCTCTCATGTCTAAACATGCCTGGGACATGACATGGCAGGCCTCCAAGAATGCCGTCATGTGAGGGACTGAGGTGCCTTCTGGGAAAGAACTCATTCTAGGAGAGTGAGAAGCAGAGTCCATCTGCTTGAAAGAGAACACAATATCACTCACTACAGGGGAGGAAAAACTTGTGAGTCTTCTCTCTTTTCCTTACAGTTGTCTGGGGAACTGACCTAGTCTGGCAGAAGGGAAAGATCTGAGTTTGAGGGGACGCCAAGGGGCAGCATTCACGTTAAAACTTTGCTTAGTTTTTGAGATAGGTTTCCAGGATTTGGTTTGTTGATTGATACAGCTGGGGCTTTAGAATTTATGGGGGAGCTTTTTATAGCAATGGGAGCGGGAGGAAATGACACTGGGCCAGGGTGAGCTGGCTCTTGCTAACTTGTTCTACTGTGGACAGGTTTGTTTATCTGCACCAAAGCTGTCTTTGCGCTGTCCAGATTCACTAAGTAGGAAAATTTATTGAGGTGAAGAAGGATTGATTGTGACTGAATCATCTTGTGACCTTAGAGAAGCTTGTGTTTGTTCCAGAAGCAGACGCTTTCTGCTAGGAGCTGTGCCTCCCTAGCTCCTTCATTTCCAGAATGGACTTGAGGGTTTTGGTAATAATGCCATTTTCACTGCTCATTCACTTGACCATTTCCAAAGCATGGCCACATCCCCTCTGATCCTATTGGATTGTCACACTGTAATATTTAACCCAAGCTTTGAAGCTGAGTTACCAGCTCCTATCATCAGTATACCAACCAGGTCTATAAATTCTACCAGCTTGTCTTCCTACAAAAACATCAGTGTCAATCAGAAATGGGTTGAGTCTTCTAGCAGAGAAGCTGGTTCTTTTTTTTTTTTTATTCTTATGTTAATCCCCATACATTACATCATTAGTTTTAGATGTAGTGTTCCATGATTCATTGTTTGTGCATAACACCCTGTGCTCCATTCAGAATGTGCCGTCCTCAATACCCATCACCAGGCTAACCCATCCTCCTACCCCCCTCCCCTCTAGAACTCTCAGTTTGTTTTTCAGAGTCCATCATCTCTCATGGTTCGTCTACCCCTCCGATTTCCCCTGCTTCATTCTTCCCCTCCTGCTACCTTCTTCTTTTTTTTTTTCTTAACATATATTGCATTATTTGTTTCAGAGGTACAGATCTGAGATTCAACAGTCTTGCACAATTCACAGCGCTTACCAGAGCACATACCCTCCCCAGTGTCTATCATCCAGTCACCCCATCCGTCCCACCCCACCCCCCACTCCAGCAACCCTCAGTTTGTTTCCTGCGATTAAGAATTCCTCATATCAGTGAGATCATATGATACATGTCTTTCTCTGTTTGACTTATCTCGCTCAACATAATACCCTCCAGTTCCATCCATGTCGTTGCAAATGGCAAGATCTCATTCCTTTTGATGGCTGCATAATATTCCATTGTAATATATATACCACATGAGAAGCTGGTTCTTAAACTTCATTGGATTCTCTGACCATTGTGCCACACTTTGGAAAAGAGGATTCGGGACTGTCCACAGGCTGAGCAGGTTCCTTCATCCCTCATCTTCAGTTTCTCTAGAGCTTTGCAAAGAACACGGGAGGTCAGGAAGTGTGTCATTTGGGACCATGCTGGTCTCACTCACAGAGAGGCCAGCATCTCCAATATTCCTACCCCCTCAATGTCCTCTCAGATTTTCAGCAGGGTTCTCATGCTATGATTTATACTCTTTAGGTTCAGGGGTGGGACCTGGGTTTCAGTGGGGCTAAGGGGTTCGGAGGCTGTGTGTTCCACCTGTGCTCAGACACCTTGGTGACAGAAGGAGATGGATGTGTCAGTCTTCAGCAAGCCTCATAAATAAATTCTTTTGCTTACCCTCCTGTTGTAGCTCCCTGGGGTCAGAATACTTTTAGGTGATCTTCTCCCATCAAAGGTCTGATCTCAAGGCATCTCTGGCATTTGAGCTTTGCCCAAGTGCAGGATTACTGGGCATTGCTTCATTTGCAGTCCTTTATAGTGATTTCATTTTCAATTTATGAGCTATAAAAAATGTCCTGCTCCTCTTTTTCCTCCCCTGCAAATCACTATGTTTTCCCAGAGCCAGACCTTCTGGGCTTTCCCCAAGCATCACACCATTCCACTTTATCTGACAGATGAGTGGGGACTCAACCAAAGCTAATGGGTTCCCTGAGATTATGAGCGATTGGGTGACTCAGCTACTTTGTCACTAAGACAAAGAAGCAGATTTTCCTGTTTCTCAAAATAGCTTCAGAATTTCTCCCTGAGTGTTCATTTCCTCCTACCTCCCCATTAATGGCTTTGTGACTTTTGCTACTCTCCACTCAATATAATTAGACTCCGTGGTCTCCAGGGCATGGGCTCACATTAGGGGTCAGAAGCTGTATGCTCCAGATCACTTGGACTCAAATACCTTGGAACAGGAACAAAAAAATTCCACCTCCCCTCACAAGTGCTGATATTGGGAGTGTGCAACATGGTCTCAACTTACTGACAGTGATTAGTGCATTTGCCGCCTGACTCCAAGCCTGTAGCTGACGATGGAATGAATAGTTTCCTACATGTATTAAGCCTTGGCAAGTAGGTTGGTTGGTTTAAATCCCTTTCAGCTTCTTGCAAAGCCAGCGCTCTCCCCCTGATTAGAGCCCATCATAGATATTCAAGTCACAGGATCTAAAGTCGGAAGGTCCTTAAGGATCTGCTGGTCCAACTCTTTCATTTTAAGATGAGGTCATTGAAACCCAGAGATGTTGAACTAAGCCTTCTATCCTAGTTTCAGGACACTATTCACTTCTCTAAGATGCTCTGCTGCACAATGCAAATTAAACATGCCCTGAATTAGGACTTGTAACATTTATTCAACAGTATTCTGTGGTCTGTCTTGGTGCTAGGCATGGGGGTTTGAAAACAACAGAAGGTGGACCCTGTTCTCCAGTGGCTGATGGTATAGCAACAGTAAACACGTAGTGTCGTAGCAATTTTATGACCCAGTGTTGGGCTTGTGAAATGGTTCAGCTTCCTGTTGTGTGGAAATGTTCTCATAACATCTTTATCCAGAAGTGCCCTTAGAGCTAAGCCCTGTGCCTCAGGAGGCCCCGCATGTTGGAGAGGCTTCCTTGGAATGTATAAAGTACTTCCCTGGTGCCTGAGATGGGCTCGAGTTGGCAGTGGCATCCAGGAAGGGCTCTTAGTCTCTGCTCTCTGCCCCCCTGCCACCTGAGTGAAGTGGGCCAGGTACCTTGAGGAGGAGGAGCTCTGGCAGGCACACATGCATATGGGGTTGCCCTGAGATTCCATGGCCAGTCCTTGATTAAAGTAGGATGGTTTGGCAAGCAGATTACTCTTGCTATCTGGCATGGTATTTCTTCCCTAGTATGACATGAGATGGGGCAGACAGAAAGTTATTGACTTGCTGATTTGGGGTGCATCCAATCGTATAGAAAGAGGCTCAGGAAAAAACAAAACAAAACAAAATGAAAACCTTCTTGGACCCTGCATATCCTGGGATGATGCTACATGTGCCACTTTAACGTGGTGAGGTTCTCTGTAGAAACTCCATTTCCATCTTTATCTGCTGAAGCCTGTACTGTCTGTACCTCTCCATTGATTTGCCCGGGTTACTCCCCCTGGAGACTGGAGGCAGGCTATTAGGAACTTTTGCTTTCCATAGACGTTAATCTTTTAGCCCAGCCTGACTCAGCAAGGAGCTTTTGCAAAGAAGTTTGTATCTTCCTGTAAATCATACCCTCCCCACAATAATGCAACTGCCTACAAATATGTGGGAGAGGAGATTTGAAGAACGGGAGGGAGGTATGAAAAGACCCTATTAATAGAGCCTCTTGTGACCTTCACCCTTCACTTTGAGGAAAGTGATATTTCTAATAGGCCATTACCAGATTCTTCAGGGATTGATTCCACACTCAGACATCACAAATGATAAAGCACATGGCCGGTGGGGTGGGGGGAGGTGGGAAACACACTCTTCTTTTCCTGTGGGGCTGTTCGTGGGTGCTGTGCCTAGAGATGTGCTTACTTAGCAGTGATAAGCCAACTCAATTAGCTGGAAAGGAAAGGGCCAAAAGGAAGCCATTATGCAGATGTATAGTCATCTAAAGCTAGCTGCTTTTAAGAATTTAGGCAGAGGTTGCAGGATGGGAACAGATTGGAGGCTTTCTAAGTTCATTTGTAGTGCTCTTTTAATATTAGAGCTCATGTGATCTTAATTACATTCAACAGAGCCAATGAGAAAAATGGCTAGAAAACAATAGATTACCATTTAAAAGAAGTGAATTATTATAAGTTAGGTTTGAATTTCTCTCAGGTGGTACATAGTAGGTATTTAATAAATGCCAGCTGAATGAATGAACACTATTATTTTAGTTTATCTGAGTTGCCCTCTTTTAACCATTTATTCATTCAGTAAGTGTTTTGGGGCATTTGTTATCAACAGAGATGTGTGAGCTTTGAGATTAAAATAAATAGTCCTTGCCCTCAGGGAGCTCACAGATACATGCACACATTGGCATATAAACTAATACAATAAATACTATAATAGCAGGGTGTTTGAAGAAGGAAGATTTTAGTCTACCCAGGAATTGGCAAAGAGGAATTCACTGTGAGGGCAGCTTTTGCTTTGAAATAGGGAAGGAGTTTCCAAGATGTTAAGATTATAAAAGGGGAACCTTCCAGATAGGGGCAGAAGCAAGTGCAAAGACAAAAAAAGGAAAAAAAAAAAAAAAAGAAAACTCATGAAGAAAATGGTGGGTTCATATAAGACTGGTCAAAGACCTTACCCAAGTTGATTTGGAACACTCTAATAGACAATAAAGGAATGGGAATATATAATTCAAAAAGAGGAAATAGAAAAACTGATAAGCTCATAAAAATATTCAACTTGCCAATAATCAGAAAACGCAGTTTAGATCAAGAGAACAATTTCATAAATCAGAGTAGCAAACACTTTGAGAAATGATAATGGTGAGGATTCAGTAATATGGGAACTCACATATGCTGCTAGGAATGTAGGTTGAGAAAACCTTCATGAGAATGATGGGATGATATATATAATGTTTTTTTTTTTTTTTAAAGTCTCTATTCCTTAACTCAGTATTTTTACTTCTTGAAATCTATCCAAAAGAATTACTGAAAAAGATAGATGAAGACTTGTGCACAAAAATATTAATCATAGTATTATTTATAATTGGAAATATTATAACCAGAAAAAGTCTGATAACAGGGGATGATGTATAGTAAAAGTGATATAGTTATACATCATAATATTATGTATTATGGCAACACACAAAAATAGATTAGGAATGATGTATGCCAGTGGTAATAGCTTATGATAAAATATTGACTAGAAAAAGTAAGGTTCAAAATTCAGTATGATCCCAATTACACACACAACTTCTGCTTTAGGCAAATATGAAAGAACTGGGGACAGATTTATCTTCCTACCTGAGAAAAAACAAACCACAGATAAAATATATAAAACAATGTTTTTAAAGATACTAGGCATCAGGCAATGAAGGACAGTGATCCCTGAAAGATGAACCCTTGAATTACTGTAGTTAATGACTTAGAGTTTCCAGGTTGCAGTACAGAGCAGGGGACCCCAGACACAGGCTAGCAGATGTCCTGGCATTGATGGGACAGAGTTAAGAAGAGGGCTGAGAGTCTGGAGACATCAAGGTGCCCAAAATTCACAGAGCAAGGTGCTAGAAGGCAGAGAGCTGCAGAGAGAGAGAGAACTCTGAAGAACTTCAGAGGTTCTCCTTTAAGAATTCATCTGGATACTGATCAGTGTATACTTCTGGGGAAACTACCCAAAGCTAGGGAAAGACCACCTGAAATGACTGGAGGGAACAAGGCCTGGTGCTTACATAGGGCTGGTTATAATGCTTGGTCCTACAAAGCAGAGTGGAAAAACCTCATGATTTGTGGGGTATTAAAATACACAGAAGAGTCTTGCCTCGGTCATGGGGAGTAATTAGCTCTAAACTGAACACTGCTCTGGTCCTGCCTATTACATTTTAAAAGCAAGACCTGAAGAAATAAAACTGTTTCCAAGAAACTTAACAGCATCTCAAGATAGAACTTCACAATATTTATAGGAACACAAAAATATTCAGCACTTAACAAAGTAAAATCACAATGTCTAGAACCCAATAAAAAATTATCAGACATTAAAAAGTTATTCTAACCATATAATTAATATCTATATATTAAGATGCAGAAGATAATTTAAAAAGATACAAATTGAACTAGAGATGAAAGCTACAGTGTGCAAGAGGTAAATATACTGGATTGAATTAAGTCAAATTAGATCTGGCAGAAGAAAAGATGAGTGAACTTGAAGATATAACAACAGAAAGTATCCAAAATGAAACACAGAGGGAAAAAATTAAGAAAAAAATACAAGAAGAGAGCACCAGTGAATCATGGGACAACTTCAAGCAGCCTAATAACATATGTATGTATACTAGGAGTCTCTGGAAAGAGGAGAGTAGGGTGGGGACAGAAAAAAATATTTAAAGAAATAATGGCTTAAATTTCCTAAATATGATGAAAACTATAAAGTCAGAGATCAAGAAGCTCAATACACCACAAGCACAAGAAACATGAAGATTACTCTAATACAAATCATAATTAAATTGCTCAAAGCTAATGATAAAGAAAAAAATCTTAAAAGCAGCTGGAAAAAAAAAAGACACGTTATACACATAGGAACAAAGAATCAACAGATTTTTCTTTGGAAACAATACAAGTGAAAAAATAGCTTCATCTTTAAAGTATGGAATTGTATATGCCACTAAAATATCTTTCAAAATGCAGGTGGAATAACAACTTTTCAAGCATACAAAATGTAAAATAATTCATTGGTAGTTGACAGGAAATTTCCCACAAGACAGGAAGTGTGAAAAGAAAACCTCATGCAGAAAGAAAATGGTACTGGGTGAAAAGATATATTTACTCAAAAGACTGAAACACTGGAAATAGTAACCAGATGAGTAAATATATTTGATTCTTAGTTTATTATTTTAATCTCTTTAAAAGATATTTAAGGAGCTCCTGTGGCTCAGTCAGTTAAATGACCGAGTCTTCGTTTCAGTTTAGGTCATGATCTCAGGGTCTTGGGATTAAGCCCCATGTCAGGCTCCACACTAAGCATGGAGTCTGCTTGAGATTTTCTCTCTCTCCCTCTCCCTCTGCCCTACCCCCCACTCGCACTCATGCTCTCTCTCTCTCTCTGAAATAAATAAATAAATAAATAAATAAATAAATAAATAACATCTTAAAAGAAGATAGAAAGTATTTCAGTAAAAATAATCACAGTGTAGTCTGGAGTTTATATTCCATGTAAAGTTAAAATGTGTAACTGTAAGCACAAAGGTCAGGATGGGAGAAGTGCAAGTATTTTATTGCAATGGTCTTATATGTGAACTGGTACAGTAACACTTAGAGGTAGATCGTGATCTGTTAAAAAAAAAACACTAAAGCAAAAACTAAAATAATAATAAAAGAGTTATAGCTAAGACAATAAAGATGATAATATGGAATAAAAATATTCAATTTAATCCAAAAGAAGGTGGAAGAAGAAGAAAAGATCAAGGAACAGTGTTACATACAGACAATGAATAGGAAGATGGTAGATTTATACTTAACCACATCAATAAGGTGTAAATGGTCTAAATATCTCAACTGAAGAATAAAGGCAATCATATTGGTAAGTAAGCAAGACTCAACTATATGCTGCATACAAGAAACATACTTTAATATAAATACACAAGTTTAAAGTAAAGGGATGACAAAGATACACCGAGCTAATACTAATCAAAATAAAGCTAAAGTACCTTTACTAATAATCAGATAAAGTAGATTTCAGAGCAAAGAATATTACTAGGGATAATATAATGATAATGAAAAAGGGTCAATTTATCAAGAGGACTTGAAAACCTTAAGTATTTATGCACCTAATGACAGCACTTCAAAATAAAGGAAGTAAACACTGATTCAACTGAGGGGAGAAATAGACACTAACTCAATAAGTGACAGAACAAGTAGAGGGAAAATCAGTAAGGATATGGAAAATTTGAATAACACTATCAACCAATGTGACATAATTGATATTCATAGAATACCTACCAACAGGAGAATATATATTCTTTTCAAGTGCCCATGGACCTCTCACAAAGATAGACAATATTAGGGGCCATATTACCAGTCACAATAAGTTTCTAAGAATTCAAGTGGTATAAAATATAAAGTATGTTCCTGACCATGATGCTGTTAAATTAGAAATCAATAAGAGAAGAGTCTCTTGAGGAGCGCCCAAATGTTGGAAATTAAATAACATATTTCTAGAGAAACCAATGAGTTAAAGAAGAAATCAAAAGAGAAAATAGAAAATATTTTGACCTGAGTGAAAATGAAATGCAGCATATTAAAATCTCTGGGCTGCCACATTTTTGGTGGAAATTTAAATAATCACAGGGACATATTAGAAAAGAAGAAGGGCCATCTAATTAATGGCCTCAGATTCCACCTTTAGAAACCTTTAGAAAAAGGTCAATATCTGAAGTAAGTAAAAAGAAGGAAGGAAATAAGAAAGATAAGAATAGAAATCAGTGAAATGGTAAAAAAAAAAAAAAAGAAAAACCAATAGGGAAAAATTAATTTAATCGAAAGCTGATTCTTTGAGATCAGTAAAATTGCTAAAAATCCCTATTCCAACTGATCAGGAAAAGTGAGAGAAGACACAAATTACCATTATCGGGCATGAGAGATGAGATAGCCATGAGTTATATGGTTATGAAAAGAATAGTAAGGGAATATTACAACTTTATGCCAATAAATTTGACAACTTACATGAAATGGAAAAATTCCTTGACACACTACTGAAGCTCATTCAATAAGACACAGATGACCTAAATAGCCCTATATTTACTAAAAGAATTGAATGCACAGTTAAAATCATCCCCACAAGGAATATTCCAGGTTCAGATGGCTTCATTGGTGAAGCCTACCAAACATGTAAAGAATAATATAAGCAATTGCATATAAACTGTTCAAGAAAATTAAAGAAAAGGTAATACTTTCCAACTTATTCTGTGAGGCCAGCATTACCCTGATGCCAAAAGCAGACAAAGACATTACAAGGAAGGAAAACTACCACCCAGTATCTCTTATGAAAAGAGATGTAAATATCCTTAAGCTACATTTACAAAATTGATATCAACAGTGTATAAAAAGATCAAGACCAATTAAGATTTATTCCAGGAATGCAAGACTGATTTAACATGAAGAAATCATTGCATATAATTTACCATATAAAAAACTAAAAACGCAACAACATATGATTATCTTGATACAGAAAAAGCATTTGACAAAATTCAACAACCATTTCCTCATAAAAATTCAACAAATTAGAAGTAGAAAGGAACTTTCTTAATAAATCACACCTGGGAAAACCATTAGGTAATATCATACTTAAATGGCGAAAAACAATACTTTCCTCCTAGGGTCAGAAGCAAGACTAGAATGTCCACTTTCTCCACTTCTATTCCATTGTATTGGAGATTCTAGTTAGGGCAATGAGACAAGAAAAAAAATAGTGACCTCCAGATGGGTAAGGAGTAAGTACAATTCTTTATTAGCAGATGATATGATCGTCTATACAGAAATTCTCATGGAATCTCCACACATACACAAACTACCAGAACTATTAATTGAGTTTACCAAAGTTCTAGGATGCAAAATCAATACACAAAAATAAATTATGCTTCTATATAATGCAACAAAGCATTGGAAACTAAAAGTTTTGAAAAACAGTTTACAATAGCATCAAAAATACGAAATACTTAAGAATAAATCTGACAAAAGATGTTAAAGATCTATACACTGCAAATTATAAAACATTCCTGAAACAAATTTATGAAGACCTAAATAAATAGAGCTAATGGCTTGGAAGACTCAATATTGTTAAGATGTCAATTTTTCTTAAATTGATTTGTAGACTGGATGCATTCCCAGTCAAAATTCTGAGGAATTTTTTATTTGTAGAAACTGATAAATGGATTCAAGAATTCATATGGAAATGCAAAGGACCTAGAATAGCCAACACAATTTAGAAAAGTTGGAGGACTAACAATATTATATCTCAATATTTATTATAATGCTGCAGTAATCAAGGCAGTGTAATATTGATATCAAGACTTACAAATAGATTAATGAAACAGAATAGTTCAGAAATAAACCTGCATGTATAGGAACAGTTGATTTTTGTCATAGGCAAATTTCATAGAGAAACAATGGTCTCTTCAATGTATGGTCCTTGAAGAACTTAATGTCCATATGCAAAAGATGAATTTCAGCTTATATTTCACACTATAAAGATAAAATGGATAATAGCTCTAAGCTTGCAACTTACAGCTATAAAATTTCTAGAAGAAATCGTTGGGGAAAACCTTTGTGACTTTTGGGCAAAAATTCTTTAGATGCAACATGAAAAGCACAATCTATAAAGTAACAAATGGATAAATTGGACATCATCAATATTAAAAACTTCTACACTCTAAAAGTACTATTTTTTTAAAAAAAGATTTTATTTATTTATATGACAGAGACAGACACACAGAAAGAGGGAACACAAGCAGGGGGAGTGGGAGAAGGAGAAGCAGGCTTCCCACAGAGCAGGGAGCCTGATGCGGGGCTTGATCCCAGGACCCTGGGATCATGACCTGAGCCGAAGGCAGATGCTTAACGACTGAGCCACCCAGGCACCCCTGAAAGTACTATTAAGAGAATGAAAATAGAGGTCCCAGACTGGGAGACAATATTTGGAAGTCATATATATCATAAAGGAGTTTTACCCTGTATATATAAAGAAAACTCAAAATTTAATCATAATAAAATGAACTATCTAATTTAAAAGTGGGCAAAAGATTTGAACAGATACACATTAAAAAAATCATTCACCATGACCAAGTGGGATTTATCCCTGGGATGCAAGGGTGGTTTAATATTTGCAAATCAGTCAACATGATACGTCACATCAATAAGAGGATAAGAATCATATGATCATTTCAATAGATGCAGAAAAAGTATTTGACAAAGTACAACATCAATTCATGGTAAAAAACCCTCAACAAAGTAGGAACATACCTCAACATAATAAAGGCCATTTATGAAAAACCCATAGTTAACATCATATTCAGTGGGGAAAAACTGAGAGCTTTTCCCCTAAGGTCGGAAACAAGACAAAGATGTCCACTTTCAGCACTTTTATTCAACATAGTACTGGAAGTCCTAGCCATAGCAATCAGACAACACAAAGAAATAAAAGGCAGCCAAATTGGTAAGGAAGAAGTAAAACTCTCACTATTTGCAGATGACATGATATTCTATATAGAAAATATGAAAGATTCCACCATAGAACTGCTAGAACTGATAAACAAATTCAGTAAAGTTGTAGGATCAAAATCAACGTGCAGAAATACCAAAATCTATTGCATTTCTATACACCAGTAATGAAGCAGCAGAAAGGGAAATTAAGAAAACAGTCATAGTTACAAATGCATCATAAATAATAAGATACCTAGGAATAAACCTAACCAAAGAGGTGAAACACCTGTATCTGAAAACTATAAAACTCTGATGAAAGAAATTGAAGACACAAAGAAGTGGAAAGGCATTCCATGCCTTCTTTGACTGAAAGAACAAATATTGCCAAAATGTCCATGCCACCCAAAGCAATTTACACATGTAATACAATCCCTGTCAAAATACCAACAGCCTTTTTCACAGAGCTAGAAGAAGCAATCCTAAAATTTGTGTAGAACCTCAAGACCCTGAATAGTCAAAGCAATTTTGTAAAAGAACAGCAAAGTTGGAGGCATCACGGTTCCAAACTTCAGGTTATATTACAAAACTGTAGTGATCAAAACAGTGTGTTACTGGCACAAAAATAGACACATAGGTCAATGGAACAGAATAGAGAACCCAGAAATGGACCCTCAACTCTATGGTCAACTAATCTTAGACAAAGCAGGAAAGAATATGCAATGGGAAAAAGTCTCTTCAACAAACGGTGCTGGAAAAACTGGACAGCAGCAGGCAGAAGAATGAAACTGGACCACTTTCTTATATCATACACAAAAATAACTTCAAAATGGATTAAAGACCTAAATGTGCGACCTGAAACCATAAAAATCCTAGAAGAGAGCACAGGCAGTAACTTCTTTGACATTGGCCATGGCAGCTTCTTTCTAGTTATGTCTCTGAGGCAAGGGAAACAAAAGCAAAAATAAACTATTGGGACTTCATCAAAATAAAAGGCTTCTGCACAGCAAGGGAAACAATCAACAGAACTTAAAGGCAACCCACTGAATGGGTGAAGATGTTTGCACTTGACACATCTGATGAAGGGTTAGTATCCAAAATATATAAAGAACTGATACAACTCAATACCCGCAAAGTGAATAATCCAATTAAAAAATGGGCAGAAGACATGAACAGACATTTCTCCAAAGAAGACATGCAGATGGTCAACGTGAAAAGATGCTCATTATCACTTGCTATCAGGGAAGTGCAAATCAAAACTACAGTGAGATAGCACCTCACACCTGTCAGATGGCTAAAATCAACAACACAAGAAACAAGTGTTGGCAAGGGTGCAGAGAAAGGGGAACCCTCTTGCACTGTTGGTGGGAATGCGAACTGGTGCTGCCACTGTGGAAAACAGTATGGAGGTTCTTCAAAAAGCTAAAAATAGACCTACCTTATGATCCAGCAATCACACTACTGGGTATTTACCCGAAGAATACAAAAACACTAATTCAAAGGGATACATGTACCCCTATATTTATTGCATCATTATTTACAATAGCCAAATTATGGAAGCAGCCCAAGTGTCTATCAATGGATGGATAAAGAAGATGTGGTATATATATGTATATATACATGGGCCATTATTCAGCCATAAAAAAGACTGAAATCTTGCCATTTGCAATGACATAGATGGAAGTAGAGAATACAATGCTAAGTGAAATAAGTCAGAGAAAGACAAATACCATATGATTTCAATTATATGAGTAATTTAAGAAAAAACAAATGAGCAAAGGGAAAGAGAGAGAGACTAAGAAACAGACTCTTAACTAGAGAGAACAAACTGATGATGACCAGAGGGGAGGGGGTTGGGGGATGGGGGAAAGAGGTGATGGGGATTAAGGAGAGCACTTGTCCTGATGAACACCAGTTGTTGTATGGAAGTGTTGAATCACTATATTGTACTCCTGAAACTAATATCACACTGTATGTTAAGTAACTGGAATTAAAATAGTAAAAAAAGTTTGAATAGATAATGTTATCAAAGAAGATATACAGGCAAATATGTGCATATGAAACATGAGCAACATTAAAATTCATTAGGGAAATACATATTAAAACCACAATATGATTCCACTATACACCTATTTATAATGGTTAAAATAAAGAAGAGTGACAATCACAAAGGTTGGCAAAGGTGTGGAAGAAGTAGAACCCACACATTGTACTGGTGGAAGTGCAAAAATTGTATAATCCCTTTGGAAAACAGTCTGGCAGTTTCTAAAAATTGAATATGACATCCAAAAATAGGTCTACTCTTTTTCTGGGTATTTATCCAACAGAAATGATAGTATATGTCTTTACAAAGATTTATACAAATGTGTATAGTAGCCAAAACCCAGAAACAATAATAATTTCCACCAACTGGTTAGTAGATAAACTGTCATATTTCCTTACAATGGAATAGTACTCAGCAATAAAAGGAATGAACTCTTTTTTTTTTTTAAAAGATAAATAGATTGCCAGCACGAGCAGGGAAGGGGCAGAGGGAGAGGGAGAGAGAATCTCAGCTAGGTTCCATGCTTAGTATGGAGCCCAATGCAGGGCTCGATCTCACAATCCTGAGATCATGACCTGAGTCAAAACCATGAGTCGGATGGTTAAGTGACTAAACGAGGCAGGCACCCCAAGGAACGAACTCTTGATATATGCTATGACATGAATAAATCTCAAAATAATTATACTGAGTGAAAGAAGCCAAATTAAAAAAAAATATGTGCTACATGATTCCATTTATATCAAATTCTAGCAAATGGAATATGAACTCTAGTGACAGAAAGCAGATGAGTGGCTATAGGGAGACAGGGGTTGGGGGTAAAGGAAAGGTGGGACGGGAAGGATTACCAAGAAGCATGAGGAAACTTTTGGGGGTTATGACTTTGTTATCTTGATGGTGGTGATGTTTCAAAGGTATGTACATATGTAAAATCTTATCAAATTGTATACTTTATATGTGTATAATTTGTTGTATGCCAGTTATATCTCAATATATCAGTCAAAGAATCCCCACCAAAAATGTTCTTTTTACATGGAAAATATATGCAGTAAAATATTTAAAGAACACCAATAACTAGTTATTATCTTGGGACTATAAATTAACTTTGAAATGCTTTCTATAATAATTAGGCATTACTTTTGTAATTATGAAAATTAAAGCTAAATGAAAAGAGTTGCAGGAATGTCTAGTCCACCAAATATTTTATTTGATCGTCTGGCTATAGGTACATGCCTTGAAACTAACAACACCATCATTGATCATTAGATTGGTCACTTATTCCATTCATTCACAAAGGAAAGGAGGAGTTTTGACCCGGGAGAAGGATTTAGCCTGCCTTTATCAGGGATGGGGAATGGAGGGAAACAAAACAGAGGTT
Organism: Mirounga leonina; assembly: GCF_011800145.1. Classification (NCBI taxonomy): domain Eukaryota; kingdom Metazoa; phylum Chordata; class Mammalia; order Carnivora; family Phocidae; genus Mirounga; species Mirounga leonina. The sequence goes on from NW_023270464.1 coordinate 19,806,461, forward strand.
GGTCTTGTGGGCACAGAGAAAAGCATTAGGAAATGCATAGAAGCACAAAACAGACTGGTTTGGGTGGGTGAACAAGTAGTTGGGTACTAATATAGGTGAAGTTTGAGATGAATGCTCTCAGGAGAGAAAGATGAACCCGTCTGGGATCTTTTTTCTACGTCTTTTCTTCTCATTCACTCTGGCTTCCTCTCTCCTCCCCTTCTCTTTCTCCTCTTAGTTTGTTTTTGTTTTGTTTTTTGTTTTTGCATTCTAGGGAAGTTCTTTATTTTCAACTTGAATAATTCAATTTTTTCCTGTATGCTGTCTACTATTCACTGCTTCCAACAAAGTTTCAAATTTGTGTATTTTTTTTTAAGATTTTATTTATTCATTTGACAGAGAGAGAGGGAGCACAAGCAGGGCAAGTGGTAGGCAGAGGGAGAGAGAGAAGCAGGCTCCCAGCTGAGCAGGGAGCTGGACACAGGGCTCCATCCCAGGACCCCGGGATCATGACCTGAGCCAAAGGCAGACACTTAACCGACTGAGCCACCCAGGTGCCCCAAGTTTCAAATTTATAATCATGTATTTGACATATATATTCAGTTCTTTATATTCTTAGACTTACGGCTTTATGACAGTTTGCTCTAGGGTTATAGACACAGATGCTATCTAGAATATTCTTGAGAACAGACATCAAGTATTTTATTTTTTTATTTTTTTTATTTTTTTTATTTTTTAAGATTTTTTATTTATTTGAGAGAAAGAGAATGAGAGACAGAGAGCATGAGAGGGAGGAGGGTCAGAGGGAGAAGCAGACTCCCTGCCGAGTAGGGAGCCCGATGCGGGACTCGATCCCGGGACTCCAGGATCATGACCTGAGCCGAAGGCAGTCGCTTAACCAACTGAGCCACCCAGGCGCCCCAGACATCAAGTATTTTAGAATTCATTTCCCTTTCCTGACTATATTTACTGTGCATCACAGTAAATTATGAGTATTAAGAAAACTGATTACCTTCTCCTTTTGAAGTGAAGAATAGTTTTCTTTGCTAGTTCAGCTTTACAGAGACACTTGTGTTCTCTCCCATATTAGTTTGTAATCAGTTGAGCTGGATTATGTTGGAGTTTGGTATAGGTTGCTAGTGAAATATTCCATAGCAGGATCTTCAGGGTCAGATTAAGAAAAACAAAAAGGAAACCCTAGTAGTTACTATTTTGCCAGGTTCAAAATATAGCAACCTAAAGGAACATTATCGTGGAACAGGCCCATGGCCATAGCAACAGATTTTGCTTTTTTATTTCAGTATTGCTGAGATGGTACACCCCATCACGGCTCACTCTCCAGTGTGTGGTCAAGAGCTGACCTTGGGGGCTTTTCAAATACAGGCGTGCTAAGAGGAAGGTGACCACACTTGTGCTTGTCCAAAAGATTTGCATGTTGCTTTCATAGTGAGTTCTCATTTCTCTGGGATGGGGGTGTTTTCCAAGAGTTGACTAGTGCCCCTGTCTGTTGTCTTCTGGTGCACTTTGGGATAGTCTCACTCCTGTTTCTCAGCACTGCTAACATTTTTTTGCAATTTAAATATTTCTACAATACTTTTTTTTTTTTTTTAAGATTTTAAGTATTTATTTGACAGCATAAGCAGGGGGAGTGGCAGGCAGAGGGAGAGGGAGAAGCAGGTTCCCCGCTGAGCAGGGAGCCTGATGTGGGGCTTGATCCCAGGACCCTGGGATCATGACCTGAGCCAAAAGCAGATGCTTAACCGACTGAGCCACCCAAGCGCCCCTCTACAATACTTTTTGAAGGGGGAAACCATTTTAGACTCATTGACCTAGCAAAAAGTTTTTAATTTCCACAGAATCTTTAAACGTTTTATGTGGGAGGGAAAGTAGAGAGTACTCATTCCCATACCCTCCCTTGATAAATACTCTGAGTCAAAAATAGGTGATTTCCTGTAATTTACACAGGTAGTGGGTAGAATAGGTAAGATAAGATTTCAGTTCTCCTGATATGAATATCCACGTCTGTTTTCACCACTCCGTGCTGCAGTGTGTTGACTACCTTTTCCTCAATATTTAAAAGGAGAAATGAGGGGCGCCTGGGTGGCTCAGTCATTAAGCGTCTGCCTTTGGCTCGGGTCATGGTCCCAGGGTCCTGGGATTGAGCCCCGCAGGAAGCTTGCTTCTCCCTCTCCCACTCCCCCTGCTTGTGTTCCCTCTCTCGCTATCTCTCTCTGTCAAATAAATAAATAAATAAATAAAATCTTTTTTTTAAAAAAAGCAGAAATGATTAAATAACTAGAATAAATAAATAAAACACGTGCAGGGGACAGTTTTACTAGGGCTGGAGGGCTCTAAAAAGGAAAGAGGCAGCCTCAGGCCTTGGTTTCCTTGAGGTTGAAATAATTTGTCTTTGAAAATGGCCCACCCTAATCATAGTAATCATCATCACATATAATAAAATCCCATTTTATGTGGCATGCTTCAGGCCAAATAAATCCCCCCAACATGCTTTTCAGAGTTAATATCAAGGTCCGCCAATTATATCATGCTGTTACGGAGTTAAATAATACAGTGGTGGAGTTATAATAATCACAGGTAAGAGGGAAAGTGGGGAATGATCAGGCGATAGCAATGGAGGAAAGAAACGTTTCTGAAACAAGATCAAGAATCTATGACACAGAGAAACAGGAAAGGCAGTTCCAATTGGCAGGGACCCACTAATCCTGAGCACATGGATAGCCCACTGCCATCTCTTGGTGGCCATGGGTATTACAGCTCCAAATTGCCTCACCACAGGCAGGCATACATTTCTTAAGATATTAGGAATATATAAAATGTTATGTATAATGAGAAGGCTTCATATTTATAGAGATGATATTTCCAAGACACTCAAAGAATATAGATTTTAAAGAAACTCATTTATTTTCTTATGTTGTTTGGAGAACCCACATACTGCCTTTCTGAATTTTGTTTGTGATGGGGATAAAGATTCACCCCAAGTAGTATCCTATTAGTATTTTTTTCTGATCGGAGTTGCTGGCGAAGGCTCAAATGAGTTTATTGAACCATTAGTCATGGGGTCAATATGACTCTGTTGTTCAAAGCAGAAGTTTAACAGTGTATTTTGGAAGTCAACTGTTGAATGGCTTTTGATTATCCATGGAATTTTATACATATTCTATTTTTGTTTTTTTGTTTGTTTGTTTCAAAATGGGAAACAGCTTAAAAAAGGAGTTCTGAAATAATTTCTGATTTCTTAAAAGGGGGGTTTCTAAAATAAAAAAAAATTATTTTCTCTCAGGTTCAGCTTCTGTCCCTGAAAATTACCCTATAAGGAGTTCCTAGAGGGTGGGACTTCATGGCTAGAACTGGTTTATGGGGGTCCAGGCTTTAGACAATTGAATTTACTCAGAAGCTGGTCTGGTTGACATGCCTCAAGATGGGTTTGAAAATACCATGCATTGCAACAAAATCTCAACCTCACATCATGATCAGTAAAAGGAAAAATGGGGACATTAATTACAGTGTAAAGATTGCTCTGTTTTGCTTGGCGCTCCAGGCCTCATAGCCCACCAAGCTGAGTGTGGGGCTCAATTTAACAACAAACCTGCTTGGACTTGTCAAAATGTTTGCCATGGGAGTGACATTTTAACCTTAAGAGCCAGTGTGATGTGGAACCCTGTGGCTTCCACAGAGGTCTCTCCCAAGTAAATCCCACAGACAGTACCATTACCATAGGCTTTCAAGCCTTTGATTCATTGACATTAATAAAAATGGAACATTAACTGGGAACCTAAGATGTGCCAGACATTTTGTACATATGTACATTATCTTATTTAACTTCCACAGAATCACTGTGAAGCTGGCTTTTATGCCCCCGTTTGACAAAAGAGGAAACAGAATCTCAGAGCTGTTGGGCAACATGTCATACCAGAATGAAGATTCAAGTCAGAGTATCTGACTTGAAATCCCAGTGTTTTTTCTTATCAGACAGTACATACTGGCTTTTCAGTTCATCGAGCCCCAGGCTATGCTTATTTCCATTTATATTGAGGATTCCCAGTCTATTATTGATACTAATGGTATGTCAAATAAAGCTAAAGAACTTATATCTGCACCTGCCTTCTTGGTTGTAAGCAAAACCATCCAAACTGCTGTCCCCTCACATATCCCTATGAAAACCAACACACACCCACATCTACAGATCAGTTAACAAAGTCCTATATAAGATTGGTAATAAGAAAAAAAAAAAGGTTGGTAATAAGAAAGGATATGGGGGAAGGAAATACATTGTTTTCCATTTTTTTTTAAAGATTTTATTTATTTATTTGACAGAGAGAGACATAGTGAGAGAGGGGACAGAAGCAGGGGGAGTGGGAGAGGGAGAAGCAGGCTTCCTGCGGAGCAGGGAGCCCGATGCGGGGCTCGATCCCAGGACCCTGGGATCATGACCTGAGCCAAAGGCAGACGCTTAACGACTGAGCCACCCAGGTGCCCCCATTGTTTTCCATTTTTAAAGTCTGACTTCTTTACAAAATATTTCTTTTTTTTTTTAAAGTGGAATTCCCTGCCCCTCTTTCCAAATAAATTCTCACATGGGGCTTCACAAGACAGCCCAGATAAGAGCAGCCCATTGGAAGTAATTGCAAATCTAGAGTTCTGCCTTCACTTTGCACCCTAAACTTCTCTTCCCCATCACATTCCCCAGCACTCCGGGACTGGAGAGAACATATATTCTAAAAGCCCTCCAAACTATTGAAAATCACATTGGGTCAACAGTCATGGATTTGGATTCAAGAGTTGGCTTCCGTTGTTTCAGTGACCTTAAGCAAGTTTCATAACTTTGTTGAGTCTGTTTGTAAACTTTAAGAATGGGTAGGATAGTGCTTTATTCCATGCAGCTGCTGAGAGATTTAAATGGGATAATGTACATCAGGGACATCGGCTAGAACGTAACAAGCCTCAGTAAAGGATAGTACTGGTTACTGCTCATTCTCAGTACTTCCCAAGTCCTTCTCTAAAACCACCAAGGTTAGAGGTAGGATAGGTGACTCAACCTGTTACTGTTCAAGTGCACTACCCCCAAGGTGTACCCGGCCCTATCCCTTGGTTTACAGTGCAGTTCTCTGTATTGCCATTTGGATTCACCATCTCCCATAAGCATCTGTTCAAAGAGCTACTCTGTTTCAGATTGCTTCCTCACCCTGTGACTTCAAGCATTCCTCCCTTTAAAGAGGAGTTGTTCGTGCTGCTGGGTTTTTTGGCAAGACCACAGTTGGAGCCAGGCTGTGTAATCTTGCTGCTCCAGAATCATTATTGACACGATAAAGAAGTAGATGATTAAGGGAAAAGGCTGCATCAGGATTGGAAATGAAGTAAGGGTTGTCATCCATTGCTGGAAGCTTCAAAGCATTTTTCTTTTTTTTTTTTTAAAGTTTTATTTATTTATGTGACAGAGAGAGACCCAGCGAGAGCAGGAACACAAGCAGGGGGAGTGGGAGAGGGAGAACAGGCTTCCCGCGGAGCAGGGAGTCCCATGCGGGGCTCGATCCCAGGACCCTGGGATCATGACCTGAGCCAAAGGCAGACACTTAACGACTGAGCCACCCAGGCGCCCCTGGTGTTTCTAGTAGATCTAGTATAGAAAGGTCCAGGCTGAGGAAAGGAGACAGGGGCCCCCTTGCCACCCCCATTCTCGGCAAAAGTACCTTCATCCACTGATATGGGAGGAGAGCTGCCAAAATGAAGGCAGATGAAGGATAAGAGAAGATCAAATATTAACAAAATTAATAGTAAAATTTTAAAATCATACACAACAGAAATAGAGAACTAGGATAGATAGGTAATATGTAAATTTATGTTAATTTACTCATTTTTCTAGGTGAGGGGGTCAGTAATTACTTTTTAAAAGTCTGTTACAAGTTTCCAATTTTCTTTCAAAAAATAGTACTTAATAAATATCTCCTGTAATTTTACTCTCCAGAGATGACTTTTTTGGACAATTCCATGTAAATCCTTTTGAATCATTTTACATGTACATTAACATGCATATATTTGTAATATATATCATGACTTATTATTTTGCAAAAACACGGTTGTCCTGAAACAGTTGCTCTTCTGTTGCACTTTTTATTTAATGATACATCATGAATGCTTTCTGAGTTAGGTCATAAACATTTCTTGTCATCCTTTTTTCTTTTTCTTTTTAAGAGGTAAAATTCATAGAACATAAAATTAGCCATTTTAAAGTTTATGATTCATTGGAATTTAGCCATTCACAATGTTTTGTAACCACCACCTCTGTGTCATTCTAAAACATTTTCATCACCCCAAAAGGAAACCCCACACTGTCCATTTTGTCCTACCTCCCCCTACCCCAGCCCCTTGCCACCACTAATGTGCTTTCTGTCACTAGGGATTTACCTATTCTGGGTGTTTCATGTAAATGGAATCATATAATATGTGACCTTTTGTGTCTTTTTATACTAAGCAAAATGTTTGTAAGGTTCATGTATCAGTACATGAACTTTTTACAAAGAATGTTCCATTGTATGAATAGAGCACATTTTGTGTATCTTTTCATCAGTTGATGGACATTTGGGTTGTTTTTACCTTCTGGCTATTGTGAATAGTGCTGCTGTGAACACATGTGTATATGTATTTATTTGAGTATCTTTCTTCGGTTCTTTTGAGTCTCTACCTAGCAGTGGAATTGCTAGATTGTAAAATAATTCCATGTTTAACTTTTTAAGGAACCACTAAACTCTTTTCCACAGCAGAATTTTATATTCCCACAAGTAATGTATGAAGGTTCCCAAATTTCACTTTTAAAAATTATTATTATAGCCATCTTCCTCTGGATGAAGTGGTATGTCTTTGTGATTTTTATTTGCATTTCCCTAATGACAAATGACATGAGCATCTTGTCATGTTTTTATTGACCATCTTCTTTGGACAAAGATCTACTCAAGTCCTTTACCTATTCTTTAACTGGGTTGTATGTCCTTTTGTTGTTGATCTTGCCAACCTTTTCAAATGTGTGCACACTGTTTGGTGATGGACTTCACCCTACCCTTTATTTCAGTGTACAATCAAGGCGTTGTTTCCATGAAAAGGAGACGTAGACACTGAGCAGAAAAAGCAACAGTTGCCTACCGTATTAGGGACATACATAAGGCAAGATTCTCTGAGGACCCCTAGAGGAAATTTCCCTTTAACCTTGCAGAGCAGTAACTCTCTACCTCAAACTCATCAGTTTTACCAAATATTTTTCTTTCCCTGGCTGGGAAGTCATTATATAAATGGCTGGTAGGGAGAAGTAGATGTAGTGGGGAAAATAAACTAGAGTTCATGATTTCTGTTGGCTTCATCCTCTATCCAAGGGATGATTAGAAGCTCGAAATCCTTACCATGTGTTACTGTATGCTCTTACCCATGTGAAATGAACCGTCACCAGATTTTTTTAAAAAGATTTTATTTATTTGAGAGAGAGAGAGAGAGTATGAGCAGGCGGAGAGGCAGAGGGAGATGGAGAGAGAAAATCCCAAGCAGACTCCCACCATGGGCTTAATCCTGCAACCCCAAGATCATGACCCCATCCGAAACTGAGAGTCAGATGCCCATCTGACTGAGCCACCAGATGCTCCTGTCACCAGGTTTTTAACAAATTCCAGAAGAAAGAGTGACCAGCCATCCTAGTTAGACTGTGCCAGTCTCAGTTTTGCATTGCCTTGTGTTCTGGGAAACTCCTCCATGAGATGTGAAAGGTCTTTAATTTCTGGTGATGGGTGTGGAAAGTTGAAGGGAAAGTACAAAACTCATATGGCAACCCCAAAATAGGGGCTGAAAGTAAGAGTGTCTTTAATGTCAAGTGGATATGGCCTAGATGGAGAAATGGATAAATGGATACCTTCTGTGGTCACCATTGTTGCTTCTCACCATTGGTGTTAATGCTGGCATGGTCCAGATATTATTGAAAAAGAAAGCTAGGGGCACCTGGGTGGCTCAGTTGGTTAAGTGTCTGACTCTTGATTTTATCTCAGGCCATGATCTTATTGTCTTGAGATGGAGCCTCATGTCGGGTTTCACACTGGGTGTGGAACCTGCTTAAGATTCTCTCTCTCCCTCTCCCTCTGCCCCCCCTTCCTCTCTCTAAAAAAAGAAAAAGAAAGAAAAGAAAGCTAAATGACTGTGTAAATTTAATTACAGACAGAAGGACACATACAACTGGATTAGGGAGGTAAATAGCCAAAACCAAGCATACTGCACAATATGCAGAAAAGAATTTGTGATTGTGTATGCTGGAGAAGGGGATGAGAAATCACATATGGGCAATGAATCTCATAAGCCTGGAACGAGACAGTCAGGTACTTCTAAAACTTAAAAGAGTTTTCATCTTCCAAAAGACACGAATGCTTAGTTGAAAATAGTGGCCTCTGAATTGGCTTGAGCATACTGCATGAATAAATACACAGTATTGTATTATTTTCTTGAACGTTCTGTGAAACTGGGTAAAGTTGCATTTTCTGATTCTGATGTCACAGTTAAAATATTCTGTGGTTGAACAAGAGGGGAAATTTTGTAATTGATCTGTTGGCCTTCCCACTCAAAATGCGCAGAAGCAATTAATAAAAGTTTTGACTTTATATTTTTTATTTATTTTATTTTTTATTGTTATGTTAATCACCATACATTCCATCATTAGTTTTTGATGTACTGTTCCATGATTCATTGTTTGTGCATAACACCCAGTGCTCCATGCAGAACGTTCCCTCTTCAATACCCATCACCAGGCTAACCCATCCTCCCACCCCCCTCCCCTCTAGAACGCTCAGTTTGTTTTTCAGAGTCCATTGTCTCTCATGGTTGGTCTCCCCCTCTGATTTCCCCCCCTTCATTCTTCCCCTCCTGCTATCTTCTTTTTTTTTTCTTAACATATAATGTATTATTTGTTTCAGAGGTACAGATCTGTGATTCAACAGTCTTGCACAATTCACAGCGCTCACCATAGCACATACCCTCCCCAGTGTCTATCATCCAGCCATCCCATCCCTCCCACCCCAACCCCCACTCCAGCAACCCTCAGTTTGTTTCCTGAGATTAAGAATTCCTCATATCAGTGAGGTCATATGATACATGTCTTTCTCTGATTGACTTATTTCGCTCAGCATAACACCCTCCAGTACCATCCACGTCGTTGCAAATGGCAAGATCTCATTCCTTTTGATGGCTGCATACCACATCTTCTTTATCCATTCATCTGTCGATGGACATCTTGGCTCTTTCCACAGTATGGCTATTGTGGACATTGCTGCTATAAACATATCGGGGTGCACGTACCCCTTCAGATCCCTACATTTGTATCTTTGGGGTAAATAGCCAGTAGTGCAATTGCTGGATCATATGGTAGCTCTATTTTCAACTTTTTGAGGAACCTCCATACTGTTTTCCAGAGTGGTTGCACCAGCTTGCATTCCCACCAACACCGTAGGAGGATTCCCCTTTCTCCGCATCCCCGCCAACATCTGTCATTTCCTGACTTGTTCATTTTAGCCATTCTGACTGGTGTGAGGTGGTATCTCATTGAGGTTTTGATTTGGATTTCCCTGATGCCGAGTGATGTTGAGCACTTTTTCATGTGTCTGTTGGCCATTTGGATGTCTTCTTTGGAAAAATGTCTGTTCATGTCTTCTGCCCATTTCTTGATTGGATTCTTTGTTCTTTGGGTGTTGAGTTTGATAAGTTCTTTATAGATTTTGGATACTAGCCCTTTATCTGATATGTCATTTGCAAATATCTTCTCCCATTCTGTCGGTTGTCTTTTGGTTTTGTTGACTGTTTGCTTTGCAAAAGCTTTTTGTCTTGATGAAGTCCCAATAGTTCATTTTTGCCCTTGCTTCCCTTGCCTTTGGCGATGTTTCTAGGAAGAAGTTGCTGCGGCTGAGGTCGAAGAGGTTGCTGCCTATGTTCTCCTTTAGGATTTTGATGGACTCCTGTCTCACATTGAGGTCTTTCAACCATTTGGAGTCTATTTTTGTGTGGTGTAAGGAAATGGTCCAGTTTCAGTCTTTTGCATGTGGCTTTCCAATTTTCCCAACACCATTTGTTGAAGAGACTGTCTTTTTGCCATTGGACATTCTTTCCTGCTTTGTCAAAGATGAGTTGACCATAGAGTTGAGGGTCCATTTCTGGGCTCTCTATTCTGTTCCATTGATCTATGTGCCTGTTTTTGTGCCAGTACCATGCTGACTTGATTATTACAGCTTTGTAATGTACCTTGAAGTCTGGCATTGTGATGCCACCAGCTTTGGTTTTCGTTTTCAACCTTCCTCTGGCTATTCGGAGTCTTTTCTGGTTCCATACAAATTTTAGGATTATTTGTTCCAGCTTGGGAAAAATATCAATCGTATATTGATAGGGATTACATTAAATGTGTAGATTGCTCTAGGTAGCATTGACATCTTCATAATATTTGTTCTTCCAATCCATGAGCATGGAACATTTTTCCATTTCTTTGTGTCTTCCTCAATTTCTTTCATGAGTATTTTATAGTTTTCTGAGTACAGATCCTTTGCCTCTTTGGTTAGATTTATTCCTAGGTATCTTATGGTTTTGGGTGCAATTGTAAATGGGATCGACTCCTTAATTTCTCTTTCTTCTGTCTTGTTGTTGGTGTATAGGAATGCCACTGATTTCTGTGCATTGATTTTATATCCTGCCACTTGACTGAATTCCTGTATGAGTTCTAGCAGTTTTGGCATGGAGTCTTTGGGGTTTTCCACATAAAGTATCATATCATCTGCAAAGAGTGAGAGTTTGACTTCTTCTTTGCCGATTTGGATGCCTTTGATTTCTTTTTGCTGTCTGATTGCTGTGGCTAGGACTTCCAATACTATGTTGAATAGCAGTGGTGATAGTGGACATCCCTGCTGCATTCCTGACCTTAGGGGGAAAGCTCTCAGTTTTTCCCCATTGAGAATGATATTCACTGTAGGTTTTTCATAGATGGCTTTTATGATATTGAGGTATGTACCCTCTATGCGTATACTCTGAAGAGTTTTGATAAGAAAGGATGCTGTACTTTGTCAAATGCTTTTTCTGCATCTATTGAGAGGATCATATGATTCTTGTTCTTTCTTTTGTTAATGTATTGTATCACGTTGATTGATTTGCGGATGTTGAACCAACCTTGCAGCCCAGGGATAAATCCCACTTGGTCGTGGTGAATAATCCTTTTAATGTACCGTTGGATCCTATTGGCTAGTATTTTGGTGAGAATATTTACATCCACATTCATCAGGGATATTGGGTCTGTAATTCTCTTTTTTGATGGGGTCTTTGTCTGGTTTTGGGATCAAGGTAATGGTGGCCTTATAAAACGACTTTGGAAATTTTCCTTCCATTTCTATTTTTTGGAACAGTTTCAGAAGAATAGGTATTAATTCTTCTTGAAATGTTTGGTAGAATTCCCCGGGAAAGCCATCTGGCCCTGGGCTTTTGTTTGTTGGGAGATTTTTGATGACTGCTTCAATTTCCTTAGTGGTGATAGGTCTGTTCAGGTTTTCAATTTCTTCCTGGTTCAGTTTTGGTAGTTGATACATCTCTAGGAATGCTTCCATTTCTTCCAGGTTATCTAATTTGCTGGCATAGAGTTGCTCATAATATGTTCTTATAATTGTTTGTATTTCTTTGATGTTGGTTGTGATCTCTGCTTTTTCATTCTTGATTTTGTCGATTTGGGTCGTTTCTCTTTTCTTTTTGATAAGTCTGGCCAGGGGTTTATCAATCTTGTTAATTTTTTTTTTAAGTTTTATTTATTTATTTGACGGAGAGAGAGACAGCGAGAGAGGGAACACAAGCAGGGGGAGTGGGAGAGTGAGAAGCAGGCTTTCCGCCGAGCAGGGAGCCTGATGCAGGGCTCGATCCCAGGACCCTGGGATCATGACCTGAGCCGAAGGCACACGCTTAACAACTGAGCCACCCAGGCGCCCCAATCTTGTTAATTCTTTCAAAGAACCAGCTCCTGGTTTCGTTGATCTGTTCTACTGTTCTTTTAGTTTCTATTTCATTGATTTCTGCTCTGATCTTTATTATTTCTCTTCTGCTGGGGGTTTAGGCTTTATTTGCTGTTCTTTCTCCAGCTCCTTGAGGTGCAGGGTTAGGTTGTGCACTTGAGACCTTTTTTCTTTCTTGAGAAAGGCTTGTATTGCTATATACTTTCCTCTTAGGACTGCTTTTGCTGCATCCCAAAGATTTTGAACGGTTCTGTTTTCATTTTCATTGGTTTCCATGAATTTTTTAAATTCTTATTTAATTTCCTGGTTGACCCATTCATTCTTTAGTAGTATGCTCTTTAGCCTCCATGTATTTGAGTTCTTTTCGACTTTCCTCTTGTGATTGAGTTCTAGTTTCAAAGCATTGTGGTCTGAAAATAGGCAGGGAATGATCCCAATCTTTTGGTACCGGTTGAGACCTGATTTATGACCTAGGATCTGATCAATTCTGGAGAATGTTCCATGGGCACTAGAGAAGAATGTGTATTTTGTTGCTTTGGGATGGAATGTTCTGAATATATCTGTGAAGTCCATTTGGTCTAGTGTGTTATTTAAAGTCTTTATTTCCTTGTTGATCTTTTGCTTAGATGATCTGTCCATTTCAGTGAGGGGGGTGTTAAAGTCCCCCACTATTATTGTATTGTTGTCGATGTGTTTCTTTGCTTTTGTTATTAATTGCCTTATATAATTGGCTGCTCCCATGTTAGGGGCATAGATATTTATAATTGTTAGATCTTCTTGTTGGATAGACCCTTTAAGTAGGATACAGTGTCCTTCTTCATCTCTTATTACAGTCTTTGGTTTAAAATCTAATTTGTCTGATATAAGGATTGCCACACCAGCTTTCTTTGGTGTCCATTAGCATGTCAAATGGTTTTCCACCCCCTTACTTTCAATCTGGAGGTGTCTTTGGTTCTAAAATGAGTCTCTTGCAGACAACATATCGATGGGTCTTGTTTTTTTTTTTTTTTAAAGGTTTTATTTATTTATTTGAGAGAGAGAATGAGAGAGAGCATGAGAGGGAAGAGGGTCAGAGGGAGAAGCAGACTCCCCGCTGAGCAGGGAGCCCGATGCGGGACTTGATCCAGGGACTCCAGGATCATGACCTGAGCCGAAGGCAGTCGCTTAACCAACTGAGCCACCAAGGCACCCAATGGGTCTTGTTTTTTAATCCAGTCTAAAAGCCTGTGTCTTGATTGGGGCATTTAGCCCATTTACATTCAGGGTAACTATTGAAAGATAGGAATTTAATGCCATTGTATTGCCTGTAAGGTGACTGTTACTGTATATTGTCTGTGTTCCTTTCTGGTCTGTGTTGCTTTTAGGGTCTCTCTTTGCTTAGAGGACCCCTTTCAAGATTTCTTGTAGGGCTGGTTTCTTGTTTGCAAATTCCTTTACTTTTGTTTGTCCTGGAAGCTCTTTATCTCTCCTTCAATTTTCAATGACAGCCTAGCTGGATATAGTGTTCTTGGCTGCATATTTTTCTCGTTTAGTGCTCTGAATATATCATGCCAGTCCTTTCTGGCCTGCCAGGTCCTGTGGATAGGTCTGTTGCCAATCTAATGTTTCTACCATTGTAGGTTACATATCTCTTCTCCCGAGCTGCTTTCAGGATTTTCTCTTTGTCTCTGAGACTTTAAGTTTTACTATTAGATGTCGGGGTGTTGACCTATTTTTATTGATTTTGAGAGGGGTTCTCTGTGCCTCCTGGATTTTGATGGCTGTTTCCTTCCCCAAATTAGGGAAGTTCTCTACTATAATTTGCTCCAATATACCTTCTGCCGCTCTCTCTTTCTTCTTCTTCTGGGATCCCAATTATTCTTATGTTGTTTTGTCTTATGGTATCGCTTATCTCTTGAGTTCTGCCCTCGTGATCCAGTAGTTGTTTATCTCTCTTTTTCTCAGCTTCTTTATTTTCCATCATTTGGTCTTCTATATCACTGATTCTCTCTTCTGCCTCATTTATCCTAGCAGTTAACACCTGCATTTTTGATTGCACCTCATTAATAGCCTGTTTGATTTCAATTGGTTAGATTTTAGTTCTTTTATTTCTCCAGAAAGGGTTTCTCTAATAACTTTCATGCTTTTTTCAAGCCCAGCTAGTATCTTCAAAGTGATGATTCTGAACTCTAGTTCAGACATCGTACTAATGTCCGTATTGAGTAGGTCCCTGGCAGTTGGTACTACCTCTTGTTCTTTTTGTTGAGGTGATTTTTTCTGTCTTGTCATTTTGTCCAGAGGAGAATAGATGAATGAGAGAACAAAATGCTAACAGGGTAACAACGTCCCCACAAAATATACTCTAAACAAATCAGAAAAGACCTGAAGCCGGGGGAAAAAGAAAGGGAAAGCAAGAAAAAAGCAAAAGCAAAATAAATAAATAAATAAATAAATAAATAAATAAATAAATAAATAAATAAATATATAAATGAAAAAGAAAAAGAAAAAGATAAAAACAGGAAAAAAAACCCAGAAGAAAACAAAAAAGAAAAACAGAATATGATTAAATATGATCAGGCTGGTACATAGATCAGTGCCACACACTAGATTTTGGGTGTATTTTGGTCTGTTAGAAGATAGTGCCTCCCAAAATTTTAAAGAAAGAAAAACTTGTATATGTACAAAAATAAAGGTTGATATGATTAAGGGATGGAATATGACTGTAAAGATGAAAATTATAAAAAATTTTATAAAAGGAATTGATAAGTTGTTTGGAAAAAGAAAAGAGGATTTCAAAAAAAAAAAAAGAAAAAGGGAGAGAATGTGATCAGGCAGGAGAGTAGAATAAAACCATACACGAGAGATTTAGGGTATATTTTGATCTGTTAGAAGAAACTATCTCAAGATTTTAAAGAGAGAACAACTTATATACATATGCCAAAAATAAGGGTAACTGCTATGAAGGGTAGAATATGACTCTAAAAATGAAAAATAAAAATGTTTTTTAAAAAAAGGGATTGATAAGATGTTGGTTGAAAAAGGGAAAAAGAAAAATTAAAAAAAAAATTAACTTTGAAAGACTACAGAATCATGGTAAAAAAGCCATGGATTCTATTTGCATTATTCCCCTAGTGCTGGAGTTCTGCCGTTCTCATTGATCGGTAAACTTGGTCTTGGCTGGCTATTCTTGCTGATCTTCTGTGGGAGGGGTCTGTTGCCGTGGTTCCCAAATGTCTTTGCTGGAGGCGGAATTGCCCTGCCCTTGCCCGGTCCTGGCTAGGTAATCTGCTCGGGTTTGCTCTCGGGAGCTTTTGTTAACTGCAAGCTTTCCATACAGCTTTGGAGGCCGAGAGTGAAAATGTCGGCCTCCCAATCTCCACCCGGAGGAGCCAGAGGAGCCAAGAACTCGGGGCCCCGCTCCTCAGTGAGCCCCCAAAGAAAAGCAGTCAGTCACTCCCGTCTCCCCCCGTCTCTGGCCGCACTCCATGCTCACCCAGCCTGTGACCGAGTATTTCTATCTCTGGCACCCGACCCCGTGTGGAGTCTCCAAACCCAGCAGATCCCTGCCATGCACTCCTGTGCTGCTCCTCCCGGGGGAGGAAGGTGAGTCTCCCCGGATCTGCTGCTTGTTGGGTCCCTGCTGGAGGAGCAGTGGCCCGACTGTGCCTCGGATCATGGTTTATGGCAACCCCGAGCTGAGAGCCCTCTCCTCGGCTCGTCTCTGCAGCCGGTTTTCCCGATCTTTCTGCTGCACTCAGGCACCCCCGGTCTTTCTGTGACTCCGAGAGTCCCGAGATCACACTGTCCCACGAGGGTTTCACCCCCTGCTTAGCCACCTGAGTGACGTCCCACAGTGGAGCAGACTTCTAAAAGTTCCGATTTTGTGCTCCGCGGTTCTATCACTTGCCAGAAGCGGCCAACGGAGGCCCCTCCTCCGTGGTCTATCCTCCCGAATATCCCCTGGATTCACCTCTCTGCATGTCCTACCTTCCGGAAAGTGGTCGCTTTTCTGTTCAGAGAGTTGTTGCTATTATTTTCTTCGATCTCCTGTTGAGTTTGTAGGTTTTCAGAATGGTTTGATCCCTGTCCAGCTGAATTCCTGAGACCAGACGAAATCCAGGTCTCGTACTCCTCCGCCATCTTGCTCCACCCCAAGTTTTGACTTTATAGAGATGAGATAGCATCCTATAGGATGGCAAATCTTGACACATTGTTGCTGGCTATGAAAAAAGTTTTAAAACGTCAGCCAGCTATAAAATATTTTCAAATGTGAGATAAGAAGAATCTCCTCTAATTTGGAAATACCTTTAGGATGAAAATGGAGAAAAGGATTACTTTAAAACAGATTTATATGCTGTGTCTCCAAAGCTGTTTGGCGATCTTGGAAGAGATATTAAGGAGCTTAGGAAAGGATGAATTGACTCCACTTGAATTGTTTTAGGTTGTGACAAATACTTATGGAAAAAACAAGAGACACATTTCTTTTAGAAATAAGACTGCTTCAGAATTCAAAAAAATGTCAGCAGAAGAGCAGCCAAAGTAAGCAGAATTTCTCAATTTCTTTAGAAAAACTGAGTTATTTGGAATCCACCTTTGATTCCACAACTTCAAAATACTTCTGTGCTTTAAAACCATTTTCCTCAAGAGGGTTTTAACTTTGGAGTTTTTCAAAATTATGGACATTTTAGATGTGAGAATCTATTTGGTGAATTTAAAAATGCAAATACCTGATGGAGAGACAACTGGTCTAGCACAGCAAGCCAGTAGATATGATATGGATGGACATTTAAAAAAATATTTATTTATTTGAGAGAGAGAGAGAAAGAGAGAGAGCACGCGCGCACATGTGTGCGAGCAAGTGGGGGGAGGGGCAAAGGGAGAGAATCTTCAAGCAGACTCCCTGCTGAGTGTGGAGCCTGAGGCAGGGCTCAAACTCAGGACCCATGAGATCATGACTTGAGCTGAAACCAAGAGTTGGATGCTGAGACACCCATGCAGGATGGTCATTTTTATAGAACTGGAAATAAATTCCTACAAGTCTAAAAACCTGGTGTTGCTAGTGAATAAAATCTTAAGTACTCCATCCTCACATGCTTTTGTGGAGATGGTATTTAGCTTGATGTCATCAAAACCAGAAACCAATGTGATGTGGGTTTGATGAGAACAGAGCTGCAAGACAAAATGAATTGCATATTGGACTGTATTCAGTTTCACCACTACATAAAAGAAAAGAAGGATGTCCTAAAGGCTGTAGGCAGTTCAGAGCAATTTTAATAGAGAGGGATTTAGAAGGATTACAGCTATTCTCTTGTATCATGGGGCCAAAAGAAACATGTTGTTATTATTTTTTATTGAATATGGTTAATATGTTTAATTAGTCCTATTATATATGTGTTCTGTCTTTAAAAATATTTATGTATCTTAAGAATACATATTAACATAGCATAATGTATATATAGCATAACTATAACATACAATAGAGAGTTAAATAATTACCCTATCAGAGGGCAGAACAAAATATTATAAAAATATTATTATACTTTCCTTACACATGTTATTTGTTTAGACCTGTTAATTACTACTAATGGCCATTTTTAGTCTTATTTTTATTTAAATATTTGCATTATGTAAATGTAGAATAATTATGATTTCAAATGAACATCTCTCCATATTTTTATATTAAAGTAATAACACATGTGTATATTTATTGTGTATTATTATGATTTTGTGTATTTGGTATGGGTTTGGTTTTCTAAAAAAGTTGGTGATTCTACCTAGATAAATGCATTATAACCAGCTCTAGCCCCACCTGAATGCCCTCCCCCTCTTCCCATACGATGCATGAAAGCAGATATAACTTACTCAGGCCTATAAAAACTGATACAACTTACAACACTCTGCCCTCCAACTGAAACTCTGAAGGGAAGCTAATCAGATATCTGATAATGTGGGAATGGACTAATGGAGAATTCAGCTACATCTATATAGAACAAATATACAAAAAGGACTGTTCTAGTCAATGTGGAAAGTAATAGCATGGGGGAACACCATGTAAAAGAAGCAAGAAGTCAGGCAGAAAAAAAAATCCAGAAGAATCTAAGCTCAAGAAAACATGCCCTAATAAACAAATGAAAATTTCTAACAGTTGCTTTGCAATGTAGAACAATTTAAAGAGAACATGAATTCAATGACTCAAGAGCTCAAAGTTGGTAAAACAACAGAATGAGCTGAAAAGGAATATTGCGGAAAAAGAATAAAAGGAGTACAAATTCTTTTTTAAATGAAATGAGCAGAATAGGAATGGAAAAAAATAGCAGAAAAGTGAATTCATGACTTAGAGCAAAGGCTTGAAATGATAATCCTGAATGCAGAAAAAAGATCAAAGAGATTAATGTAATTAGAATGACAATAATAGATACAAAGGTATGAGATGATGTTTTTAACTAAGAATGGTTGGTGTTGCTGAAGTACAGAGTGAAAAGAGCACAGTTGTGAATGACAGAAAAACCTACTGGGGTGCCTGGGTGGCTCAGTTGTTAAGCATCTGCCTTTGGCTCAGGTCATGATCCCAGGGTCCTGGGATCGAGCCCTGCATGGAGCCCTGCATGGAGCCCTGCATGGAGCCCTGCATCAGGCTCCCTGCTCAGACGGGAGCCTGCTTCTCCCTCTTCTGCTCCCTCTTCTTGTGTTCCCTCTCTAGCTGTCTCTCTCTCTGTGTCAAATAAATAAATAAAATCTTAAAAAAAAAAAAAAGAGAAAACCCTACCATAGAGAGCCTCAGAAATCCTGGATCAGGCATCCTGGGACTGGCAGAATGACAGCCACATGTCATCAGGAATCAGGCTCTTTTCAGCCTTTTCTGCTCCACCATGATCAGTGTTTGGTTATTGTGCCTTCATGTACTAGGAAGGGAGATGGATGAGGACATGGGGCACATTGCTTTCCATTGGTGAGAATTTGTCTTTTCATTTAAGATGAATTAAGCTTTCCCAGGGATATCTGCCTATACCTTATTGGCTAAAAATATATCATATGACCACATCTAGCTTCAAGGGAGTCTAGAAAGGTATTTTAGTTTTCCTCCATAGTTGGGGAAGGCAAGACAAAGAGGTTATCTATGACTTTTGGGAGGCCAGTCTGAGCCATCTACCAAAACAGCTGTCCATAGGCATTGTCTAAACCTAAGGTCAATAAGTAGCATTATCAGCATATTTGCAAGATTGGTGGCAAACGGAAGAATAAACAGCAAAAATATTTGAAGAATTTGCTATTGTGGAGCAAGACTTAAATGTAGGGAGAAGTATTGCTATTTTCCACATGAATCTCTTAATTTTATCTGAATTTATAACCATGCACTTGTATTTCTATCATTTATAAGTGCAAATACCTTTGGGAAAAATATAGAAAAAAGGGAAATAGAAAAAATCATTAGGTGACTTCTCTGTTCAACTCCCTATCCCTCCCCCAAACAAAATGAGAAGTACACATACAAACAAAAAATTAAAAAAGTTTCCATCAGTAAAATTCTAACTGGATACATTGTTAAGATCTAATTATGTGTCAAGTACAAGATAACGTCTAAAAAATATTAAAAAAAGATTAACTTTTAAAGCAGTGGAGGAAAAAATGAAGCAGAGACTTTAGTTGATCAAATAAAAGGCAAGAAAATTAAAAAGAATAAAGGAGAAAGAATGCACTGCAAATGAAAAACACAAAATAAGATGGCAGAAGGCCAAACATATCACAAAAAATGTGAATAAACTCAACAATTGCAATAGAGATTAAAAGCCAGCTATTTGATATTTATGGGAGATGGTCTGAAAACACAATGACACCAGAAACCTGAAAATAAAGACATGAAAGCAGGTAGATCAAGAAAATTCTACTGATGAGTACAGCCACAGTGGTAACAACAGCCACAGCAAAGGTATTTTAGTTTTCTCCATAGCTGGGGAAGGCGACAAAGAGGTTATCTATGAAAACAAATAAAAAATGAAACAAATAAAAAAATGAAAAAAAAATAGATGAAGAGCTTGTTGGCCATTTGTATGTCTTCTTTGAGAATTGCCTAATCAGGTCCTTTACCCACTTTTTTTTTAAAGATTTTATTTATTCATTTGAGACGCAGAGATACAGAGAGAGAGAGCATGAGCAGGGAGAGAGGCAGAGGGAGAGGGAGAAGCAGGCTCCCGTTGAGCAGGGAGCCTGATGCGGGGCTCGATCCCAGGACGCTGGGATCATGACCTGAGTTGAAGGCAGACGCTTAACCATCTGAGCCACCCAGGTGCCCCTACCCACTTTTTAATTAGATGGCTTGTTGTGGTTGTTGTTCTTTTTGTTTTGCTGTTGAGTTGTAGGAGTTCCTTATATGTTTTGGTTATTAGCCCTTATCAGGCATATGGTTTGCAAATATCTTCTCCCATTCCATAGATTGCCTTTTCACTTTGTTGATTGGGTCCTTTCCTATACGGAAGCTTTTCAGTTTGATGCAATCTCATTTGTCTATTTTTGCTTTTGTTGCTTGTGCTTTTGATGTCATGACCAAAAAATCGTTGTCAAGACCAATGTCAAGAAGCTTTTCTCTAGGTTTTCTTCTAGTGGTTTCACATTTTTAGGTCTTACATTTAAGTTTTCAATCCATCTTGAGTTGACTATATATATGGTGTGAGATAAGGGTCCAATTTCATTCTTCAGCATGTTGATACCCAGTTTTTCCAACATCACTTATTGAAGAGACTTCCTTCCCCCCATTATGTGTTCTTAGCACCCTGGCAGAAGATCAGTTGACTATAAGTGGCCAACAGGTTTGTGAAAAGGTGCTCAATATTACTAATCATTGGGGAAATGCAAAGCAAAACCACAATGAGATATCACCTCACATCTTTTAGAATGGATGTTACCAAAACGACAGAAGTTAACAAGTGTTGGTGAGGATATGGAAAAAAGGAAGCCCTTGTACATTGTTGGTGGTAATGCAAACTGGTGCAGCCGTTAAGGAAAACAGTATGGAGGTTCCTCAAAAAATTAGAAAATAGAACTACCATAATGACCCAGCAATCAAACTTTTGGGTATATATCCAAAGGAAACAAAACCAATGTCCCAAAGAGATACATGCACTCTGACATTCATTGATGCATTACTCATAATAGTCAAGAAATGGAAATAACTTAAGTGCCCATTGATGGATGATTGTATAAAATAATGTGGACAACATACACAGTGGAATATTATTTGGCCTTAAAAAATACAGAAATCTTGTCATTTACAACAATATGGATGAAAATAAAGGACATTATGCTAAGTGAAATAAGCGAGACAGAGAGATAAATGCACTGCATGATTTCACTTATATGTGGAATCTAAAAAAGTGGAACTCAAAGAAGCAGAGAATAGAAAGGTGGTTGCCAGGGACAAGAGGAAGGGAAATGAGATGTTGGTCAAAGGGTACAAAATTTCAGTTATGCAAGATGAATGAAATTTGGAGGTCTAATGTACAGCATGAGATGATCATTAACAGTACTATATTATGCACTTGGTTATAAAATAGTATGTATAGTATGATCAATAGTATATAACATCTTGTTTAGCAGTCTGTTGGTTCACCCATCCATTCCATCTTATGTCTTTATTTATTATTTTTTTATGGTGAAAAAATGCATCTTTAGAATTAATCAACTGGACTCATTTGAGATGCTCTTAATTTTGTTGGCAACACCTAAAGCATCATGTTCAGGAGCCTGATCATGGTGTTGACCTTGGCCACATCAATGTCATAAGCTTCTTCACGGCCTGTTTGATCTGGCGCATATTGGCCTTGACATCCACGATGGACACAAGTGTGTTGTTGTCTTCTATTTCTTCATGGTTGAGGGACTTGATGATGGCATGATGGTCAGACTTGTTCCTCCTGGGGGCGCCCTTCCAAGGATATTTGGGCTGTAGTTGGAGCTGCTGTTGAAAGGCAGGTGACCTGCAGATCTTTTTTCTCTGGCTGTGGATGCTTTTCCACACCACCTTCTTGGCCTTCAAAGCCTTTGCTTTGGCCTTAGCTTTGGGCAGGGGCTTCCTTCTTCGTTTTTGGTGTCACCTTTGTAAAAAGTTCACTTCTCTATTCAGAGCAGGCATGATAAATACCAAAAATAGATTTATTTTATACTTAATTGTTTCACGTTTTCTTTTGCTAAAAAATACTTAAAATTATTTAAAAAACCCTAATTTGGCTTTTTTGAAAGATAATTATGAGCACATATATAACATCACCTTGATTTATTTGTAAATTTGATTACACCAGCTACTGTGATGGCTGTCTAAGGAAATTTTGGGAACCCCTTTCGCCCCAGATGGGAATGCTGTCCCTGGCTCTATTTAGAGATGTCATTGAGGGGCAGGTGAATTGGTCCCTTACTATTGCCCAGTTTCGCCAAAGCATTCCTTTTTCAACAGAGGAGGTGACCAGGTGTAGGCTAGTGGATTTGGCAGAGCATAAGCACAAAAACGAGGGCCAGGGAATACCATCATAGGAATGGGAGGTTGATCCATTAGGCAAAGATTGTTTCATTCCACTAGAGTTCAGAACGATTCAACAGAGCCATGTAACCATTTGTTTCCAATTAGAAGGTGGCAGATGGAAAGTGTCATTCTGGCTCCTCATGGCTCTTTCTGATCTTGACTCCATAGATCACTTGAGATGGAACCTCCTCTTCATTCTGATTTTCACTTAATGGTAAACCTGAGGTGCTCAAGACTTGCACGCGGGCACAGAGTGGGGGGCTGGCTCTGTGAGTCTCATTTGGGGTGCTGGAAAGCCTTGACAGCACGGAGAAGTAGTTGGACATCAGAATAAGGGGCTGTGCTTCTTCAGACAGTGGAGAAATCCAGCATGTGAACAGCCTGGAGTTCCCTCTCAGGGTAAGTCAAATTTTAGCTAGAGTTTGAAGGTTGTTCAAGATCTATTAATTTAGGGCTATTTTCTTTATTTATTCTAACCATCCCCCATCATAAACACAGAGCTGTTGGCATTAAACAGTCACACTAACTGGAAATGACAGGACCCTTCTGGCTAGCCTGTCAGGCCAATGGAGGGACATCACAGAGAGAAACTGGGGTCTGCTTGCAGTCCTCTGTCTGGAGAGGAGACAGCCTTGGGGGAAGATCTTTACAGAGTAACACATTCTCCTGTGAGGGCTTTTGTCCTGACACTGGGTCTTGACATTTTCATTTTTTATTTCTTCCTTTCACTCCTCCTCACATCCTGTTGGAACAAGTCCTTTGGTTACTAACCTGCTCTGGGGTTTGCTGCTAAGTGCCAAGCAGAAGTACATCTGCACTTTCTCAGCAAACTCATCATTTAGGTTGCTTCATAATTAGATTTTTCAAAACACTCTCTCCTCATATATCAATTATTTCACTCCCTTAATCATCTTCCTTAGTGTTCTCCATGATCCTACTCATTTGTCAAACTGTCTGCGTCTGCGCTGCGGCATTTAAAAAAAAAAAAAAAGAGAGAGTGATCCATACTAATAATGTGCAACGTGCAATGTCTACTTGGCTGTAGTCTTGGGATCTTTCTCCCACATTTTTCCTTTGGCTCCCCACGTGCCCTGACAGTTTTTCAGTGTCTGAAAAAGACGATTGTTCAATTTAATGGACTTTTGGATTTCTATGATGGTGGTTTTAAAAGTAAAGCATTCTGGAAATCAATGTGCTCTGTGTCTATGTCCCTGTGTACATAGATCTAACGTCCTGAAACATTAACCAGTTTTACAACTAATTAACCTATGATAACCTTGGTGATAAGAGACAAGATGAATTATGGAATGAATGCCTGATCCCATGTTGGATAGTTAGTATGAGGGGAAGATGTGCCAGTACTCAGATAGAGAACAGGAAGCCCTTCATTCCAAAGGGAGTGCCAGAGCCCCTCCCCACAATTCTGCTATGTGATTTAATCATGGTCCCAACCCCGTCAAAATACGCACAAAAGGAACAAGCTACCAAGTTCTGGGCAACAAACGCATATAAGGAAAGATATGTATTTCCATAACTTGTCATGTAGGTCTTTCTTTGGAACCTGATACAAATATGCTGTCTTTGACATGTTCTCTTTTACTTGTAGACATTATTTTATAATGGGCATATATTTATTCTTTATTGCAGTCACTAAACATGAGTGATTCACTTCTTCAGTTGATCTATGAGAGTTTTTAAATGCCTTATTCACTGATGGGTTCATTCTTTTATCACACATTTATTAAGAGTTTACAATAAGCTGGGTACTGTGTAAAGCACTGGGGACGGGATGGTGAGTAGAAATAGATATGGTCTCTGTCCTGATGGGTTTTCTAAATTAATAGGGAAAGACATGTTAATCATAACATCCCACAAATACTTTATAAAATCACAGTAATGATAACTGGTGTCTGCAGGGTACCTCAGTGAATGTCTTGTGGCTAGGATGTTTCTGATCTCTGATTAATTGAATTTGCCTGTGGTCATCCTGGACCAAATGAGACACCATTTATAGAAATGCCTTCCTCTGTAACGGCTCTGAAGGTGAGGTCATGTTGCATTGCCCATTTTTCATAGGGTTTGGTCGTTTTAATTTGTATTTACTACTTAATATTGTTTAGTTCATCAAATTCATCAGATGGCTCCCAAATGTAATGTCCCCACCAGAATGATGCCAAGGAAATGTAAATATATATATATATATATAGTACTTATATATAGTGTTACATAGCCAGATCCTTGAAAGTCTGAAAATCATCTGGCTTGCTGGGATTCCATGTCTTTTGGATCAAAGTGAAATTTGACTCCAAACCTGGTAGGAAATCGAATATCTTTTTGCTCCCAGCGTTCACCGATTAATGTCTGCATGTTAGGTTTTACTGAAGACTTGGGACCAAAGACACTTGTGCTGTAATTAAACTGCAGGGCAGCATAGCAAAAACAAACAAACAAACAAACAAACAAACAAACAAACAAACAAATGGACATCCCAGATTTTAAAAGTCCCTCAAGCATTTCCTTTCTTCCTTAGGGGATTTTTGCTGCTAGTCCCTTCAGTGCAGACTCTTTCATTTTCCCACATTGCTCCATCTATCCCCGCTGTGTCCTGGGGGTGTCTTTCAACAATTATTTTCTTTTGTTGAAGATAATAGGACTTACTGAAGAGAACGTAAAAGGATCCCATTAGCAAATAAACTTGGGGAGCTCTGGTTCAAATACAATAGGATTTTGAAAACAGATTTGTCAGTCTTTAGTACACTAATATATGTTGTAAATTTCTAAGAAAGTGATTTTTTTAAAGAAAATGATTTTTAAAAATCTTTAAAAAGATCCATCTTAAGTATTTCTTAGACACTGTGTCATTTATGATGACTTTGGCTATACACAGCACAAACTCTGACTTACAATGATCTGAGCAACAAGAAATTTTATTTTTTCATATGGAAGTTCAGCTGTAGGATAGTTGATCTTGTGGCTCAGTGACAACATGAAGGGGTTAGGTTTTTCCCTTCTTGGCCTCTTCTATATTCAGTTGACTTTATACTCAGAGTGGTCGCAGGATGGCTGAAGCAGGTGCAAACCTCAAATCTAGAATGACAGTATCCTTAAGAAAAGGAGTGACCATTTCTTCCTAGGGTTTTTTTCTTAGGCGATAAGAGACTTGTTCCGGAGTCCCCCTAGTCCTATATCTCATATGTCTTTGGCTAGAATTGGGTCTCAGCCTTATTGCTGAACTAATCCATAGCAAGGAGGATATATGAGCCCTCCGTGAGGCACCTGGCTACACATGGGATAAGTCGATACCTGCACAGAATTGAGGTTCCATTTGGGCACCTGGGTGGCTCAGTCATTAAGTGTCTGCCTTCGGCTCGGGTCGTGGTTCCAGGGTTCTGGGATCGAGCCTCACATCGGCTCCCTGCTCAGCTGGGAGCCTGCTTCTCCCTCTCCCACTCCCCTTGCTGTGTTCCCTCTCTCGCTGTGTCTCTCTCTGTCAGATAAATAAATAAAATCTTAAAAAAAAATTGAGGTTCCATTTGGAACCATTAAAGAAACATTGACTGAATTGTGTACCTCCCAATTTTTATATGTTGAAGCCCTAACCCTAATGCAACTGAATGTATTTGGGGCAGGGTCTTTAGGAATTAATTAAGGTTAAGTGAGGTTATAAGGGTAGGGCTCTAATCTGAGAAGACTAGTAGTCTTCTAAGAAGAAGAAGAAGAAGGAGAAGAGAGAGAGAGAGAGAGAAAGGAAGTGCACACACCCGAGAAAAGACAGGTGAAGGTGGTACAAGAAGGCAGCCATCTGCAAGCCAGGAAGAGCTCTTTCCCCAGAAACCAACCCTGTTGGACCTGGATCTCAGACCTGTTAGAAAATAAATTTCTACTCTTTAAGCCACCCAGTCTATGGTATTTTGTTATGGCAGCCCAAGCTGACTAATACACATATCAGTGTGATAGGAAATTAAAACAATATAATTTCTAGAAAAATTATGAAATGCTCCTTTTTTTAATACCAGTGCCATTTCCTAGAGATTGCTGCTCAATACAATTTGTGGTGTACTTTCCTCATCTTTTTAATGCTTACCAGATGTCCCCCTATGTTCACGTGTACATATGTGCATATATCATTCTACACACATGCTTTTTTGTTGTTTACCTTTTATTTTTTAATTTTTTTTAAGATTTTATTTATTATTTGATAGAGACAAAGTGAGAGAGGGAACACAAGCAGGGGAGTGGGAGAGGGAGAAGCAGGCTTCCCGCTGAGCAGGGAGCCTGATGTGGGGCTTGATCCCAGGACCCTGTGGGACCATGACCCGAACCCAAGGCAGATGCTTAATGACTGAGCCACCCAGGCACCCCTACCTTTCATTTTTTAAGGTTGAATTTTACTTACTGTTCTGCAAGTTGTTTATTCTCACTC
Source organism: Mirounga leonina (assembly GCF_011800145.1). Taxonomy (NCBI): domain Eukaryota; kingdom Metazoa; phylum Chordata; class Mammalia; order Carnivora; family Phocidae; genus Mirounga; species Mirounga leonina. Next base: position 19,833,366 of record NW_023270464.1, read on the forward strand.
AGCAAAAATACATAGCCCTACCCCGTTCCTTAGAAGAGTTGCATAGATACTGGAGATAATGGAGATGTATTATTTCTTCAGCCCTTCTCAGTATGGAAGGATGTTGTGTGAAGGGGCTCCCACACTTAAATGAACATGGAACATCTGCTGGGCTTGGTATTCAGCACAATAGCCTTTTGGGCCTACTGATTGTAGCATGACAGGTTCTCTCTCTCTGTCTGTTGTCCTAAAGAAGACTTAACTTCTTTGAGGCTCTCACGACATTTGACCATGGCAGAATGTAGGTGGCCAGTGGTACCCAAAGGGCAAGATGACACAGGGTGCTAATGAATGACCATGTGCTGGATAGTCATCATCTGATGCCTGTGTATCAGAAGTGCTAACTTCCCATTCTTTAGGGGACCAAGGACTTTATTCTTTCATGTATGACACTGTACTGTTAGGGAAATTGTGACATTACCCGGCTGCTGACTTAGTCTGTCTTGGATGAACTTTTCTATAAGCTACATGGCTTGAATAGAGTAAATCTGACTAATGAATTTATAGGCAGGGTTTTGGCAACCTAAAAAATTCTGGCCTCCCTAGAAAAGGTTTAAACATTTTCCTGTTGTTTGCAAGGAAAATTATTTCTCATGATTTATGTTATTTGAACCTGATTTTATTTATCAACAAACACTCTGCAAATGTAGGAAACCCACCCTAGAAAGGCATTTAATCCTTAAACCCCTTAATCCTATCAATTAATCTTTAAACCCCTTAATCCTATCAAACATGAGTGATTTTATCATGCTGGAGAGTTGACACAGCGGCCCAGTTTGCAAAAGCCAAGATATTGTTGTATTTATCATAGACAAAGATGACCTTCATTTGGGGATTGGATTAATTTCCAACAGAAAGATTATTCTGGAAAGTTCCCATGTGAATGCTGTTCATTGTTTTATACACATCTCCGTTTGTTGACTCCATTGTTGGAAGGTCCAGATACAGTATTTTTGGAAGGTTTGTCTAACAATCTAAGTTTTCATTTCTTCATTTTTAAAGCCTCATTTGACTTGGATTTATTTTAGGTGACAGCACATAGAAGTCAAGGCAAAGAAAAAGAACCCAAGTCCTTAAATTGATGGATCAGAGAGTTAAATTTTTTTTTTTTAAATGCATCTTCTCTCGGGACACCTGGGTGGTGCGGTTGGTGAAGCATCTGACTCTTGATTTTGGCTCGGGTCATGATCTCAGGGTCTTGAGATGGAGCCCTGCGTCAGGCTCCATGCTCTGTGGAGTTGGCTTGGGATTCTCTCTCCCTCCGTCCCTCCCTGCACCTCTCTCTCAAATAAATAAGTCTTTTTTAAAAAATGAACCTTCTCTTTTGATTTCAAAAAATTATATGAAAAAATATCTTTCCCAAGTCTACTCAATCCTTTGCACCTCATTTATGTATCATCTATGGTGTCTTTCTAGGCAAGGTGACTTACCATTTACCCAGACTGCAGACCCTGGAGGGGGAGATACTCTCCAGGCTTCATTGTTTAAAGGTGTTACTTAATAGTTCCATCATATTCTTTTGCTAGAGTAACAGCCACCAGTATTTTCATTCATTTTCATCATGGTGTTGCCACAAAGAATCAGGAATTCTTTAAATTGGGAAAGAGGATAGTCTTCTTATTCAAACTCCCATCCAAACACTTTCATGTATTAGAAGTGCATGGCATATAATAATGGTGTAATAAGTATAATTATATAGCTACTAATATACTGATAATCAAAAGTGTATTAAGTACGTATTCAATTATATAGCCTGTGTGAATACTTATAGGTGATAAAAATGCATATCTATTATTACCATTACTCTTGGCTAATGTAATTTTATTTATTTTTTAGTATTTCTTAAAGATTTTATTTGAGAGGGAGAGAGAGACAGAATGAGCAGGGGGGAGGGGCAGAGGGACAAGCAGACTCCCTGCTGAGTGAGGAGCCTGACATGGGGCTAGATCCCAGGACGCTGAGATCATGACCTGAGCTGAAGTCAGACGCTTAACCGACTGAGCCACCCAGGCGCCCCCTTGGCTAATTGAATTTTAGTAACACATAGGAAGAGTCTAGTATACAGGTGTCCTAGAACTACTGTAGACTTGTCTGGGTCCACCAAGACCTAGGAAAGATATTGAGGAATTCTGTGTAGGATACTATATTTTCCAAATTTTTTCCTCTCTTCTCCAGAGAGAAGGGTCACCCATGAAATGTCACTCTTAGGTAGAGGGAGAGTTTCTTGTGCTCTCATATCCAGGAAGGCCACCTTGGGCAGAGTGTTGATTAAAGATGTCATTTGACTATCATCATTCTGGTCTTTTAATCTGGATGTAACTAACAAGCACATGCACTCTCCTACTGCCCAAGTCTGAGATGTTTGACCACAGACTAGGAGCTGCTTTAAATAGAACTTGACTTTTAGGAATCTTTCAGTCCACAAAGATGATGGTATCACATGACTCTGTGACTCAGTGGCTTGACAGACCCTTTTTTTCTCAACATGCAGAAAATGCTTGTTGTCCAGCTTCACGGAGCAAGCTTTGTCCAGGGATCAGGTGGTGGTACCTGGTCTTTGTCTCCAGCCCCATGGTGTATATCCGGCACCATCCAAGAAACCTCATGGGCTGGAGGGCAGGGAAGGAAGAGTGATGGAGAGGTGCAGTGTTACACATTGTGAAAGAATATCAAGATTCCTATCTGCAAATGCAGAATGTCACCAACTCTCAGGCCACCTTGGGAATTTGGGGAATTGTTTTTATTGCTGAAATGCATTTATGTGGATCTTTAGAAACATTAAATCTGTCCTCTCAGCTACTTTAGTATGCTGCATGGGTCCAAGAGGGTTGGAAGTGCCTTCTCTTCTAAGGGCCTTTGTAACACAGGAACAGGTGGTTCTGAGCATGTGGAGGGGGAGGTGGCAGCAAACAAAGAAGGCCAGTTTGAGACCATCAGTTTAACTCA